>NC_092129.1:103371418-103712668 GCF_043159975.1 Macaca nemestrina | reverse complement strand
CACATGGACACAGGGAGGGGAACAACACTTAGAGATTCTTATCTGTAGTCCCGTGGATAGACTTGAAGGGTATCTTTGGGTCAAAGCTAAAATTCTCTGCAAAATTTCATGTGCATATAGGGGATTCATCGCTTTCTTTAGACCCTTAAAGATATCTGAGATTCTAAAAAGTAAAGAACCGGTACTTTGGATAAATATCAGAATTGGTCTATCTCATTCATCTAGTCAAGATTCTGGTGTACAGAGCAAGAAAACCCACATATAAAACAGCCCACATACAAAAATATGCATGAACAGTGATGTTTCTGTCTGAGTGGCCTACATATTACACAATTTTTGTGTGGGAAGAAAACACACAACAAAGTACAGTATAGAGAAATTTTTTCAAAATTATTGTACTCAAAAAGTGTCCACTGATTTTGAATCTTTTATTTGCAAGCATTTGCATCCACTTCCTATTCAATAACAAAATCACTTAATCTCTAAATTCAGACTTCATCTGTAAATACAGCCCTGAGAAGGACAGACGAAAAGGAAGAAAGTAACAGAAATAAGGAACATTTAAGTGGCTTCTAGGTCTATGGCCTTGTTTCATTAGATTCTGGGCACCAATCCCAGTATTTATTTTCACACTTATACAAGCAACACAACTACCACAAGCCTGAATGTGATACTGAAGCCTGTGACATTGAACAGTGCAGTGAGTTACACCCTAGGGAAGGTAGGAGACAAAAGAACAGCTGACAATTCTCCTTGAAGACAAGAGAGCTTCACAAACAGCTCTGTGAATCCTAGAATTAACATTATTTCCATTCCACTCTTGGGAAAGTATATGAAGGTAAGGAAAAGTTTGGGAAAAAAAGGACAATAGAGAGGAAGAAAGGTAGGGGTGTGTGCGTGTGTGTGTGTGTGTGTGTGTGTGTGTGTAAAGGCCAAGTAACAAGGGAAGGAGCAAGAAAAAGGAAGTTATCAAAAAGAAGTGTAAGTGTGCTTAGGGAAGTAGATGGCACTTTACCAAGTATCAAAGACAATCCCTGCTTTCTGTGACAATGTAGGATAAAGTTACTTGGCCAGTGTCTGATTAGATATCAGTTTGCTTATGGACAGTGTATTTAGGATGATCCACTTTTAACATATGCCCCTGTGGCCTATGAGCAAGTGAGGCAATATGTATGTATGGTGGGGGGTATACATGAAGGCACTTGGGACTACTGTTGAGTCAGATGCTGCCTGAAATGCCACTGGGAGTGGGAGAAAAGAAGGATGGCTGAGAATGGCTGCTAGTAGTGTGCAGTGATTTATTCATCCGTCGGGCTAGGTGCTGTGGATACACTGATGAATAAGTTGCAGAGGGTCCCCACTCTCAGGTAGATGAAGTTCACACTGAGCCAAGGGAGTGTGGGAGTACCTGCGGTTAAAACAAAATAAAAACTAAATGTGATGGTAAATTGTATGTGTCGACTTGGCTGACACAGGGTGCTCATATATTTGGTTGAATATTATTCTGGATGTTTCTGTAAGGGTGTTTTTAGATGAGCTCTACATTTAACTTAGTGGACTTTGAGTAAAGCAGATTGTCCTCCAAAATGTGGGTGGGCCTTCAGTTGAAAGCCTAAATACCACAAAGTTGGACCTCTCCTGACCAAGAGAGAATTCTGGAGTAGATGACCTTTAGATTTGAACTGTAACATAAGCTCTTTCCTGGATCTCCAACCTGCTGGCACACCCTGAAGACTTGGTCTTGCCAGCCTCTATAATCACTATATACATGTGTTTGTGTGTATGCGCACATACACACACACACACATCCTATTGGTTCCATTTCTCTGGAGAACCCCAACTACTACAATAAACTAAACTAAAGCAGATATGAGATTATACTTCTGATGGTATGCAGGAGACTTTACAAATTTTTCATTTAATCTTCTAGAAGGAGCCAGACTCTCCTGTAGTTGCCACTCTTAGGGTTTAATGGAGAGACTATGAATGCACCACTTTCTGCTACTTTCTGAGGGTGCCAAGGTGGTAACAGTGAGCCATTTGTCTTTCAAGGAACTGCTGACTCATTTCAGGACATGAGGGCATTTCTTAGAGGAGCTATTACTAGGTTTTCAAGGCTATATGCTAGTGCTAGAGCAATAGTTCCTCCAAGAAATGTTCTCATGGATTGTTTTATTTTGTTTTCACCTACCACAGATTGTTACCTAGCATAAATTGTTTACCATGGATTGTTTTATTTTTTTAAAGATCACTATATGTTTTATTAGAGAGAGAATAATAATCTTACAGATTTGGGAGCTCAGAAATTCTGATGAAAAAGAGTGTTCTAGCTAGAAATTCAGAGAATTTACATGGTCTGGTATTTTTTCTGCTAATGAGGGCCAACTTTATGGCAGACACTGTACAAGGGGCTGAGGAAACTATAAAGAATACAGTGTTCAATGAGCATAAAACTTTCTTAGAGAAGAAAATATGTGGACACTCAAATATTAAAATATATTTCAAGAGTTAAAAAATTATGTAACACAGAAATATAAGTCAATACACTTAGCATCACATGATTCTCAGGTGAGCATTTTGGAAAATAAGATCAATAGAAGGTCAGAAAAAGCTGTAGAGCTCATGGAGAAAATGGAATTTAACCAGAGCCTTAAATGGAACCTGTAGTATCATGGGATGACCTTTACATGGAGGCAGACATATAGGATAGGTAGACATAGAGCCTTTCAATTTAATATGACTTGGAAGAGTGAAGACACACACACATACACATATACATATAGTTTTAAAAAATATGACTGTCAAAATGTGGCAGAAGTAGATGGAAAACTAGGTCAGTAGAGAAAAGTTATCTTAGTTTCTGGCTTGAATATAAACAACACTGTACATTAAAAGAATATTTTGATATATTCTTCTATTTTTTTCTGGTTTCTCTGATACCGTTATGATTAAGGATGAACGGATGATCACTCATAAATAAAATGTTAGGAACATTTTATTTTTTGTAAATTGCCATGGAATATTAAGCAAGTTTATGTCTGGAGTCATAAATTATTACTTTCCCTAGCAATATTCTCAAGTCATTGTTACAGATGATGTGCAATTTGTAGGCAGTTTAAATATTTTAAAACAATAATATTGTAAATCTTCAATTGCCTTTCGTTAAATCCTGCTGGCCCCAGGTACAAGGAATAAAATCTTCTATTTTTTAGATAGAATAAAATCTTCTATCTTATAGCCAATGCCCTCTGGAGCATTCACTAGGAGAAAATGTAAGACAAAAACATTTTAAAGTTAAAATAATAAAAATAATAATAAATGAATGATACAAATAAAATAAATTAAACAAAAGGAGCCAAAACAAGTTAAGATAAAAGAAGTCTGCAAACAAAGATTTTACATTTAATGCATTGTATTAGGAAACCACGAAGTGTCTTTAAGAAACTTCGAGATGGTTGGATGTAGCAATCATGATATTTTTCTGTTACCTTACCAAAGTATCTCAACTGGGAGCTGCTCTAAAGCCAGAAGAGTTTAATTTCTATTTTTAAAAGCTCTTTCAATAATTAAATCACCTTTTCCTGTGAGAGAAACGATGTTCATGTAAGTTTAGTGTATGGTATTTCTATAGATTCCAAAGAAGGCATTGGTCACATTTAATAAACAAATTATCTTCTGAAAAAACAGCACGATTCTTCTTATCACAGTTGATATAACCACAGATCATACTTTTGTATCAACTCAACCTTCAGATGTTCTTTTCCTAAAAATGTGCACACCTCCTACATTTTCTGTTTGCTCTTGTATCCTAAGCTTACTCCCTAGGGTATGTATTATTAGTGCACTGTTTTTCTCTCTCTCCTTGGCTTTTTCTGGTTGAAATATTTAAGCTGTTTGTAACTATGAAATTCCCTTAGGATATAAACTATTGATCTCCTGTTAGATCATGAAGGTGACTCTTAAGCACCTTCTCCTAGAACTTTTCAAGAAACACTGCATATGAAGGGAAGTTTACATGTCCTGGCACAAATTAGAAGCCTAACAGTGGACCATATCCTAATAAGAATCATTGGTGACATTAATTCTTAGACTGTGGAAACATTGTTCAATTACCATGAGTTCTGATTTTAGTTTTTAAGTGCCCAAAGCATGAATTTCTAGTCGCTGAGCCTGTGAGTCAGCATTAAAGTGTTTGAGGTCTATTCTTAATTAACACATTTTTTCCTGTGCTATCCTACAGACCTGGCAGGATTCACATGCATCCATGCATCCCAAAATGCCTTTGATCCTTCAGACCTGCCCTGCCTCATGTAAACTAATTGAGGTGTTATCTTTTTGTCAAAAGTTGATAACACCACTTAACAAAACTTGTTTTTCATTGTGCAGAGAGGGTGTGATTTTTTTCTCCTAGGTTACAAGGTCTAAGTTTGATTTTTTTTGAAAAAAGATTTCCAATTTAGAACTCAGAAAAAGATAAATGCTTCCTGGGGTTTTTGGTTATGAGAAATTAAAAAGGAAGGAGAGGCCTTCATTATAGGTCTGATGAAGAAACACTGATGTTTAGTCACAGGCTTCCTAGGACATTGGAGAAAGCAAAAGAAACATTCAGTCTATCAAGTGAACCTCAAATAACTATCACCATCTATCAGATGAATTTGGACTTGAGACTACCTAAGGTTTTCTACTAACTTGAACCTATTGTGATTATAATAGCATGGTAACTTCATAGTCTCTAATCTTGTGATGCTGACTCTAATGATCCTGTGCTTATTCATGTTCTCTCTCTATATTTCCCTTTGTTATCTCATTTGAAAAATATCATCATAAATAACATCTTCCCATGAAATTTCATTATCCATCTCCCTGCCCCCAACAAACTCCCAACTTTTTAACAGAAATCATTGATGCCACAAATTCTCTGGGGACTTTATGAATATTCCTCAATGTCCTGTGTCCTTTGCCAGGAATCTACACATTGACTTAAAGAAGTAGGTTAGACTTCTGCTTTGAGTTAGGATGTAGAATAATGCAAAAGACCTTTGTTCTCATAGTATCTACAATAAAAGACATAGATAAAATAAAAACCATTGTTTTCTAAGGAGCTAGTGAAGAGCAAGGGCAGTAAAGAAGCCTTGATAAATTATGGTCCAGAGACAAATGAGCAGAAAATGGCAGCAGCTTCCACACCTGGATGGCGAGACCTTCTGAGAATGAGAAGAAATAACCAGGCCTTCCCTGAATGACTGGGGTGAAGGACACAGTAGGAGGAGTCTGGAGTCTGGAAGAACCCAATCCAGTAAGTCTATTCGTCCAGGCTTCCTCACAGTGAGAGAATAGCAATAGAGGAGGGATATATAAAAAATGTGAGGAAGGAGGAAAACATGATAATCAGGAAAAAACTGAGAGGAAGTAAAAACAGACCCAGAGATAATCTAGTTATTGAAATCAGTAGACAAAAACTTTACAACGATAATTATGTTTGTCAAAGAATTTACAGAAAAATGCATATTATGGATGAAGAGACTTTTCTCTTGATTTTCTATTAAAAAATGGAAACCCTATGAAACAACAAAATGAAAATTCTAAAACTTTAAAATGCAATATTAGAAGTCAAAATTTATTGGATGGGCTTAACAGTGGATTAGATATTGCAGGAAAAAAAAAATGGATGAGTAAACTTGAAGACAAGTCAATAAAAATGACCTAAATTGAAATAAGAATATTTTTAAAAAACCAACAGAATATCCATAACAATGAGATAATATCCAATAGTCAAACATAAGTGGAGTCCCAGAAGGAGAGAGAAGAGAGTGTGTTAGGAAAATTTTTGAAGTAATTTCTTTCATAGCCAAGAAGTGTTCATTTCACAATGGTGTTTCTCTCTTCTACTTTCCCCTGGGCTAGAATTCATGATAGGTATATGGGCAGTGCTGTCAGTTTGAGCATGACTGGTCCTGTATTACAGTAATTAAATGAAAGTAAGCTTGTTCTAAGATTAAAGGTATAGTAACCTCTAATTCTATAGAAGACAATGAACCAGTAAGTTCCATGCAATTATAACTACTGTATAGTTCTATTTTTAGTTGAAACATGATAAAATCCAAATCCTGAATCTCTGGGAGAAAAAAGTCTAAAACAATCCTTCTCTTTATAAAAATTTTAAACTAAATTTATAAACAGTCCCTCTTCTTCTACATGGCATTTAAAAAATACACACAAACTACAGAAGGAAAGAGAGCAGTTATGTAGCAAGTGAATATGGATATGCTTCCTTTTAATAAGTTATTGTCAAATCTTAATATATAATGAAATACAAGTGACCAGGTATGGAGAGGATGTTAAGGAGCAGCAATTCATCTATGAAATGCAATGATGAATGTGATTGCATTGGATGAGGTTAAAACACTAACACTAGGTCAGCCAAGATTTCAAAAAATGGTGGTGAGAAGCTTTTTTTTCCCTTATTAGGTTTGGTGGTTTGGGGGTGAGGGTTGTGGGGAATGTTGTATCTACACTCTCAGAAGTCGAGTGGGGAGCAGTTACTATTGACTGCTACTGAAACTCATATTTCATTCCATAGTTCACATTTCCCAGCTTGTCAGTCAGTATGTAATAATTCTTTGACACAATCACCTCACTTTTCTGTGTTTTTGAAATTTTCTGGTTATAAATGTTGTCATTATTATTTTGGAATAAATATTCTTGTTTGATGGAGGACAACTGATGATATTAATTGATGTGATCAGTAACTTTAGGTGATCTAGATACAAGAACCAAAAAAAAAAAAAAAAAAAAAAAGAAGAAAACCAGTTTTGCAGATTGTCAAGGATAGTGACAAGCCGCAAAGACTTAGAGCCTACATAGCTCTCTTGTAGCATCCACTTTAGAATGAAAATAAAAGAGGAAAAGTACAAGCAGGGTGGAGAAAAGGGTCAGAGACCAGAGTAGGAGTGGGGAACTGTGTAGGATTGGGAATGAATTGATTTAACTGAATGACTACAGTGCCGTGCAGAAAAGAGGAAGGTTAAAATTAACCAAAAAAGGAAAAAAAAATACTAGCAAAATTCTGGGAGTTACTTGTAAGTTCCATGTAAGGTTACTTTCAGCTCATATTTTAATAATAGCTACCTGCTTCTCATTCTGAAAAGCTTCTAAGACCACATTCCATCATTTTTCTCTCTTGGACTCTTGGACTCCCTGAAGAAACAGTCTTTGCTTTTTGAAAAGCTATAGTGAAAAAATCTCCTTTTACTTTCAAGCTGAGATAAGAAAGGATCAAAAAGAATAAGATTCCTTCCCTTCTGTGACCCCATCTCCTTTTCCTAGCTAGTATTCACAATCACACTTCTAATTCTATAGTCATAAGCATGCATCCATATTAGCATCTTATCATTATCTTAGTTCCATTTTGAAAACTAGAATTCTATTCTAGCAAGATAATGCAAGATTGGAAATCCTATATTAGATATTTGGCCAAAGAACAGTCCGAAAAATAAATTATCTGTTTTTCTAGGAACATTGACAATCCTGAAAGGGTTAATTAATTTTACCTCAGATCACACATTTTTTAAGATCCTGCTTGACTCTCCATGGGCTCAAAATAAGATGTGAATTAAGTTTGAAGGAGCCATAGTAAAACAACTTTTAAAGTGATGATTCACTCAACTTGCGCAACAATTATATTTTGTTAAAAGCATATAAATACAATATCCAACATTGTTATCACACACAGAAAACGTGCTAGTCATATATTACATTGCAAGAACTGATAGAAAAAAATTAGGAAGCATAATAAAGGTCTTAAGAATTTCCTTCCTTTTTAGTCAGATTATTAATGACCCGGGAAAGTAAAGTGATTTAAGAAGAAAATCTTGCTGAGTACCAGCTGCTGCTGAAGTCAACTAATTACAACATTCCACTTGATATCACACTGGATACACATGCAAGAACAAGAAAGGCTTCAACACTTTACAATTAGACTTTCAAATTATCTTCTGTAAGACTCAGCTGTAAGTAAAAGTTATTTCATGCATAAATGACATTGAGAAACAAATTTCCAGCTAGGTTTCATACAACCAATTCCGACATCCTCCTTGATGTCTCACAGACACTGAATCTAGTTCTCCCAGTGAAAAGACTGGGCTATCCTTTAAAAGAGTAATCGCTACTGTCAATTTAATAAACGGTCCTCCTACTAAATTGTGAGCACCTCCTAGGCAGGAACCAGGTGTTTTACTTTAGTATCCACAGGTCTTAGCACAGATCCTACCATCTGGTAGATAAATGCTTAGTAAATATTAGTTGAATGGATATCAAGGAGGGTGCAATCACAGCATGTTGTGTTTAAAGGTTGGTGCCCCATGATTCCTGAACCTTTCATTATAAGTCTCTTCTTTGGACTAAAACACGAATGGCACTCTCCTGAAAGACATAAAAGTAGATTTGATCAAATGGAAAGACCTCCCCTGTTCTTGGGTAAATCAACTCAACTTTATAAAGATATCAACTCTTCCTAAGTTAACTCACAAATTTACAACAGTTGCAATACAATACTAACAAGATTCATGGAGTTGGACATGTTGATACTAAAGTTTGTATGGAAAACAAATTATAAGAATACTCAGAAAAGCACTGCAAAAGAAAAACTATCAGAGGAAACTGGCCTCTGTGATTTAAACATTGTGATACTGGTAAATGAATAGACAGACTAAAGGAAAAGATAAATAGATCCAAGTACATATGGAAATGTAGTATGATACATGTGCATCTTGAATTATTAGAGCAATGATAAACTTTTATTTTTACACTTATTTATTTATTTTTGAGACAGAGTTTCACTCTTTTACACAGGCTGGAGAGCAATGGCACAATCTTGGCTCACCACAACCTCTGCCTCCCAAGTTCAAGTGATTCTCCTTCCTCAGCTTCCTGTGTAGTTGGGACTACAGGTGCGCACCATCATGCCTGGCTAATTGTTCGTATTTTTAGTAGAGACAGGGTTTTGCCATGCTGGCCAGGCTGGTCTTGAACTCCTGGCCTCAAGTGATCTGCCCACCTCGGCCTCCCAAAGTGCTAGGATTACAGACCTGAGCCACCGTGCCCAGCCAGAGCAATGATAAACTTTTAAATAAATATGCCATTTGGCAAAAGATGAAATTAGAGTCATACCTCACTCTGCATATAGTAATAAACTCCAAATATATCAGACAAAAAGATGGATGAGTCATGGTTTTTTTGTTTTGTTTTGTTTTGTTGTTGTTGTTTGTTTTTGAGGCAGAGTTTTGCTCTTGTTGCCCAGGCTGGAGTGCAATGGCGTGATCTCGACTCACTGCAACCCCTGCCTCCTGGATTCAAGTGATTCTCCTGCTTCAGGCTCCAGAATAGCTGGGATTACAGATGCCTGCCACCATGCATGGCTAATTTTGTATTTTTAGTAGAGACAGGGTTTCTCCATGTTGGTCAGGCTGGTCATGAACTCCCGACTTCAGGAGATCTGCCCGCCTTGGCCTCCCAAAGTGCTGGGATTACAGGCTTGAGCCACCGTGCCCAGACCGGATGAGTCGTTTTTTAACCATAGTGTAGGAAAAGGCTTTCTAAATGTGACTCAAAAGTCAGAGGCAATACAAGAAAATATTGATAAATTTGATATTTTATTTTATTATTTTATTTTATTTTATTTTATTTTAAGACGGAGTCTCACTCTGTTGCCTGGCCTGGAATCAGTGGCATGATCTCAGCTCACTGTAACCTCCGCCTCCCAGGTCCAAGCAATTCTCCTGCCTCAGACTCCCAAGTAGTTGGGATTACAGGCACCTCCCACCATGCCTGGCTAATTTTGTATTTTCAATAGAGATGGGGTTTCGCCATGTTGGTCAGGCTGGTCTCAAACTCCTGGCCTCAGGTGATCTGCCCTCCTCGGCTTCCCAAAGCTCTGGGATTACAGGAGTGAGGCACCTCATCTGGCCAATTCTCTTATTTTTTAACTTTTATTTTAGGTTCAGGGGTACATGTGAAGGTTTGTTACATAGGTAAACTCGTGTCACAGGAATTTGTTGTACAGATTATTTTATCACCCAGGTATTAAGCCCAGTACCCAACAGTTATTTTTTCTGCTCTTCTCTCTCCTCCACCCTCCACCCTCAAGTAGGCCCCAGTGTCTGTTGTTCCTTTCTTTTTGATCGTATGTTCTCATCAGTTAGCTCTCACTTTTACGTAAGCACACGTGGAATTTGGTTTCTGTTCCTGCGTTAGTTTGCTAAGGATAAGGCCTTCAGCTCCATCCATGTTCCCACAAAAAAATTCTTTAAAATTGCATGGCAAATACCATAAACAAAGTTGAAAGGCAACTAACAAGCTGGTATAAAATATTTGCAAGACATATCCCAATAAAGGGCTAAAATACCTCATACATGAGGAGTGCTCTTAAACACTGGAGGGCAAGCTGGGCGCCCTGGCTTACGCCTGTAATCCCAGCATTTTGGGAGGCCAAGGCAGATGGATCACGAGGTCAGGAGTTTGAGACCAACCTGGCCAACATGGTGAAACCACATCTCTACTAAAAATATAAAAATTAGCTGGGCGTTGTGGTGCATGCCTGTAATCTCAGCTACTCCGGAGGCTGAGGCAGGAGAAGTGCTTAAACCTGGGAGGCGGAGGTCGCAGTGAGCCAAGATCATGCCATTGCACTCCAGCCTAGGCAACAGAGCGAGATTCGTTTCAGGAAAACAAACAAACAAACAAAAAAACTGGAGGACAAAGATTCAACCCCAACAGAAAAAATGGTAAAAATATATGAATAGACAAATGGCTTTTAAACACATGTAAAGATACTTAAACTCCTTCATAATAAAAGAAATACAAATTAAAGCAACACTGAATTATCAGTTTTTACCTATCAGTGTGGATAATAATCTAAAAATATGACATATGCTACTGGTGAGACTATGAAAAAATATGCATTCTCTTAAACTTCTAAGAATACCAACTGAAACAAATTTTCAGTTGGGGACGGGGAATTTGGCAATATGTAACAAAGATATATGCACTTACCCACACATAGAAAGTGTTTGAATAAACCATGGCATATCCACACGATGGAGTACTACGGAACTGCGGAATAAGGGCAATCATTATGGACTGATGCAGAGTAATTTCCAGGATATATTGCTAACCACAGAAAGCAGACTGCAAAAGATTGTCTATAGTGTGTTATCTTCACTAAACAATAAGAGAAAACAAGGCAGTATACAAAAAGAAATATGAGAAGCAAAAATCAGAAATGTTAGTGGGAATAGTTTTCTACATGGTTAGGTGGAATAAAGTGTTAAAAATAATGGAAAGTATACATTGTTCGTATATTTCTGATTTTTAGGGCCATGTTTCACATAGCCAAAAATACTTAAAATCAACCAGAACATGGAGGAGAGTCCAAAATGGAATTCCAGCAGAGTTAACCTAACTGTATTACTGATGAATAACATAGCCACACTGAAGGAATTGGTGAAAAGAACTATGCTAGGTGGTGTTGGAAAACAATGTCTATTATATAAAGCTAAGGAAAAAAGTCAAATATTTTACTCTTTTTAGTACATTTTGTTTTCACAGTGGTATGAATAATTCTGAAACTAAGTTTATGCACCCTAAGATTGAGATAATCATAAATATATTTCAAATAATGAAATCCAGATTTCTCACAGTGACAGGAATTACAAATAAGGATGGGGAAGATTCCTTTGATGTTAGATACAAATCAGAGGTAGCATAATAATAGTTTTTAATAATATGCAGATATAGAAATACAAATATGTATGTGTACATATACATATAAAGGTATGTAAATGTGTGGTGTGTATTTGCCCGCTAGAAGGGTCCTGAGGTAATAACACTCATATCTTGGTTTTTAAACATCAACATCTAATAAAAAGAACCAGGGCTCTTTGGACAAATTTCTGATTCCAAAGCTAGGGCAGGTATATTACAAGATGAGCTTGGGACACCATGTGGTACCAAAAAGAAAAAGTAATCAAAAAAAAAAAAAAAGTAGAAGCATGTTAAAAGGACAAAAGAACCTTCTTGAGGGAGCTCAATTATTTATTGAAAAATAAATAACAGTAATGGATTATAGCCCACAGAAAAAAGTTAACTGCCTCTTGTTCATACCAATGTAAGCAAATAATATACAAATAAATGAGGAAGAAGGGATAACTCTTCTTTATAATAAAATTCTATTTTGTAAATGTGAAAATAATTAATGAAGTAGACATACCGAGGAATAATTGGCAAACACCACAGTAACACTTGTAGGCAAGAATCATTTGATGTTTGCTAAAATTAGTGGACAAAGATGAGAAGCATGATATTTGCATAGTCTCCAAATATCTCTCTACAAGATACTCTTTTTTTTTCTATGGTGTATGCTCCATAATGCCCCCTTTTCTATTATACTTTAAGTTCTAGGGTGCATGTGCACAACATGCAGGTTTGTTACATAGGTATACATCTGCCATGGTGGTTTGCTGCACCCATCAACTCATCATTTACATTAGGTATTTCTCCTAATACTATCCCTCCCCCAGACCCCCACCCCTCAACAGGCCCTGGTGTGTGATGTTCCCCATCCTGTGTCCAAGTGATCTCATTGTTCAATTCCCACCTATAAGTGAGAACATTCAGAGTATGGTTTTCTGTCCTTGTGATAGTTTGCTGAGAATGATGGTTTCCAGCTTCCGTGTCCCTGCAAAGGACATGAACTCATCCTTTTTTATGGCTGCCTAGTATTGCATGGTGTATATGCGCCACATTTTCTTAATCCAGTCTATCATTGATGGACATTTGGGTTGGTTCCAAGTCTTTGCTATTGTGAATAGTGCTGCAATAAACATATGTGTGCATGTGTCTTTATAGTAGAATGGTTTATAATCCTTTGGGTGTATACCCAGTAACGGGATCGCTAGGTCAAATGGTATTTCTAGTTTTAGATCCTTGAGGAATCACCACACTGTCTTTCACAATGGTTGAACTAATTTACACTCCCACCAACAGTGTAAAAGTGTTCCTAGTTCTCCACATCCTCTCCAGCATCTGTTGTTTCTTGACTTTTTAATGATCACCATCCTAACTGGCGTGAGATGGTATCTCATTGTGGTTTTGATTTGCATTTCTCTGATGATCAGTGATGATGAGCATTTTTTCATGTGTCTGTTGGCTGCATAAATGTCTTCTTTTGAGAAGTGTCTGTTCACATCCTTTGCCCACTTTTTGATGGTTTTTTTTTTCCTTGTAAATTTGCTTAAGTTCTTTGTAGATTCTGGATATTAGCCCTTTGTCAGATGGGTAGATTGCAAAAAATTTCTCCCTTTCTGTAGGTTGCCTGTTCACTCTGATAGTAGTTTCTTTTGCCATGCAGAGCCTCTTTAGTTTAATTAGATCCCATTTGTCTATTTTGGCTTTTGTTGCCATTGCTTTTCGTGTTTTATTCATGAAGTCCTTGCCCATGCCTATGTCCTGAATGGTATTGCCTAGGTTTCCTTCTAGGGATTTTATGGTTTTAGGTCTAGCATTTAAGTCTTTGATCCATCTTGAATTAATTTTAGTATAAGGAGTAAGGAAGGGATCCAGTTTCAGCTTTCTACATATGGCTAGCCAGTTTTCCCGGCACCATTTGCTAAATAGGGAATCCTTTCCTCATGTCTTGTTTTTGTCAGTTTTGTCAAAGACCAGATGGTTGTAGATGTGTGGTGTTATTTCTGAGGCCTCTGTTCTGTTCCATTGGTCTATATCTCTGTTTTGGTACCAGTACCATGCTGTTGTGGTTACTGTAGCCTTGTAGTATAGTTTGAAGTTAGGTGGTGTGATGCCTCCAGCTTTGTTCTTTTGGCTTAGGATTGCCTTGGCAATGCGGGCTCTTTTTCAGTTCCATATGAACTTTAAAGTAGGTTTTTCCAATTCTTTGAAAAAAACCATTGGTAGCTTGATGGGGATAGCATTGAATCTATAAATTACCTTGGGCAGTATGGCCATTTTCTTGATATTGATTCTTAATATCCATCAGCATGAAATGTTTTTCCATTTGTTTGTGTCCTCTTCTATTTCATTGAGCAGTGGTTTAGAGTACTCCTGGAAGAGGTCCTTCACATCCCTTTTAAGTTGGATTCCTAGGTATTTTATTATCTTCGTAGCAATTGTGAATGGGAGTTCATTCATGATTTGACTCTCTGTTTGTCTGTTATTGGTGTACAGGAATGCTTGTGATTTTTGCACATTGATTTTATATCCTGAGACTTTGCTGAAGATTCTTACCAGGTTAAGGAGATTTTGGGCTAAGATGATGGGGTTTTCTAAATATACAATTATGTCATTTGCAAACAGGGACAATTTGACTTCCTCTTTTCCTAATTGAATACCACTTATTTCTTTCTCTTTCCTGATTGCCCTGGCCACAACTTCCAACGCTATGTTGAATAGGAGTAGTGAGAGAGGGCATCCTTGTCTTGTGCTGGTTTTCAAAACGAATGCTTCCAGGTTTTGCCTATTCAGTATGACATTGGCTGTGGGTTTGCCATAAATAGCTCTTATTATTATGAGATACGTTCCATCAATACCTAGTTTATTGAGAGTTTTTTTTTTTTTTTTTTTTTGAGACGGAGTCTTGCTCTGTCACCCAGGCTGGAGTGCAGTGGCCGGATCTCAGCTCACTGCAAGCTCCTCCTCTCGGGTTCACGCCATTCTCCTGCCTCAGCCTCCCGAGTACCTGGGACTACAGGCACCCGCCACTTCGCCCGGCTAGTTTTTTGTATTTTTTAGTAGAGACGGGGTTTCACCATGTTAGCCAGGATGGTCTCGATCTCCTGACCTCATGATCCGCCCGTCTCGGCCTCCCAAAGTGCTGGGATTACAGGCTTGAGCCACCGCGCCCGGCTATTGAGAGTTTTTACCATGAAGGGCTGTTGAATTTTGTTGAAGGCCTTTCCTGTCTCTATTGAGATAATCATGTGCTTTTTGTTGTCATTGGTTCTGTTTCTGTGATGTATTATGTTTATTGATTTGCGTATGTTGAACCAGGCTTTCATCCCAGGAATGAAGCCGACTTGATTGTCATGGATAAGCTTTTTGATGTACTGCTGGGTTCGGTTTGCCAGTATTTTATTGCGGATTTTCGCATCAAAGTTCATCAGGGATATTGGTCTAAAATTCTCTTTTTTTGTTGCATCTCTGCCAGGCTTTGGTATCAGGATGATGCTGGCCTCATAAAATGAGTTAGGGAAGCATCCCTCTTTTTCTATTGATTGGAATAGTTTCAGAAGGAATGGTACCAACTTCTCTTTGTACCTCTGGTAGAATTCGGCTGTGAATCCATCTGGTCCTGGGCTTATTTTGGTTGGTAGGCTATTAATTATTGTCTCAATTTCAGACCCTGTTGTTGGTCTATTCAGAGATTCAACTTCTTCCTGGTTTAGTCTTGGGAGGGTGTATGTGTCCAGGAATTTATCCATTTCTTCTAGATTTTCTAGTTTATTTGCATAGAGGTGTTTGTAGTATTCTCTGATGGTAGTTTGTATTTCTGTGGGATGGGTGGTGATATCCCCTTTATCAGTTTTTATTGCATCTATTTGATTCTTCCCTCTTTTCTTCTTTATTAGTCTTGCTAGCGGTCTATCAGTTCTGTTGATCTTTTCAAAAAACCAGCACCTGGATTCATTGATTTTTTGAAGGGTTTTTTGTGCCTCTATCTCCTTCAGTTCTGCTCTGATCTTAGTTATTTCTTGCCTTCTGCTAGCTTTTGAAATTGTTTGCTGTTGCTTCTCTAGTTCATTTAACTGTGATGTTAGGGTGTCAATTTTAGATCTTTCCTGCTTTCTCTTGTGTGCATTTAGTGCTATAAATTTCCCTCTACACACTGCTTTAAATGTGTCCCAGAGATTCTGCTATGTTGTGATTTTGTTCTCATTGGTTTCAAAGAACATCTTTATTTCTGCCTTCATTTCGTTATTTATCCCGTAGTCATTCAGGAGTGAATTGTTTAGTTTCCATGTAGTTGTGAGGTTCTGAGTGAATTTCTTAGTCCTGAGTCCTAATTTAATTGTACTGTGGTCTAAGAGACAGTTTGTTGTGATTTCTGTTCTTTCATATTTGCTGAGGAGTGCTTTACTTCCAATTATGTGGTTAATTTTAGAATAAGTGTGATGTGGTGCTGAGAAGAATGTATATTCTGTTGATTTGGGGTGGAGCGTTCTGTAGATGTCTATTAGGTCTGATTGGTTCAAAGCTGAGTTCAATTCCTGGATATCCTTGTTTACCTTCTGTTGTGTTGATCTGTCTAATATTGACAGTGGGGTGTTAAAGTCTCCCATTATTATTTTGTGGGAGTCTAAGTCTCTTTGTAGGTCTCTAAGGACTTGCTTTTTGAGTCTGGTGCTCCTGTATTGGGTGCATATATATTTAGGATAGTTAGCTTTTCTTGTTGAATTGATCCCTTTACCATTATGTAATGACCTTCTTTGTCTCTTTTGATCTTTGTTGTTTTAAAGTCTGTTTTATCAGAGACTAGGATTGCAATATCTGGTGGGTTTTTTTTTCAATTTTTTTTTTTTTTTTTTTTTTTTTGCTTTCCATTTGCTTGGCAGATCTTCCTTTATACCTTTATTTTGAGCCTATGTGTGTATCTGCATGTGAGATGGGTGTCTTGAATTTAGCACACTGATGGGTCTTGACTCTTTATACAATTTGTCAGTCTGTGCCTCTTAATTGGGGCATTTAGACCATTTACATTTTAAGTTAATATTGTGTGAATTTGATCCTGTCATTATGATGATAGCTGGTTATTTTGCCCATTAATTGATACAGTTTCTTCATAGCATCAATGGTCTTTACAATTTGGCATGTTTTTGCAGTGGCCGGTACTGGTTGTTCCCTTCCACGTTTAGTGCTTCCTTCAGGAGCTCTTGTAAGACAGGCCTGGTGGTGACAAATCTCTCAGCATTTGCTTGTCTGTAAAATATGTTATTTCTCCTTCACTTATGAAGTTTAGTTTGGCTGGATATGAAATTCTGGGTTGAAAATTCTTTTCTTTAAGAATGCTGAACATTGGCCCCTACTCTCTTCTGGTTTATAGGGTTTCTGCAGAGAGATCCACTGTTAGTCTGATGGCTTCCCTTTGTGGGTAACCCAACCTTTCACTCTCACTGCCCTTAACATTTTTTACTTCATTTCAACCCTGGTGAATCTGATGCTTATGTGTCTTGGGGCTGCTCTACTCGAGGAGTATCTTCGTGGTGTTCTTTGTATTTCCTGAATTTGAATGTTGGCCTCCCTTGCTAGGTTGGGGAAGTTCTCCCGGAAAATCTCCTGAAGGGTGTTTTCTAACTTGGTTCCATTCTCCTCATCACTTTCAGGTACACCAATCAAACGTAAATTTAGTCTTTTCATATAGTCCCATATTTCTTGGAGGCTTTGTTCATTTCTTTTTACTCTTTTTTCTCTAAACTTGTCTTCTTGCTTTATTTCATTAATTTGATCTTCAGTCACTGATATCCTTTCTTCCACTTGATCAAATCAGCTATTGAAGCTTGTGCATACATCACAAACTTCTCATGCCATGGTTTTCAGCTCCATCAGGTCATTTAAAATCTTCTCTACACTGTTTATTCTAGTTAGCCACTCGTCTAACCTTTTTTCAAGGTTTTTAGCTTCCTTGCAATGGGTTAGAACATGTTCCTTTGGGTTGGAGAAGTTTGTTATTACCGACCTTCTGAAGTCTACTTCTGTCAACTCGTCAAAGTGATTCTCCATCCAACTTTGTTCCCTTGCTGGCGAGGAGGTGCAATCCTTTGGAGGAGAAGAGGCACTCTAGTTTTTAGAATTTTCAGCTTTTCTGCTCTGGTTTCTCCCCATCTTTGTGGTTCTATCTACCTTTGGTCTTTGATGTTGGTGACCTACAGATGGGGTTTTGGTGTGGATGTCCTTTTTGTTGATGTTGATACTATTCCTTTCTGTTTGTTAGTTTTCCTTCTAACAGTCAGTCCCTCAGCTGCAGGTCTGTTGGAGTTTGCTGGGTGTCCACTACAGACCCTGTTTGCCTGGATATTACCAGCAGAGGCTGCAGAACAGCAAATATTGCAGAACAGCAAATATTGCTGCCTCATCCTTCCTCTGGAAGCTTTGTTCCAGAGGGGCGCCCACCTGTATGAGGTGTCTGTTGGCCCCTACTGGGAGGTGCCTCCCAGTTAGGCTACAGGGGGGTCAGGGACCCAGTTGATGAGACAGTCTGTCCATTCTTAGAGCTGAAATGTCATGCTGGGAGAACCACTGCTCTCTTCAGAGCTGTCAGACAGGAATGTTTAAGTCTGTAGAAGTTTCTGCTGCCTTTTGTTCAGCAATGCCCTGCCCACAGAGGTGGAATCAGTAGAGGCAGTAGGCCTTGCTGAGCTGTGGTGGGGTCCACGCAGTTCGAGCTTCCCAGCTACTTTGTTTACTTACTCAAGCCTCAGCAATGGCAGATGCCCCTCCCCCCACCAGGCTGCAGCCTCACAGGTTGATCTCAGACTGCTGCGCTAGCAGTGAGTAAGGCCCTGGGGGTGTGCGACCTGCTAAACCAGGCACAGGAGAGAATCTCTTGGTCTGCTGGTTCCTAAGACCATGGGAAAAGCGCAGTATTTGGGCGGCAGTGTCCCATTTTTCCATGTATAGTCTGTCATGGCTTCCCTTGGCTAGGAAAGGGAAATCCCCTGACCCCTTTCACTTCCTGGGTGAGGCAACACCCTCGGCTCACCCTCTGTGGGCTGCACCAACTGTCCAACCAGTCCCAATGAGATGAACCACGTTCCTCAGCTGGAAATGCAGAAATCGCCCATCTTCTGTGTCAATCACACTGGGAGCTGTAGACTGGAGCTGTTCCTATTCAGCCATTTTGGATGACAGTTACAAGATACTTATTAATTACAATAGGAAAAATAGTAACTTTACAGTGGAGAAATTTGGTATATACCAACTGAGCTAAGTGATCATGGTTAAAGTCACTACTCATTATGTTATATTTGACAGAAAGCACCTCCTGAGATGATACACTGAGAAGAATACAACATTACTTCTGTGGTATTCTTGAGAAAATTATATAACCTGAATTTAATCATGAGGAAATATCAAGCTGTTAACATTCTGAATTTAATCATGAGGAAATATGTAAGCCATTAACATTTCGATAAGCTTGCTAAAGAATATATGGATACTTTTGGTACTATTTTTGCCACTTTTTGGTAAATCTATTAGTATTTCAAAATAAAAAAAAAATTTAAAAGGAGTAAATGAAGACCAAAAATGATATATTATAAATACATTAATGGCAACAAATGCAAATGTTATCTGGGAGGTATAATATGAAAAGTTATTATGAGTTACTCCACACTGTAGTTTAATATAGTCTATCAGTTATTAAAAGAGCAGAGCTCTGAGAAAATTGGACACTGGATAAGTACATTTTGGCTTGGGTGAGGATAGGAAGGGAGAAAGGTTTCAGTGTGTTTATCTCATTAGGGCTATAAAATGGGAGATTTGTAGCTTCAGGGGTGAGCAGGAGGACCTGAAGGCAGGATGAAAAAGAGGAACAATGCAAAAGAGAGAAGGGAAGAGAGAGCCTAGAATATACTTAGCCAGTGACCTGCTTAGGAGAGTTAGCCCAGCAAACACTGGGTCTTGCCCTATGCACAAATTCAGCTCTGAAGTTTTCAACATCATTTAAAAATTATTTTAATTAGGAAATAACTCAAAAACTATAAAATAATGAACACCTTCACATTCAAATGGTACTAGTTACAAGTGACCATCATCTGTTAATCATGGGATTTAGAGAGAGCAGTTTCTCCAATTATTTGCATACTTTTCAATTCAGCAGATATGTTTAAGTGTCTAACTATGGGTCAAGCTAGTGCTCCATCTGCATTGCTTTTGATATATCTATAGTACTAGTTAGTAATCATTAAGATTGACCCTTTAGCAAGTCATTCCAAATTAGTAAAACTTAATGTGAATTGTTTGGCCTAAAGCTGCTTCCCTATAAATTTTAAGCTCATCCTAAAGATTTCTCCATACAGAGTGAACTGTAACCTAACTTGATGCATAAGCAAACTGCAACCTACTCTTAGAGCCAAATATAATAGCCAAATCTCAGCTAAGCACAGGCAGCCAACTGCTCAAAGCAGGTTTGCTAAGGCAAACTCCAAGCTGTAACCAATCCAGCTGTTTCTGTCCCTCCCTTTTGTTTCCTGCACATCACTTTCCTTTTTCCGTTCATAAATGTTATCTGACCATGCGGCAGCCCTGGAGTCACTCTGAACCTATTCTGGTTCTGGGAACTCTCTGATTTGTGAATTATTCTTTGCTCATTTAAACTCTGTTAAATTTATCTAAAGTTTTTCTTCTAGCTGAATAAATGACACTTTTCTCTAATGAGGTAAAAATACTGCTGGCATAATTATTACTAATACAGATTTGAAATCTAGATATAAAAAGGTACATCTTGCATTCTCAAAAGGGTTAATAACTATAAATAATAATAGCCACTATTTATTGAACACTTACTATGTGCCAGGCACTCACCATGTGCTTTTCATGCAGTATCTCATTTAAAGTTTGTTAAACAGCATTGTTGTGCTGTTTAGAGATTAGGAAATGGAGACAGAGTTCAAGTAACTGCCCATCAAATAACCCCAAATCTGTTTAACATCAGAGTCCTCAAATATAGTCGTCATGCCAGATCTTTCAAGCCCACAACAGGGTTCTCTCCTATGCTATTGCTTTATTTCACCACCCACTGTTGTCTTATGACCATCACATAACAAGAGTAACTCCAGACTCTCAGTATCCTGCCAGGAGAAGAGCAGGAGATAGTTATTTTCCTTATCTGGATGGCTTACTCCTCTTTGTGATCTTATTTTGCACCTTATACATTCCAGAACTCAGTTCATTTGCTGTATTCTTTATAGGAAAAGACAGAACATAATGGGAAAAAGTATTTCTAAGATTCTACCTAAAGATTTCTGAAACTGAAAAAGATTATGTCTGTTAGCAGAAGGCTTATCTTTAAAGTTTTGTTATTATCAACCTTTAACCAGTCTCCAGATTTATAATTGCTCTATCTATAATCTAAGGGATCCCTACAGTGCTGGATTCTCAAGACGTGAAAGTTCTAATCACCCAGGGGTTAGGATGACTTCAAGGAACTTAGTTTCTTTTCTCATTTCTGCCCCTTTGGCAATTCCCTTCACCTCTCCGATCTTTCTCTCCTTTGTCACTTTCTGGGATACATGAGATCTGCCAAAGAGAAGTCGCATTACTCTATCCAGAGCCATTTTCTTAATTCACAGATTGCAGAAGAGAAATTCAAAGTTGAAAATTGTTCAGACCCAAGAAAAATACATAAACAAGCAGCTAGTGTAGACACCAGAGGAAACAAAATTCTATGCTTGGAAGAACTCCTCGATACCTTATTCAATAAAAATATCCTGTTCTCCCAAATTATTTCTTTAAAACAAATGAGCCCACTCATTCCTAAATGGTGTTGCTGTGGTGACCCTATACCATAGCTTTCAACCCCCAGCTGTGTAGCCAGTCTCTATTAAACCATGCCTAGTATATGCTCCCCAAGGGAATGTCCAGATTTTCCAGAAAAAAACAGCAGTGGCTCTAGAACCTGAGGAGCTCTTCCAAAGATGGCAATGAGGCAACTTAAGTGCTACCAAAAGAATTCCTCAATGGCCAGGCTCCATAGGGAAACATCTGAGATCTAAATACTCAAGCCATGTGGCATATGTCTTCTACGTTTTTCAGGCCATTCAGACCCCAGATTCCAAGGAGTTGAAAAACATGGGATTTTCATGTAAATTCTGTACAATTACTCATAGATGATGTTCTGCCACACATACTTGTAGGTGTGACATAAATCTGGACTTAGGAAATACAGTTTTTAAGAGCCTGTCATTGCTGTGGATTTAGTTGTAGGGAGCTATGAAGAAACTTTAGGCTGACCCTGACAGAGGGGAAGGAACAAAAGAAGACAGGAGAGGGTATGAGAGAATCAGAGGAAGAAAAAAAATTAGGAGGCAGAACAAAAGAGGAAAAAGTGAGAAAGAAGAGATGCTCAAGTCATACATTTCTTATGGTGCGAAGGCATACATGATGTGGAAAAGATTCCAGAACAACTTTGCTATAAATGCAAAAATAGAATCGCCCATTTCTGGGTTAAGAATACATTTCTTCCAGGAAGAGTTTTTGTTTTGTGTTTTGTTTTATTCTTAACCTGAGTCCCTTCACCCTTAAGTGGCTCATTGTATCAGCTGTGGAGAGTTCATTAATCCCTTGAAATTACCTACAAAATGTGGCATGTGCAAATCTATGCATGTGTGGCAGTCTATGGTTATATCAGTTTTTCAAATAGTTTTTTTTTTCTTTTGCCCAGAGGAAGTTAAAAACAGTGCACAGAAAAGAATTTATTTGTAGTTTACCTTGGATCACCACCTGAAGTTCTGAGTTCACTTAACTATAAAAGGATTCATTACTCTATTCCTGAGAAAATTAATCCATGAATCTCAGACCTGGAAAAAATTGAAATGCTATGTGTCCCATTTCTTTGCCTTCAGAAAGAACTATGGCCTAAAATAAGTGAAAATATATTCATTTTTCAAACTCTGCAGAGCAGATTGCCAAACCTTTTTTGGTAGCCTATTCATCTGTCACATTTCTCACCATAAGGAAGTTCTTCTTTATGTCAAGCCTAACTCCCTCATGCTGCAAAATAATTTGGTCTCATATGTTTAACAATGCAGCATTTTTGGACACTGTTATTCTATCAATCGTCAGCCTTCTCCCAGTACTTTCGACTCTTCCATGAGTCATTCTCAAAACTATAAATCATCTTCACTGGCTTTCCTTGAATTATTTCCCATTTATGCTTTTCTCTAAATCCAGAAGTGAGGATACTGGAAAGAGATTGATAGAACCCTCAGTTGATTGGTAGACTTTCCTATGGTCATTGACTTACCACAGCCTATATGGTGGTACCTACATAATAATAAGGTGCCAGAAAATAAGAACTATAGGATTGCCCTGTGAGGGTGAAATTATAAAATTAATATAAAACACCCCAGATTAAGACAGATTTAATGGGGGAAAAATCCAGAACCAACAGGATGGTCATTTGATTAAAGAAAGACGGTGTCTCTCAGAAGAGGTGTTGATCAACCACGAAAGCTTGAAAACGGAAAATCAGAGTCAGATCTTGGCAATGCCCACTCAAACAATATCCAAGGAAGAGGGTGTTAGTGAGGTTATGCTGACACCTGGCCTCAATGGTCTCCTTGTGGAGATTGCTACAGTAGCTCTGAAATCTTGCTGTCATTACACCAACCACAGAACCCACCGGGGATTTGGCTGCCCTTGTCACTTGCCTATAAGAAGCAGAGGTGCTATTCAGACCAACATGACTTTCTGGTCTCTGGCAGTTATATTTTAGGGCGCGGTGGCTCAAGCCTGTAATCCCAGCACTTTGGGAGGCCGAGACGGGCGGATCACGAGGTCAGGAGATTGAGAGACGATCCCGGCTAACACGGTGAAACCCCGTCTCTACTAAAAAATACAAAAAAAAAAAAAAAAACCGGGCGAGGTGGCGGGCGCCTGTAGTCCCAGCTACTCGGGAGGCTGAGGCAGGAGAATGGCATAAACACGGGAGGCGGAGCTTGCAGTGAGCTGAGATCCGGCCACTGCACTCCAGCCTGGGTGACAGAGCAAGACTCCGTCTCAAAAAAAAAAAAAAAAGAAAGAAAGTTAACAAATTGGTATTCTTTTAGCACCCAATTTGTGTCAGCCTGCTGTATACTTAATCAACCCTATCATCAAAGAAAACAAATTTCTGCATCTGTAAGACAGAGTTAGACCTAGGGCAGAGGTGAATGTCACCTCCTAGAGCCTTATCATTGCTTCCTCCCTGAATGCTTTATTTAAACTTGAGTTCTTCCTACTTTTCTTTAGGCAAAAGGAAGGCTGGACAATTCCTAAAGTTTCCAGAAGTTCTAAGACTCTGTTTTCTTAATATCACCAATTAGTTCCTTTTTTTTTTTTAACACATTTAGTCAGTCCATTATTATTTATGTGTGTGCAATTCTGTATTTCTCCCACATGGCTGTGCTTTATAAAAATCTCTCATGTTATATATGCCTAGTTTTTAATTCTAATCCTAATTCCAGTTCACCATATTGGCCGCTCAATCCCTCATTTTACTGTCTAGCTAGGTGTCATGGGAAAATAAATGAATGAATGAGAATTGTCCCCTTTATATCATTTGTCAACAGAGGGTTGATAATATTCTTCGGTGTGGTCTGCATGGGGAGGCCAAAATCTGATTTATTTGAGATGACAAGTAGTAGTCACGCTTTGGAGACTGCTGGATGGTCTGTTGTTAACCTGACATCATGCATTCCCTCCTATGTGATGTAGATATATAGGGAAATCCATTGCTTAGAATGTTGTTTTTTGTGTGATGGCATGTTAGAATTTGCCAATGAAAACAATTGATGCAAGATTGGGAAGGCAGAGGGAAGAGAAGCCATTATTCCCAAGAACAATGGTTGTGGGGACTGGATGTGTTGGTAAACAGGTTCCTTAGGCTTCTTCAGAGTGCCTGTTTTGCTGCTTCAGACTGCTCTATTGCTGGAAGTTTTTCTAGAGAGTCTTGGGAAGTTCATCCATTTCCCCCCAAAATTTAGAGGACATAAATTTCAGGTTAGGGTAACTGTTTCCCTAGCCTCTCACCTATACAGCCGCCCTAACCCTCACTCCTCAGCTCTGTCCATATCCCGGAGACCCTAATTCCTCTGTGAAACCACTTTAATCCCATCATACATGCCAAAACCTGACTGATTCAGATACCAGGTAATGATGTACCTATATTTTTCCAGTTTTCTGAAGAAGTTATATGTGACAAATTCAAAAGTCTTGCGAAGTCAGGAAAGATTATATCTATTATTTTACATTGTGCCCTAGCCAGACATTTTGTTATAAAAGTTTAAACCAACAGGACTTGTTCTCTACAAATTAATGATGATAATTCCATATATTTCAGCCCTCTTCAGGGTGCTTATTAACTGATTTTGGTATCTCTCTGAATCATACACTTTGTGATATGATTTCTATTAGCCTTGCTCTACGTCACAATCAAATACGAGAAAATTGACCTGGAGGTTAAATCCTGAAAGGAAGGTAAACATAAAGTCTATTGGTTATATCATATGTTTACTTGAGTAAAAGAAAATATTTTCTTTATTGAACTTTAGCATTTTCTTCCTAACATTGGCAAGTGTAGATAATTAACATTAGCTTCTAAACAGGCATCCAACTCAGAACTCTTCATTGATGGTCCATCCCTAGCAAAGTGTCCTTAACTCATTGGCTCTGAAGAAGAAAAAGGAATATGACACTAGCAGGCATCATGTCTATTTAAACAAGGTCACCCTGAAAGAAATGCTATAACTCACACATGAAACCTAAAAGCATTCACCAAAATGTCTTAAGTGAGTAAAACATTAAGATTTTCATGAGACATGGAGCTGGGTCCAAAGAATAGGCCATCATTACTCTTACTCTCTATCAAGAAATTAGTTAACTAGCACAGAAGAAGAACATAATTAAGAGCACTTCCGTTATCCAGGGTCTGATGGACTTCGCCTGCAGTAACAATTTGGAGACGTTTGCCAAGCAATCCACATACTTCTAACCAGTGACATGCCCAGTGTATTTGATACTCAGAAAAGATCATTTTTCAATAACCTCTTCCTCTGTATGACAAAATTATTTTCAGCAAGAACTATCATATGAAACTAAAATAATGTCCTGAAAAAAAACACAAGGAAAATTTTTCTGTCTTAAACTTCATATACATAATAATATAATACATAAATAAATGTTACAGTATTAAAAAGAAAAAGTAATGGATTATGTTCTCAATGTTCTTGACTTAAAAGAAAAGGAAAATGTACTTATATATTGGTTTGTTATAGCAATGAATAATTAACATTGCAATTTCTCTTTTTGAGTCTTAGCTTCCACTAATTTTAAAATTCTAAGTACAAATAACTCCAAGGGTCACATAAAATGACAGAGGTAAAATAACTCAACCTTCATTTACTTATACCTACAATTCTTATTTAAAATCCACAGTTTTGACACAGGAATGTGTAAAGATACAAACTGTGGCCAAGGGACCGCCAATGATTCCAAACTATTACAAACTTTCTTTTGAAACAAATATAATGTGGCTGAATCCCACATGTCAGGGGCCAACTTCACATATGGAAATTCTCTAATTAACTTGCATGTGAAATACAATATTCATTAAAAAATAAGTTTTATAAAAGGAGCTAATTTCAAGTATATATATAAAATTAAAACACAACAGTAATTTCTCTACTTGTTAAATCTGAGGCCAACAAAAGATTTTTTTCAGGGAAGAGTATTTTTCCCACTGAGGGTATTTAGACTTGTGGGCCACATTGATAATAAAAATGGACCAACTCTTAATTGGTTTTATTATTGTTTTTACCTTCTCTATAGACAATGTACTTATTGCCTCTATCTCAGGTAGATTGATCCCAGTGACTCAACTTTCAGTATGCTACTTCCTCCAACTTGATGAAGTTGGATTGCAGTCTTGATGGATCACATTCTTCTTACAGCAATTTAAAAATAATCCCTGTACTTTCAACCATAGATCAAATACGGTTATGTACTTTTTTCACAGAAGTCTACTGCACAAACTTTCTTTACTCAGGACCTGTATTGGCAAAATTCTCAGAACACAGCCTGAATACTTGGCCTGGGATGGACAGCTCAATAAGATCTCTGTTTAGAGAGTCTTGCTTCTATCTTCATTCATTTCTCTCCATGCCAAGGTTATGTCAGTGAATGACTTCCCCAAGTATCCTTCCTCTTGTTTCATGATATCACTGAACCTAACATACAAAGGCTTAAGCCTTCATTGTGTCTGCTTGCTCTCAACGTTGTAGGTTTTCCTTCCAAAGGAGATACATGGGGGTCAAGTTTGTTCTTTGTTGCCTCTTTCCAGAGACATGCCATGTTTTATTATATCTTAGTATTATTTCATCTTCTTTATTTCTTTATACACTTCTTATGGACTTATGAGACATCATTAAATAGTCTTTACTTATAAAGTAATGATATTTTAATGATAAAGTAATTTTCCACTTTTCATCCCTGATGTTCTTGGACCATATTTTCGCCTTTAGGAAAGTTTTAGACTGTAATGTGTTCTGGCTGAGAAAAAGAATTTTAAGCCTTTTTTTCTTTTTTTCTCTTTTTTTTTTTTTTTTTTTTTTTTTTTGCTTTTCTGTTACCTAGATGTCTTTCCAAGTAAAAGTATTTAGCAATGAAAACAGTTTTGAGGCCACAAAATGTAAAGCCCATACAAGTCCATGCAGGCTTCAATTCATTGATTTATTGTTTGTTGTAAGTACAGTTTATTTACATGTATGACTTACTGTTTGTGTAAACATCTACTATATAAACATGTATTGTGCCAATATATTATTAGAGATTCAAATGTGTCAGAAACGTGATAGGTGTTGGAGACAAGAGCAATGAACAAGGCAGGAAATTGTTTCTGGTTTCATGTAGCTAACAATCTATAAGTGACTTAATGTTACACTCTTAATATTACTTATAGAATTACCCAACTTCTGAAGTGATCTCAGGAAGCACATCTGCAAAGCCTCTCATAAAAGACTGATTCAACCAAAGATTTCATGATCTATGAGTGCATTCAGTTAGAACACAGGGTGACTGGACGCAATATTCCATAGCAATTAAGATTTCAGGTTACAGAGCCAGGGAGTCCTGGGTCAAATTTTGGCTTTCTTCACTGGGTGGCAGTAAACCTTGGCAATCGAATGGATTTCTCTGTCCCTTACTTTTCCCAGGGCCAAATGAGATTAAAAAATAGTACATATATAATAGGGTTGTGAGGATTAAATAAAATATAAGTGCTTAGAACAACACTTAGCACATAGTAAATGATTGATAAAGTCAGCCGTTATTATTATGTTTTCATTAGTATTTTCTACTTAAATATTTAAGTAAAAGACTCAGTAGCTGAATATGAGAAACAAAATGTAAGACCATTGAGCCTTTAAAGTTCAAAATCAATGTGCTAATACTTTGGAGTTGTATTGGATGTTGGAGTAGTTTATAAACGTATCAGTCAGAATCCAGGCAGGAAAACAGAACCCATGCTACGTATTTCAAATAGAGAGGATTCCCTAAAAAGGTGTTGGCAGGATTAGATGGGGGAAAGGAAGGAATGGGGGTTTCTGGAGATCAGGAAGCTGTTGATGTACCCTCAGCTGGTGCACACTAGGTTGTACCTGCTGCCTTGCTGCTGAAGACGCTGACACTGTCAGTACTGAAACCACCGTGACTGGGGCTGAAACAGCCAGTGAGGCACCACTGTTGCCAGGATTGGACTACTTACAAGGATGTGCTGCTGGGAAACCTACCATCACCCTTCTGCCACTCTCAGAAACTACCAGCAACTGTTAGTCCCTGCCAATGAGTGGAAGCCAGAAATGGAAATCTTTCTTCTTTCTGCCTTCTGGTCTCCCACCAGTGTCTCCCACTGAAAAAACCTAATGGGAAGGCAGCTGGCAAGGGAGCCTGGGAAATGTAGGTTTCAGACTACCATCCCCAGTGGCACAAACAAATAGAGAATGGCAGATATGGAGCCAAGGGACAATAGGTAAATAACACAGAAAATAAAACATACTCAGATCCATCATCAAATCAAAGGTGAAGAGTCATCAAGATAATTTAAGCAACTTGAAGTTGGAAGATAAAAATACTTATATTTTCTTTTCTGCCCACTTTTGATTGCTTTGGCATTTGATTTTGTTTTAGCTATGTTTCATATTTGCCCTGGCACAAACTCCACCATAGAGTTTATTAAAGGTTTTACACCCTGATTTTTTAAAAGGGGTTAAAAAGTATTTTAAAATGAAACAATTCTAACATTTAGAATATAATTTTAAAATGCCACCTGATCCTTCCTACTAATCAGTGCTGCCAGACTGCTGTTTTGGTAATGTGCACTGCAGAGATGTTGATATTATCTTACTATCTGGGTCACAAGCAGGGTGTGGAGCTTCTGAATAGCTTCCCTAGCAAATAAAAACCATGCCAAGAAACTAATAATGGGCAATGATTATTGTCCAAAAGACATAGAAAGCAGCTTTTCAGAAAACATGACCAGTGGCAAGCCAGTACAGCGTCATTATACAGTCAGGAAAGAAAACAATAGTTATGATTTCTCCTATTTAGTTCTTAAATAATTTTTGGACTCAAAAATCTAAGAAATCACATAAGAAGAATATTCATTCAGATGTTTAACAGCTACTACATATACATTATCAAAAGTGTTTCCTGATATTAGGTTTGAAATATCTAGTTCTACTAGTTAAAAATCTGTGTTAATGAAACTAAGATCAGAGTTAATTCTTACTTGGGCTGGTTACTTTGCATGAGAAACACTGTTCCAGGATTAGGTACAGGTGGATATAATAGAATTTGGACATGGACATGGATAAGGAAAAGGAGTTAGCACATAAATAGAAGTCAGTGACTATTTATGTAGTATCATTTGAGGGACTTCATGGTGAGACCCTCATAAAATCTGTCTCATTCTCTTATTCCTTCTCAGTATGGGTGTTATTGCCCTAATAAATAATAACCTGCCTTCCCTTCAACCTCTTCAGAGTGGTCCATATCAAATAATACCTTCATGAAGTTTGGATATTGGCCAGATAAGAAACAGGTAGAAGCCTTGGGGTGGTTATGTCAGGGATCCTAAGACTGAAGAAAGTGGTGGAACAGAGAGATTGAAAGCATTAATTGAAAATTATGCCTTCAGGGCAACTCACCAAATCATATATTATTTGAAAGGCAACATGATGTTCTAGGAAGAACACAGGCCCTGGCATCACTCAGATGGGAACTTAAATGTTTTTCCACTTCTCTGAACTTAGGAATAATATAGGTAAAATCACCAGAGCATACTTTCAATAAAAGGCTGTATTTGGTTTTGATTATGTACACATAAACATCAAGTGCACAATCAGTCATTATGACATCAGTTGATTTTGTGAAGATAAAAAATGCAGATACACCAGTGGGGCATGACGTTTCTCCTCCACACAGCACTGGAACAGTATTTACCCATGTTTGTACAGCTGGCCCCAAAGCTGCCTGTCTGCCTGTGCAGTGGGGAGCCAGCTGAGAGCAGGCCTAATCTTACGACTCCAAGGAGCAGCAGAGGATACAAACTTCAGAATTCACCAAAGAAAATTCTGCCATTTGTTCTGCTGGGATTTTATAATCTTTGATCAAAGTGATAATCTGAAAGATTTGGACTAAGTTTCTTATCTTTTAAATTAATAAATACTTAAAAAGAACATAGGAACAGGAATGAAAAAGCCTTGTTCTGTCCTCTCTGTGCTTCCATGGGGAGCTGTTTGAACTCTTTGTGATGCAACAGGCCCCTCACACTGAATATCCAGGAAGCCTTCTCAAAGCAGGTGAGATCTGAGCACAGACTTGAATGGTAAGAAAGGGCCAGTTATGGGATGGTCTGGAGAAAGAGCTGATAAGGTAGAGGAAAGAGCAAGTGCAAAGGCCTCAAGGTAGGAGCAAGGTCACAGTGTCCAAGAAATGAAAAGAAGGTCAGTGGGATGAGGACATGGTAGCTCACCAGAGCTACAGGGAGAATGATTTGAGCTGAGGTCCGAAAGCAGGCAGGGGCTTGATGATGGCGGGCCTTGGGTTTTGTTCCATGATAAGTGGCAAACCACTAGAGGGTCTGAGGCGCACAGAGGCCACAATCTGAATACTTGTTTAAGAGACTGTTTTGGCAGCTCTAAGAGCGTAGGGAGGAGTGGAAGCAGGGAGGTTGCTTAAAGACCACCACAGTTTAGGCAAGAGATGGTAGCAGTGGAGAGAAAGAGAAGGGGACAAATTCTATTTATTGTAGGAAGATCAGTAGAACTAGTTGGTGAAGCAGCTGTGTGAGATAATAGAAGGCTACTCCAATACAGGTGTGTGGCAGGCAGAAAGTTGGATTTAACCAGTCTTGGAGTTTCCCTAGGTGAATACAATGAAGGGACGAGGTGCAAGGGGAGAGGCTTTTGTAAGAGAGTGATTTTAGAAAAAGAAAGCAAGCTTAGAATCTTGGGAATGAAGTGAGGATACAGGTGGTTAGGTGATGGAGAGTAAAAAACTCAATGAGGTCAATGGATTGAAGGTCTCTATTGTCAGTCATTAAAATGAAGATGCTAGAATAATTACTATAGTCATGTTTTTCGAACGTGTATATTTGTGATTCGTAACAGGGAGTACATTGTAAGGCAGCATACAGTTTTTAAGAATAATACCTACATTATCTTTGTTAATATATTCCACAATATTTCAAAGCCCCAGTTTCCTCATTTGGACAATGGGACAAACAATTCCTACATTACAGAGCCATGGTTTGTATTCAGTCGGCACACCAAGATAAAGCCTTCAGTGCAGTGCTGGGTATAGTTACAGTGGAGTACTGCTCAGGGAAGGGCAGCTAGCATTGTCTCTAGCCCCCATCCCCATTCAAACTCTCTGGGCCTCAGTTCCCTTATTTTTAAAATGAGGCTGGGGAGAAGATTAGACTGTCATGTGATTTCCAACTCTAACATTTTATGAGTGTCCCTTGATTTGTACTTAACTGCAACACCTATGGAAATTAGAATGTGATTGTGCTTTTGAGATAATTCTCCCGTCTGGTGATTTGGTGAAGGTAAAGAGTTCAAACACAAAACTAACATCACATTTTAGTGTCCAGGATACCCTTGTTCTCAATAAATTGTATTTAAAAATATTTCAGTGTGTTAAAGAGGACATTGGGAATCATTTGGACCATCTTTTATTCTTAAGAAATAAGGCAACCCCTACGTACAGTCAGATCCCAAGAGGGGCCATATACCAGCAGATCCTATGTGTCTATTTCAAAGACTTCTTGCTGCTGTCTGCTGATTGGCAGTCCAGGGCAATATCCCATCTTTTAGAGGCCAAGGACAGACCTCTGGGAATAGGTCAGTCATTTCCAGAAGTTGCATTAACCTTTCAGGCACCATTTAGTGGATTAATGTTTTCACACAGTAAATGGTACCCCCGTGGTCTATTCAGACAAGATGCAGCATATAAGGAGAAATTGGACTAAAGACTGTTTCTTAGGAAAAGAAAGATGGGTAATATTTACATTTGTCTTTATAGCATTTCTCTAAGGACCTCCTGATGCCATAGAACCCCATTATTATCCTGGTATCAAGAGACAGGAATAAAAGCTGCAAAATCATAGTAAGAGGTATTTAGGAGATACAATGTATCATGTGGTCTAACAGGATAATTTATAACAATGGTGAGGATTAGCCTTATTTCACAAATGTAAACATAAAAGACATGTTCAGTGACCAAAAGATGTAATTTCTTCAAGTAATCAATGAGGTATTTTCAATAGCTGTCATGTGAGTACTTTCTATGTGCCCCACATACTCCAAATGCTTCACACAGTTCAATTATTCACTCTTTATGAAAACCTTATGGTTTTACTACTATCATACCTGTATTAGAGAGAAGCAAATGAATGCACAGAGTGGTGAAGTGACTTGCTTATATAGCTAGCAGATGATAAAGTCAGGAGTTAAATTCACAGTCTAGCCTTAGAGCCTGGCCTCTTAACCATGCACTGTAGTCATTTTTTCCAAACGTTTGTGGTCACAATTCATAATAGGAAGTAACTTTATATTGTGAGCCAGTAGAAAGAGTTTTTTAAAAATAATACTTGTCCTAACAACATGGAACACCTTTCAGTATTTTTCATTTTATTTGATTCCATCTCATTTTTAATAAATACTGCTTGAGACACACTGAATTCCATTTATTACCTATTCTATTAATGAGCTGAGGCCTTCAGTTTTCCAAATTCTGCTGCACTACATTATGCTGTGTGCTATTTAGCATACTCTAGCTCCCCAAACAAAGGGGAGACCTGGGATTCGGAAGGAGCCTGTACTGGAAAGGAATGGAATCTGAAATTCCCTTCTCTCATTTCCTGCCCATCCTCCAACCTCCACCTGTTCCCAGTTAAACAATGAATCAGCAGAAGAATGTCAAGAAGAAGAAAAATTATTGATTTGCCAGAATGTACTAATTCCTCCTCTGTTGTTTTCTTTCTTCTGTTATGCCATCCAAATTATGCCTGGACCAGTTTAATACAGAATAAGACACATCACTCAAAAATCTAATTCCCCTGAGCCCTAGAATAATGGCATTTTTTACTAACGAAACATGCAAGCTACTGTCAGGTCCATTAATAGTCTCAATTTTTAATCTCTTAGATAATGGAACATTGTTTCCATGGCAGCAACTTCCAGCTGTTGGGAGATCTCAGGCTTTCAGTTGTGTGACAATTAGGGTGAAGCATTGCTGAGAATTTCCAGTGTTTCTGTATCTTCATTATGCAGCATTCAGTATTTTTAAAAGCACTGATTATCATGATGTATTAGTTTAAAGAGCCTGATATGTTGGTACCTATCCTGTGAAAAGATAGTAATTTCCACAGCCTATCACCAGGAGCTGCCTGGCATATCTGGAGTGATGATCTGGGTATGATCATTATCTCCAGTGTTTGGCTTATAAATTAATAAAAGTCTGGGTAAATTCAATTACAGACAGTCTATGTTCCAGGGCCCATGATTTTTAATAAGGACAAAATCCAAGGATCTAACAACAAGACCAGGAAGGCCTTCTTCATCTTTAGCGTACTTATATCAGAAGGCTACAAAGAACATGTGGAACCCACTTAGTTTGATGGAAATTAACCAGCTTTTTGGAATAAGTATTGCTACAGAAAGAGAAAAAAATATAGCTGAAGAATGGGAGAAAGACATTGAGAGAGACAAAACCAAATTCAAATACTGAGTTATGATCAGCTACCATTCCTCTGATCATATGATGTACAATAAAAGATCATTAAGTTCTAACTTCACTAATTTGAAGAATACAACTGGTTATTTTTCATAAAGACGGGTAGGGGTGAGGAAGAAGAAGGAAGGGAGAGAGATAATGCAGAATATAGGTATGATTATCACCATTTCTCAAATATGAGAAAACACATCTAGAACTCAAATATTGCTTACATAAATTAAAGCATTCATACACAACACCCAATGAGGAAAGTTATTAATGGCCCTGTTTATTGATGAGATGACAGAAATTCAGGGACATTATAGCAAAATCAATGCTCCCTGTAAAACAAACCTATTTCCTTTTCCTCTTGGAGCTAGACCACACTTCTTTCTCTGCCTTGCAATGAAACAAAACCACATAGTTTATTGGCCAGTAGAACATATGCAGAAGCAATGAGGTCTCTCCTCCCATCTGTTTGCTGGATATTTATACTCAAGATGACCTTGTGAGACACAGACTAAAGATGGAGAGGCGTCTGTCAGTTTGGTTTTCTAAATAGCTATGTGAAGCAATTCTCCCTGCAGACCATATTGTAATGTGGCAGGAGCAATTAATATACTTTTAATGGGTTAACTCACTGACATTTTTATTTGGAGATTTTTGTTGAAAACCAACAGCAATGATAATTATCCTGCCCAATATAGGAATCGATACCTTTGATGCAGGGCGCTGCTGTAACACAAACCTAAAATATGTGACATTAGCAAAGAAACTAATATCAGGTGCCAGGAGGTGGTAATCAATGTTATATTGTGGCAAAACATTCGGAAAATGGCAGTAACTTGGAAAACAGACCATGTCCCTACTGAAGTGGCCATTCTGAATGAATTGTTTGGAAACAAAATGAATTAGTGTGTGTTGGTTACCTTGACTGAAAGTGGCATGGGAGTGCAAGAAAAAGATGTTCTTAATAGAGAATTGGCCAGTTTCTAAAAATTTGGTCACGGTTGGAAAACCAACTGCTTCTACATCTTAATTTAAGATTTAAGGATTTGAGATTAAGACAGCTGTTGAGTCAGAGAAATCTTTAAAACCCAGTTCTGCAACAAAATGAAATTAAGAATGTGGCCTTCTCTTTCAAGATTAATAGCCTCAAAATATCGACCATTAGTTGGGAGAAATAGCACTGGGAAGGATAGAGAGGAAGCCAATAAATAAAATGAATGTGAGAATCGTATCCAATAAAGAATTTATGGCAGGTTACTGGCATGTGGAATAACTGGAAAATTGCATCAGTAGCCTACTTAGTTAGTTTGTTTTTTCTTTTTTCTTTTTGAGATGGAGTCTCGCTCTGTCACCCAGGCTGCAATGCAGTGGCACAATCTCAGCTCACTGCAAGCTCCCCTTCCCTGGTTCACGCCATTCTCCTGCCTCAGCCTCCCGAGTAGCTGGGACTACAGGCACCCGCCACCATGCCCGGCTAATTTTTTTGTATTTTTAATAGAGACGGGGTTTCACCGTGTTAGCCAGGATGCTCTTGATCTCCTGACCTCGTGATCCACCCGCCTCAGCCTCTCAAAGTGCTGGGATTACAAGCGTGAGCCACTGCGCCTGGCCACCTACTTAGTTTTTAAGATCATTATATGACGAAATAAGCTAGGAGCATGGACTTAGCAAATTTCTAATTGTGACTTAAAAATAATTCTTGAACCTTCAATGTTCCACATTCAGGGAGTTCTATAGCTTCCAACAAGGGCATACCAAATGCTATTGCAGATGTGGCCAAGGAAGAGAGGGAAAAAAGAAAGAACCTCCTAGAGAATGGATCTAGGGGCCACAGAGTTCCTACCAGAGAGCAGAATCAAGTCTAAACAGGAGCCAATCAGAAACTTCTCACATTTCCAAGGCAGAGAAACTTCACAATGCTTGACCTGCAGGATTCCCTCACTGCTCTGCACAAGTGACTGCTGTGTCTTTCATTCTTCTCACAATGTTTACTGTGACTTTCCTCCCCTTGCTCCATCATTGTATGGTGTCTTTAGAGTTCAAAAGTCACCACGAAGTCCCACATCTTGACCTCCACATCAGCCTGAGATCCTAGACTTTGAGCTGAATGACGTGGCTGCAGGACTTTGAACTGTGTAGCTTGAGGAGGATGTCAGTGTGTTCTATGTAAGGAAGGAAGAGTATAACAGATATTTGGTGACCAAATGGGGGTGACATGGCAGAGACAATGTTATGTTTTTACCAAACTTATTTTCCTTTCTTCCTGTGCATAGAGTTCAACTGCCTTCACAGTTAACACGGTCATTCAACTGACTCCTAACCAAAGGAATGTAGGCGTAATTGAAGTGTATACCACATCCAGAACTTGCCCACAAAATCCATGGCACTATTTCCTGTCCTCTCCCTAGCTGCTAGTTGTATGTCAACACCGGGGAAAACTTGAGAGATACACGTATTTTCAATATGTAAATTATTGACCTGAGTCCTTGGAAGATCTTATGGAGAAGAACTCCCACTCCACACCCCTAACTGACACCTAAACCACACTGGACTAAATAAGCATGTTTACAGCAGCTTTATTTATAATACCCCAAATGGGAAGCAGCCAAGATGTTCTTCAACAAATGAATAGATAAACAAACTGTGGTATATCCATATAAAGGAATACTACTCAGCAATAAAAAGGCATGAGCCATCAAACCATGTGAAGACATGGATGAATCTTAAATGTATATTACTGAGAGAAAGAAGCCAGCCTGAAAAGACCAGTCTGTATCTTTCCATTTATATGACATTCTGAAAAGGGGAAAACTATACAGATGGTAAAAAGATCACTGGTTTCCAGGGATTCAGGAAGGGGTGGATTAGGACAAAGTGAAATAATTAAAGCACATGGGATATTTTAGGACAGTAAAACTATTCTTTATGATATTTAATGGTGGATACATGACATAATGCATTTGAGAAAACCCATAGAATTTTAGAGTATAAAGTGTGAACCTTACTGTATGCAAATTTAAAAGAAATCATTTAAGGGTTGAAGGATCCCAGTATGGAATATAGACTGTGACACCCCCCCCAAAAAATCTAATTTTATTACAAAGTTATGAAATAACCTCATCAACAAAGAAAAAGAAAAAGGTACTAACTTATGTGATTTTGTCTTATAAGACTAAAGGCAGAAGGAACTATACCTAAGCACTGCTCTACAGTTGATAAAGTTATTTCCCACAGGGATATAAGTTAGTAATTCGAAAATCAGTATATGTGGAATATAACAATTACCTAAGTAGATGTCAGGTGGTAAAAGCCAGATTTCTCACAGGTGAAATGAAAGGTCATAGATAAGCAAGGGGAGAAGTCTAGAACAATCCATGGGGTAATAGATTAGAGTTGGAGACATCAATATGAAATCATGTTTAGCTTAATATTTATATGGTTGGTAACATATAGAAATATTCATAGATATGTGTATATAATCAGATTAGTATATACCCATATGTAGGTATTTCCTTGCTGTGCCAGCTGACAGTGCATACGAGCAATGACATTCCAATAGCATTGAGTAAAACTGGTATCCAGATACTAGTTTCCAATATCATTCTCCAATAAAATGAACCAGGGATAGCTGCAGAGAAGGTTGATTCTAGGATTTGGGCAGGAAATGTTTAAGATGAGCCTGGAACATCTGTATTACCAGAATGTAGGAAACGTCCCCCCCAAAAAAAAAAAATCAATGAGATTATATTAAAAATGCACAGAAGACAATTGAAGGAGCTCTCAATTGTCAAAATTGGAACAATTCAACCAATAAAATAAATATAGTATTATATCACATCTCAAAGTATAAAGTAATTATCTATGAGTCCATATGTATATAAAATATTTGAATAAATAAATAAATGAGGGAGAAGAGAGAAATCTCCCATGCAGAAGAATTCCAAATAATCTATGTAGAGGGATGTACAAAGTGACTTTCTTCCAAAGAGTACAATATGTAAGATGGTTTTAAAAAAAAGTGTGGGCTGGGCGTGGTAGCTCACGCCTGTAATCCCAGCACTTTGGGAGGCCAAAGCAGGCGGATCACGAGGTCAGGAGATCGAGACCCTACTGGCTAACACGGTGAAACCCCGTCTCTACCAAAAATACAAAAAACTAGCCGGGTGTGGTGGCGGGTGCCTGTAGTCCCAGCTACTCGGGAGGCTGAGGCAGGAGAATGGCGTGAACCGGGAGGCGGAGCTTGCAGTGAGCTGAGATCGCGCCACTGCACTCCAGCCTGGGCGACAGAGTGAGACTCCGTCTCAAAAAACAAAAAACAAAAACAAAGCATGACCATAGTGGAAAAACTTGGCAGACACTACCCTGGCCAGATAGTCAAGGTCAACATTAACAGTGTTAATCATGTTGATAATATGTATCCTTAATAGGATGTGAGTGGTTTACCTTGGTGTCTTCCCCCAAAACCATAACCCCAACTTAACCATGAGAAGAACATCAGACAAATCCCAACTGAGGAGCGCTCTACAAAATTCTTGACCAATACTCCTCAGTGCTGTCAAGGTCATTAAAAACAAGGAAAGTCTGAAAAATTGGCACAACCAAGAGGAGCCTAAGGAGTCATAACAAATAAATGCAATGTGGTATTCTGGATGAGAACCTGGAACAGAAAAAAGATATTAGGAAAAAATTAAGAAAACCTGAATACAGTATTGACTTTCATAAATACTAATATATCAATATCAGTTTAGTAATTGTGACAAATGTGCCATATTAACTTAAGACATTAATAATAAGGTAAACTGTCTTTTGGTATGTGGGAATTTTCTGTACTATCTGCAATGTTTTGTAAATAAAATATTTTCTAAAATTTAAGATTTAATTTTCAAGCTCAAAAAAATAAATATAATATACTATTATGATTATTTATTCTTTTGTTAACTTTTTCCCAAGCTAAATTGATGGGGCTGGATTAGAGGGTTTATAAGGTTACTTCTAAGTTTCTATGATTCTGTGATACAAAGCTATCAAGAAACTTATCTCAAACAAACAAACAAAGAACCCCTAATGATACTGGCATTAAGAGATGGTCCGGTTTCTCAACAAATAGCCCAGTAATCTTACTATTATTATTTTTCAATTCAACATTCATCCAACACTTAGAAAAAAACCTAACAGTTAATTTTCGTATTTTTTCTCAGCAATAATCAATATGCAATGTTTCCCAAATCTTTCCTCACAAAATCACTACAAGAGCAAAAAGCCATTTTCTGATATAAAGTGTTTACTGAAAATGAACTAGCACAGCATGGGAAAGGGTGGTTATTTTTAAGCAGGCCCATTATATTCCTCAGGAGAGCAATGGTATACATACTCAAGTCAATTCATTAGGACATGGGGCTGACAATGAAAGCATGTAACAAAGGAACTGCTGTAGCTTCACATTAGCAAATGTGATGATCAGTGGTGGGCTAACCCTTTGGGAACACCAAGTATGAGGAAGGGAAGAGAAAGAAAAAGTTTTCCATTTCTTCTCTAAGATGAGAGCTACCATTTCCTCTTGCTGTACTGCATACAATGGGTGGAGAAGAGGCAGTGGGTGAGAACGCTGAAGTTTTTCAGTCGGTGGTTGTAGGAGATGCTAATCTGTAGCAAGAAGACACAGTGGGTGAAAGATTGCTCTCATAGTTGTATCTGACATGAAACATGTCACATATTTTATCACTCAAACAACAGAGCGTAGCTCATAACTGACTTATAAAACAGCCTCTATGGCACGATGTGGGTGAAGAGGATTCAGTGCATTCATGTTTGTATTACTCTTGCTTCTGGCAGAAAGGGAGAGGGGTTTTCTTCTATTTTTTTAAACCTGTGACTTTAATACCTACATCTTTTTCTTACAATTTTCAAGGAGGGATTTAAGAAAAGCAGAGAAAAGACTGGGTTGAAATCAGAAGAATCTTGTTTGATTTATGCTTTCCGATTTTTAAAAATTCAAATAACCAACACACGTTATTGACCACTTCTATGTTCCTGTTATATACTCTACTGTTTGGAGATTATAAGCACGTAAAACAAGGTCCACTACTGTGAAGTAACTTGACCTCAGTCTAACAGCAGAGCCAGAGCAGGTAGGCAGACAAGGAAAATGAGAGAACGTTGAAGGATCTGCCTGTTTGGAAATATCAGGGCATTCAGAGATCAGAGATGAGCAAAGCTAACAGAAAGGAAGACCAGTAATAATTAAAAGGTGATTTCTAAATTATGTTTAAAGCATGCATTTTTGTTGCTTATGAGTGCTTGACAAGAATTATGCAGCAAAGGACACCTTTAACAATGGGTTAAATGTAACCTTGCCAAAAGGACCCACTTAGCTGGAAGGACATGCCAATAAGACCATGGTCAGAAAGAACACACATTTATGAGCAGCCAATTCCAAACATTTTGACTCCAAAGGAAAGTCACAACATCCCTTGTCTTGTATCCTCTGGGTCCCTGTCAGGTCATTCAGAGTTATCTAGGAATGGGTACCCCAAAATCTATTTTCCTCTCAGTCCTCCCATAGCATCTTAGCTACTTTCAGCTATTGCTTGTTGTCAAAACTATGGAAAGTTATTCCTGGATCCATTGTGGGAGCATTTGTGGAGCATTTATAAGACTAAACAGATTATTATCTGGCCAATATTCATCATCTTTCAGGACTGATGTATTATTTTGCAAAACAAAAACAAAACCTTCTCACCACTGATAATGAAGAAGAGAAGTTAAAGGAATAAAGAAAATGTTATACTATAATATGTCTAGTATACGTAGGTTTGTGGGGCCAAAGTACTTGAAAATGGCTTTCAAATAGGTATTTATTAAATGGGTTTTTATTTAGTCTTCCTGAATAAATATCATATTTATGCTATCTCTTAAGAAGGGAAAGTTTTGTTCTTCTACAGAAGTACATAAGTTATTTTCAGTTTCAATTCTATTAGAATTCTCAAAAATTCTTTATTAAGGGAGTTCTGATGAGTGAGATGTCACACTATTTAGATACTTCTTTTATAACTTAGTTATTTTGAGCCATTGCCACTGCCTTGCCTGCTTGCTGTCCGGAATATTTTCATTTCTTCCGTAAATGCTTCATACTTTAGTCCTATACTAGAAATATTTTAACAGAAGGCATCGTTATGAGAAGATATGAAATGGTTTCCAAAATAGAAGTTTTTAAAGATTCTACTTTATGCAGATAAAATGTCCCAAATGTCATTTCCATGATGTTATAATGAATACAATGAACTCTTACTGTTAAATATAGACTCCTAGTCCCCAGTGAAGACCTGCCTATTTGTGGCAGCACAGTGAAGGAATAAGCATGTGCCCTGGGAGGTCTCAGTAACCACATTGGAGTTGTAACACTTGTTTCAGGTGCTCTTTTCAAAGAAAGGAGACCCTTTTCCAGAAGTGGCCCTCTCTGTATTGACAAATCATTCTGCTGGAAGGCGGCAGGGGACAGTTTTGCACCCTGTCCCTCAAAGACTCAATTCATTTCATTCCAGGACCACTTTATTTTTGTTTGTGTCACAATAACAAGGCAAATGGTTGATACAGGCATAATGTGTTTTCCATAATGAGATAATTCCCTTGTTTAAATCATATTGGTTTGCTATTAGGCTTTTCTATTAAAGAAATAGATTGGAATTTTATTCATGTTTGTTTACATTTAGTTGTTTCTGAGATTGTGCAAAAACTGAGATTTTCTTCTTTCACCTTCATAGGCAGAGATTTAAAATAACACACATGTATAATTTAGTGAGATTAGCAAAGATGATGGGCGAAGACAAATCTCAAACCTGAAGGTATTTCTCAAATACACTGATCATTCATTTATCCAATAAATATTTATGCCAGGCAATATTTTAGAGAAATGAAACTGAATATAGTTCCCGCCCCTGCTCTCAAGAAACTTACCAGTAGGCAAAAAAGACAAATATATGAACAATTAACTATGATATACTATGATCAATTCTCTCACACAGGCACAGACAAATTACCCATAATTGCAAAATTTAACTGGTACAATCTTAGTCTACTCCTACTGCTAGAACAAAATACCACACTCTGGTTAACTTATAAACAATAGAAATTTGTTTCTCACGGTTCTGGAGTCTGGGAAGTCTAAGATCAAGGTTCTGGCTGATTTGGTGTCCAGTGAAAGCTCCCTCTCTGCTTCCGAGATGGTGCCTTATTGCTGCGTCCTCACATGGTGGAAGGCTGAGCACGAAAGGATAATTCTGTGTGATGCCTTTTTAATAAGTCACTGATCCCATCCATGAGTGTGGAGCCCTGATAACCTGATCACTTCCTAAAGTCCCCACCTTTTAATACACTCACATTGGCAATTGTTTCGACATATGACGTTTTGAGGGGGACACATTCAGTCTATAGCACACACTGAACCCCGTGGGCATGGCCACTCAGCACACTGGCATCTAGGCTGTGCTGGTCACAGGTTATTTGCATTCTTTGTACATGGAAGTGCAACACTTATTGGTTTATTAAATGGATGGAGGTCAATGTCTCTATTAGGGATTGTTAATTCATAAAAAAAAGTCTGTTGAGCCTGGCAAAATAAAAATTATGAGTGTAAATACTATTTAGCCCCAGAGCCAAGTTGTTTTCATAGTCTGAGAGTTGCTAATGAGATAGTTAAGTGTAGGAGGAAAAGAGTCATCACATTAGGTTAAAAAGTACATAGCATTCCCCGACCTTGATGGTTATGACACACAGATGTGCCTAATGAGTTTGGAGCAGCAAGAGCCGGGAGCTTCCTGGTTCTGCCAATGACTAGCAAAAGCCCTATACTTTTCCACAAGGCAGGGGTGAAGAATAACCACTGCTTTTCAGATTTGTGCTTTTATAATCATCTGAAGTGTTTTTAAGTTAACATTCCTGTTATGGACTGAGTTGCGTCCACCAAAATTTATATGTTTGAAACTCTAACTTCCAGTACCTCAGAATGTGTCAGTATTTACAGATAGGTCCTGTAAAGAGTTCACTAAAAGTGAAAATAAGGTCATTTGGTTGGGTCCTCATTCAATCTGACTGGTGTCCGTATAAGAAAAGGGAATTAGAACACATAGGGAAACATCACAGGTGCACAGGCACAGAGAGGGACCATGTAAAGAAGCAGCAGGAAGGTGGCTATGCACAAACTCAGGAGAGAGGTCTCCGGAGGAACTCGACCTGCTGCCAACTATTCTTGGACTCCTAGCCTCTAGAACTCTGGGCAAATGAATTTCTGTTGTTTAAACCACCCAATTCTTGGTAGTTTGTTATGGCAGCCCTAGCAAACTAATACAACTCCGCACTCACCTCCCATGCCCCCAACCAACAGAATATTCTGATTCAGTTGGGGCTGAGCAGGCACAAATTGAAGTTTTGAAAGCACATAGGTAAGTCTGATGACAGCACTCCCAAGATTACACCTTTAAAAAAGCAACTACTGGCTGAGTGCCATGGCTCATGCCTGTAGTTTCAGTGCTTTGGGAAGCCGAGGCAGGAGGATTGTTTGAGGCTAGGAGTTCAAGACCAGCATGAGCAACATAACAGGGTCTCTCCAAAAAAAAGTTTTAAAATTAGCCAGGTGTGGTGTCACGTGCCTGTAGTCCTGCTACTTGGGAGGTCAAGGAATATGGATCACTTAAAGCTTGGAGTTTCAGGCTGCAGTGAACTATGTTTGTACTGCTGCACCCAAGCCCCCAACCGATCAGGACCATATCTCATTAAAACAAAACCCAAAAATCAAACAAACAAAAATCACAGCTACCAAAAAGAATTACATGTGTTTTGATATTAAGATTTCCTTCCTGTTGCATACATGACCTGTCCTCTGCATGCGAACTCAACTAATGCTACCGCTTTCATATGCAGAAGTTTGAGATCAAAGATATCTGCTTAGACCTGACCCCAGTCATTACAATGCCAGAGGAGAGTGAAGGAACAGGGGGTGGGAAAGGATGCTACCTGGATTCTCATATATCGGCACAGGCACCCTGAACACTCCCGCAATGTGACCCTGGAATCCAAATCTCACAGGCACTGCTGCTCTGAAGTTACTTCCATTTGGTTGTGCCTTTCTCCTGGGGGCCCCTTTCAGTTCTCTGATGGGGTCGTAGTTAAGTTTATCAAGCCCTGCTGGAGAAAAATCACTTCCATTACTGGAGCAGTTCCTGTGGAAAAAAGTCTTTTCTTTTTTTTTTTCTTTTTAGTAGACCGGGGTTTTCACAATATATTACTGATATAAATCTGACACTAATGATATAAACATGTCCCAAGGCACCTCGGTACTCAGTAACAGGGTGAGCCCTCAAGTAAAATTGTGAGACTAGAGAAGTTTATCTTCTAGGTTTTAGCCTCTTCTGTTTTTCCATTATCTCAAATCACTCAGAGACACAACATCTTGTCTGCATTTTATTGACACTTGATTTGGGGGAAGTTCCCCTAACATTCATTTATTCAGTCATTCAATCAACAAATACTTAGGATGTTTCCCTTTTGTAGCTGCTAGACAAGGGACTAAGTGCTGTGGATACAATAATATTTTTTGCTCTTAAAGAGATTATGGTCTGGGGAGAGGGATGGAAGAAATTAATCAAATACTCCTACCAGAGAGGATACAATTCCACATAAATGAAAGGGAATCAGGTCAGAAATAGGGACTATGAGGGAGCAACCCAGAAACCAACCAAAGGAACTTTCCCAGGAAAAGGAGAAAAAGTCCCAACCCAGGCTCACACAAAGATGGATGTGACTAGTCAAGAAGCTTCAGCTGGGGGCCTGCAGCAGCAAGATTGGCAGACACAGCTTGGAAAGGTGAGCCCTGAGTAGGAGCTAGAGCCAGACCAGGCAGGGGTTATGCCAGGGAGCTGGGGAGGGGGTGGCTCCCTTTTATTTAATAATCTGGATAATGGGGAAAAAAATCAGTGCACTGTTTGGACTCCAATGAGATCATTAATAGCCATAATAGATTTACTATCCAAGTCAATTTCAAATTCCTGTTGCGAGTGGTGATAGAACCTGGCTTGTTGAGCACAGAAACAGACTATTTGAAATTAGCACCAAAGCACGATAGGTTTTTCTTTCTTAAATTAGTTATCCACATGGACTATTTTTATTGTATCAGATGTCACCAGGATGACATTCTTGAGTCCAGCATCCAAATGTAATATTTTTTAACCAAATTTACTAACTGGAAATTTTCATACAAAGCATTTGGAGATGCAATTTATCTGAAATAGCAATACTGAAAGTGAATTTGTTCTACAGAGGGCTTTTGTAGAGGACTTGTCTGTACATGCCTGGTTTACTTCCCCCTAGAAGATGAAAACAATGTCTAATCCTGGCATAGGAAATGTTTTGGGGCTTACTATACCCCACTGCCAACTCTTCTCTTGGAAAGCAAAACTATACATTTCCATACAAACAACAGCCAGTTAGCAGGCATAAATGCTTAGTGGGAAATTAGCTTAGAGTGGGTGAGACAGACTACTAAAATTTTGACTGTCCTGCTAAATTTATCTATGGAAGATCCATCTATGCCAATTTAAAATGGTTTTCAGAAGCAGCTCGATCACACATTTCAGCAAAAGACTGAAGACAAAAATAGAGAAAGGAAATATAGTTATTCCCTGCATCTAGATGTTCTTCTAATTAAACTGTCTATCCACACCCTGCTTTACCAAAGAAATAAATAGCTCTTTTCTGCTGGACAAGAATTACTACATTTTGTGATGAATTCTCTGGCTGGCTTCCTCCTTCATTTAGCCATAGAGCTCCAGATGAGCTAGAGCTGCAGACGAGGAAGGAAATTCAGTACTGCCATTTATGTCAGTAGGAAACCCCACCGGTAATATTTGTTCATGAATTTCAGTTCAATATTAAAATGCATCAGGTACAGATGTGTTAAAGGTATTAAATTAATTCCTTCTTCTATCCTTTCCCTACCTCTTCCTCCAGCTCTAGTCTTTTTTCTAAAAGCTGCTTTGTCAATACAATTAGTAGTTTCTTTTTGCAGGTACATTTTCTTTCATGCTTCAACTAACACCAGCGTAATGTTAGAAATAAGTGATTACACAGGTGTGACATTAATTTGGAGATTTTGAAAATGACATTTGCATTATTCTATTTTTAAAACATCCATCGCATAAGGGTGTGTTTTCAGTTATTTTGCATATTAGCAGGATTATACAGCCTATGGCTTTGGCTTTAGAATCAATACTCTGAAATAAATATGTAGTTCTGTCCTGACTTTCCGCATAACCTTGACAAAGACATTTACCATGTCTTGGCTCAGTTCCTCTATCTGTAAAACAGGGATAAAAATATTGACTTTACTAATAAGGCTATGGTCCAGATTAGTTATCCTAGCTTTGCAAACTGCTTTTGAAAAATCATCAAACTGCAAAAATCACACTCAGGCAAAGGATGTGCTTCTGTCCATCTGTCCAAGTGCCATCCTTTCCCACTCAGACCATTCATTCCCTTCTCCCACACACTAGGTTTTCTCATATGAGAAAACAGTCAAGTGGAAGATGTCATTAGGCATCTCTATTGAAAGAATTCCATGAAGTGGAAGGTAATATATAAATTAATAAATAAAATAAAGTTAGAATTAGATTCTTTTTAGAATTAGAATTAGATTCTAATACTAATGGCTTTTTAAAAATTAGACGATGTTGAGTTTTAGACCTTTGGTTTTGTGTTATGTTGCTATTGTCATCATACTCATCATCATTGATCATGTTTATTCAGTGTTAACCACGTGGCAGGCATTATCTAAACAGTTAAGTATATTATAGCATTTAACCCTAACAACCATTCAGTGAGGAAAGTATTGTCATTATTACCCCCATTTCACTGATGAGGCAGTTGAGACTTTGAGAGATTAAATAACTTCAAGTCCTATGGCTTATAAGAAGCGGAATCAGAATTCAAACCTCGTTCCAGTTGACCCCAAAGCCCCAATTTTTAATAACTTTGCTATATTCCCATCATACTAATCTTCATGATTAAATTACTTAGCAACCAAAAGTGGTGTTAAAATCCACTTGCAATTACGTATGGAAAGGAAGAAGACATCAAGAAGCTGATATTTTTGCATGTGTAGAAAATGCCCCAAATTAAGGCAGCTTTTTAATTAAGAGAGTCAAGATTATGCTCAGCTGAAAGGTGGAAAGTCAACATTAGGAGAAAATATGAATGATTTTTTGAATAGAACAGAAACAGTGTGAATACAATAGACTTTTATGTTGAATGTATTCAACATATTACTTTTTCACATGCCCCCTAAATTATTTTAAAATATATGTAATGCTTTTAAAATAAAATTTAAATCTGTAAAGGGTGTCTTTAAAAATATTGCATTGGGTTGAACATTACAGTAGATAAGTTCTAACTTTCCAACTCAAAAGTTCAATGATTCTCTGAATGATTGGTGAAAATACAAATGAATTGAACAGCACTGTTCTGTGCATATATTGTATGAGATCACATTCACATTTCTCATGAAAGCTTTTTAAAACTTCTCTAGCCTTTATTGGTCTCCTGCAATCATTCAATTCCTTCCTCTCACCAGGCAACTTTCATTCATACTCAGATGAACAGATAATTTTTCATCCAAGCTAGGAGGACATTCTTGATCCTGAAAAGGGTTTTGATCCTGAAAAGGAACACTTAAATAACTGAAATTATATGTTGTTTTGGAAAACATGTTATTATCAATTGTTTTTTATTATATGGGTAGATTTATAAATGGTTCTATTCAAAAGTTATTTCAAAATTGAAATTCTTCATGAAAATAAAAATGACATCTGTGTATATCTGAAGCAAATGTTTCAAAACATTGTTATATTATCTCAACATTTAAAATAATATTAGGAGAATAACCAGTTTCTGAGCTCTATCTCTTTGAAATATTAGATTGTCAGATTTTTTTTCTAAAAAAGAATCAATGTCTTTATAAGTTCCTTTTCATGAAATTTCCAGAAATCTTCAAAATTTATACGAATTTATCAATTACATATTTAAAATTGTTGACACTTTCAATAGACCCTTCTCTGTAAATCATAATAGTTTTCATCAAATAATTTTATGATTTTTTAAATGTTTCCTTTGATTTAAATGCTTTAAATTTTAGTTCTCAATTTGATTCCATTCTGGCAAAGAATATAAACCCATTGCTAGGAGGTGATTCTCCATGGGTTTCTCACATTCTTGAGTACCTTCAGAGTTACAACTCAATGTCCTTTGTGTTCCAGACTACCTTTCCAAGGATATTTGTATAGGAAACAGCCCTGAAAGATAGAACTAATATCTCCCTCTAGAACAAAAGACAAGTTGGTTTACATTCTTAGAAGATAAAGTGTCTCCCTCTGCAGCAAAGTCCAGGCATACTTCCTGCTCACTTTAAAAAGATTCAGGTTCCCTAAGGTCAAAGTTTCTCTCCTATAATCCAACTTGCTGTGTGTGCAGGTGTCATCTGGGGCTCTCCACACCAGATATGAGAATTGGGGTCCAGGGAATCAGTGCAAATAATGCCAGTGCTATACTCTATTGATAGTGCTCTGAGTAATGAACTGTCTTTCATCTCTAATCCAGGAGACTCATGTCTTCTACCACCACCACCAAACTCTGGCAGGCTAATATAATAGATTGAAAATAGGGTAAAACCAAGCTAGGTTTGGTGGCTTACTCCTATAAACTTTTGGGAGGCTGAGTTGGGAAGACTGCTTGAGCCCAGGAGTTCAAGACCAGGCTGGGAAATAAAGTGAAACCTCACCTCTGCAAAAAAATTAAAAATTAGCTGAGTGTGGTGGTGCACATCTGTAGCCCCAGCTACTTGAGAGGCTAAGGTGGGAGGATGGCTTGAGCCTGGGAGGCAGAGGCTGTAGTGAGTCAAGAGCATGCTACTGCACTGTAGCCTGGGTGGCAGAGCAGAACCTTATCAAAAGAGAAAGAAAGAAGGGAAGGGAAGAAAAGGGAAGGAGAGGGGGGAAAAAAGAAAGGAGGAAGGAAGGAAGGAAAAAAGAAAGAGGAAGGAAGAAAGGAAGGAAGGAAAAAAGAAAGAAAGGGAGGGAGGGAGGAAGGAAGGAAGGAAGGGAAAGAAAAGAGAGAAAAAAAAGGAAGGAACGAAGGAAGAAAGGAGGGAAGGAGAGGGAGAGAGAGAGAAAAAAGAATGAATGAAAGAAAATAAAAAGAAAAGGAAGGAAGAAGAGAAAAGATAGAAAGGAAAGAAAAATAAAGAGAAAGAAAGAGAGAAGGAAAGAAAAGCAAAGAAAGGAAAAGATGGAAGGAAGGAAAGAAGGAAGGAAGGAAGGAAAAAATCAGGTAAAACCTTAGACTTGTCACAGTTCTTACCAATTTTTATGATAAGGATGGCACGCTGATAGAGACATGTTTTTGTGAAAGATAGGGGAGGACCTTTTGGACCAATTAAAGGACTTTCATAATATAGTGAGTATACTGACCAAATGTATTTGGTCAATAAGTGGTCCTCCACCTTAATGCCTGTTAATGAGGAAAAATTAAGAAAATGTTTGCAGAATGAGTACTGGGAAATTAATTCAGAGACAACTGACTGCCCAAAAGGTGCAGAGGTTATTCTACCAGTAGGTGAACTTTCTTACCAGTTGGCTGTCAGCCTTAAGTCCTCTACATTGTGACAACTAGTCCTAAGATTTATCCTGATTTGAAGGTTCTGCCTCTTTCAGATGACAGAGATCAGCACTGACTGGAGTGTGAAAGGAGGCAAATCTGCAATCATTGTGGCAGAAAACCAGGCTGTTAGTGCTTCTGCTGGGTCATCTGGGAGTTGAGGGTGTCAGATGCATAATGCTTGCTAAGGATGAATGACTACAGTGGAACATCTTGTATGTCTCAGACCCCTCTGCAGGCCATCAAGCCAATCTTAGATCCATTCAAATGGCAGGAAAAAGACTGAGTTTTTTGGCTGCTATGAGAGACCTTTGACCCTCTTGGGCAGATATCCTTGAGAAAGACAAACTTCAAGAGAAAATCACAGAGGAGTCATTGACTAGTATTCAGGCTCTTTCTGCCCTAAATTGGGTTTACAGTGCTGATGAATCAAATGGAGAATGAGAAACTAACCCAAAGGACTCTAGATATATTCTCACGATTAGCCTCATTCCTCTGGAAAACTCTCTCACTCCTTATGTTAAAACTGGTCATATGTTTTATGTCTTTATGTTAAGAGATGTTATCATAATAGTAAGGCAGCAATTGACCCAGATTAAAGTGTACCTCTTTTTAAAAAGTTGTTTGTGTGTGAGTTAATCACAAATCTACAAAGCGTGCAAATCTGACTGTCCGATTCAAAAAACAATGTGACTGTAGTGTCAAGGGATCCCCAAAGCAGAAATAGTGTCACTAATAATGATCTTGCTACTCAACATGGGGCTTGGAGTGGGATAAGAGCAAAAAAATTTGTAAGTTTTTCTGTTTGAGCTGCTAGCAGCTGCTGTGCTGTTTGAAACCAAATGTAAATGTAAAATCTTGATCAATGTCATATTGCTGCTCTCTCCCACTATTCTCCTTCATCCCCTCCCTCCCCCAGACCCCTATCTCAGCTGTTTTAAGGAGAAAAATGATTAGAGGCGAGGCCAAGTCTCCCTGTTGCCAAGGGCAAGGCAAAAGCCATGCACACCAGTTTGAATGTCCTGGGGGAATTTCAGGGTGGGAGGGATTCTAACTTACATGATTATCTTGGCAATAGACAATCAAGTCACTATCCTACTTGAAAGTGGGGAAGGAAAAGGCACTTAGATTCAGTTAATGGAGTTTGAGCTGGGTACATGGTGAGGAAGAAAATACTTCATGGCACCTTAAGGAACTTTGGGCCAATTGAATGTACTGTTACTATTGCTTCTACATTTACATGTATAGTAAGAATTGAGGTGTTATATGCTTGTACTTTCCTATCCCATAAATACTAGAGGGAGTCTCCCAAGTGGGAAAAGCAGCATATAGAGAAGTGCTAAAGGGACCTGTAAAGTTCTCCTCAAATCATCTCCCTGTCCCCTCCCAGGTCCAACAGAAATAGTATAGTATCCCAGGAGGCAAAAGGGAAATCACAGTCTTGAAGCCTTATTCTAAAGGCAGCAGGGGGTAGTAAGAGATGCAATAGCTCAAAATAATAACTCCATATGGCCAGTGTAAAAGGCCAGTGGGGGCTTGAGACTTATTGAATTCAGCTGTTGTTCCCAAATCCCTGGCTGTATATAGACCTTATAACTCTGATGGCATTTACTGGACATCTACTATACATGGCACTTGATATAATGTCTTAGACATTGCCAGCACCTTGTTTTCTGGCCCACTGGCTTGAAATATTCCCCCAGGGGTACCTAAACTCCCCTACCATTTACCACCAGTGGGTGTGTCAGGATTAGTACAAATGCCTCTACCCTCTGATAGTCAAAGCTTTCGCTATATAGACAATATTATTTAGTTGACAAGTGAGAAGATCCAGTTTCAAACACTCTACCTGCAGTGTTACCACACTTGTCCCGGCAGAGGTGGCTGATGAACCTTAACAAAATTCAGGGATCTGCTGGGTGAATAAGGCTTCTTGGGATTATGTAGGCAGAATCAGAATGTTCAATGCCTCTGATAGTCAAGGAAAAACTGCTGCCTCTGGCCTCCAGCCACCAAAAAGGAGAACAACACCTTATATAATACTTTGGAGACAGTATGTGCTCACTTGGGCATTCTACTTGGATGTTTATATCAGTGTCCTTGAGTCTGGGCCCACACCAATAGATGGCATTGGAAGTGGTCTAGAAAGCTGTGGCTGGCTTTCAACCTTTGGGCCCCATACTCCTGATAACCCTTTTGAACTTCATATCTCTGAGACTGATGATTTTTTCAAGTGAAGCCTCTGGCAAAGAGAGGCAGTCACCACCCAAAGGTGTCCCTTGTGACTTTAAACTTGTTTCCTCCTTGAAATGGTTACCAAGAACACCCCAGCTTGCTAGTGAGCAATCGTTGAAACTGAATGCCTGACCATGGAGAGCTTGTGACTTTCTAGGGCCTTATATTTTCATTTTGAAGTAGAACAACTCGTATTCAGCAAAAAGATGGGAGGGGCCTAACAAGCCTTGACTGTCACATGGAAATAGTATATTGAAGACCATATCTGGCACAGTTTGAGTGACATCTCAACATTACATGAAAAAAAATGGCAGCTCTTTCCTTGGGAGAAACTTTATTCTCTACTCTGTCACCTGAAGGAAACTGCAGGCTCAATGGGTCTCTCCATGCACTGAGGTTCACCAAAGTGCCTGGACCTAGTTCACTAATGGTTTGGCTGAGCTGAAACCTAACAGTGTCCACTGGAATCAACAGCTTTTCAACCCCCACACCAGCTATGGAAAACTAAAAATTGGCATGGTTATGCCACTCAGTAGGTAGAACCCAGGCCATTCTCATAGCTTGAACCGGTACCTCTTTTGATGAATTTTGTTATGTTTTGGCTAATTCTTGGGTTGTTGGCAACGGCCTGGCTATTTGGTCTGCCATTTGAAAAAACTACAGATTGGCCAATTAAAGACAACTCTAAATTTTTTATTCCAGTTAGAGTGGCAATTGTGACATTACCATTTATTATTCATCCTTTTCCCATTAAATTCATCCCTCACTCATAAAACATAAAATTATCATATACTCTGAGATATACTTTTGAGTTTCAAACTATTTGTCTCTCCCTATACCCATACTGATTACGTTGAATACCTGGTAAGGAAATTTCCCCTATACTCTTCATTCATTTCACACTTTTCCTGGGTATTTGGGGGCATTTTTCTTTTATGTATACTAAGATTATTTTATCCAATGCCCCAAATATCTTGTTACTACAATTTTCTTAAAATTACATAGTAATTTTGAGTGATAGAGATATTAAGTAATAATCTTTCAATTTGACATTTTTTCCATTTGTTTAAATCTTCTTCATATATTTTCTAAGACTATAGTTTTTCATATCAATCCCATGCTTTTCTTATCAAATTTTTATCAATTTTAAAAATTATTTTATTCATGTATATGTGTTTATGTTTCTGCATCTGACTGTAGTGAGCAAAATATTTTCCCCCATTTCCATTTCTAGGTTTTGTATTGCAAGAGTAGAGGAAACCCATTTTGCTCACCTTTTGTCCAGCTACCTTACCAAATTTCTGTATTAATTTTAGTAGTATTTTCCTAGATGTTCTTTGGTTTTCAAGAAATGCAATCTGAAAAATGTTGATTTATCCCTGTTTTTCAACATTAATATTTCTTTCATTTTCTACTTTTATTAGGGTTGTGAGCACTTCAAAAATGTTGAAAAGTAACAATGATATGAATCTCTGGTTAGGTGCAAAAACTATATAGCATAGTGGCTAAGAGTGCAATTTGTGGAGCACAGCTGCAATTTGTGGAGCACAACTGCTTTGAATCACAAATTTACCACTTGCTATTGGGCAAGTTATTCAACTTCTCTGTCCTTCAGTGTTCCAATCTGCAATGTGGGGATTATGACACTGTATGATATTGTATATTATTTTTTTGAAAATTTACATATGTAAAGTACCTAAAACCATGCCCACACATAGTAAACACTAAAGAAGTGCTAGCTGTTTATTTTTATTCTTAATTTCATTGGAAAGTTTTCATGAGTTAGAATTAGTTTTCCATTTAGAATGGTATTTACTATGGGTATATAGTAAAACATGTTAGTACATTTAAGTAGGATTTTTTTCGAATTTTATTAAATTTTTATTAGGAAAAAGTGCTTTATTTTATCAAATGCCTCTTCAGCCCTGTTTATATCATGATCTTTCCCTCTTAAACTTGTTTATACTGATATCGAATTGCCTTTGAATTCCTGAGTTACTTTTGTAATAATATGTTATTCTTTGGATATATTCTACTTGCCAATATTTTATTTATAATTTTGCCAATGTTAATAAATGAATTTCATTTTATTTGGGAACTATATTGGTACCTGATAAAGTTTTGTTATTTTGTGAGATTCATAAAATAAATGAGAATGATTTCTAGCTTCTTCTATGGCTTGACATAGTTTAAATAATCTATTTCTAAAAGGAATAACTTTTCTTTAAAGGTTATATAAAACTTGGCTGAGAACCCATCTGGCCCTGGTGTGTATTTGAATGGTACATCTTTATTCACCTTTTCAATCTTGTCTTTGGTAATTGTTCTATTCAAGGATCCTACATCTTCTTAGGTCAAATTTGGTATTTTATCTTTTGCTAGAAAATCATCCATCTCCTCTAGGTCTCCAAATTCATTGTCAAAATAGATGCAGTCTTCTGTAATTCTTTTCAATCTCTTCTATATTCATACTTACATCTACTTTCTCATTCCTAGTTTTAAATATTTTTGTTTTCTCTCTTTTTTAAATAATCCAGCTTATCGTTTTATTGTTTACAAAATATCTGTTAGATTTATTTTTTATTTTCCTATGAAGTATTGTTTTTAAATTTTATTAAATCCAGTTTATATTTTAAATTTTCCTTTATTTTCTTTTTTTGTGTGTGTGTGAGAGGTTTGTGCTTCTTTTCAAATTTCTAATCCCTTTATTTTTCCTTATCAACATTGAGGAAATTTACGACTATTAGTTTTATCTCAAGTCCCTTTTGCTGTGTATCACAGCTTCTGGGATGAAGTATTCTCATTTTCATTGTTTCCCAGATAGCATGTAATTTCCTTTTTCATTTTCTCATTGACCCAACATAATATTTCTAGAAGTTTGTTTCCAAGAAATCTGAATTTTATATTTGCTTATATACTATTTATTTCAAAGATTATAGATGCATGACCAGGAAATGTGACCCATGAAAAGCTGACAGTACCATTAAAAATTTTTGTCATCAAATTCATGATCAGTTCTTGTGAAACTTCCAGAGTATATAAAATTTATTCTTTTTGAGGAATAGAAGTGCCTACTTATGCCTATTACTTGAATGTATTAATGGTATGATTAAATTCCTCTCTATCTTTACTACTTAACCTTTGTCTACAGGAACTGTTAAATTCTGAGAAAGGTATACTGAAGTTGATGCACTCATATTAATGAATGATAATCACTGTATTCAGGTACACATATATGAATTAGTGCTATACACTCTGTTGATTAGGATTTCATTCAGTAATGAGTATGAGAAAGCTCAATCAATGATAACTTATTAGAAACAGGTTTATTTCACTTATGTAAAAAAAGTTGTAGGTAGGTCTAGGGCATGTGTAGGGTCTCAAGGATGCCTTCGAGAAAAGAGGCTTCTTGCTCTTCTGCTCCATCATCCTTAGTAAGGGCTGCTTCAACTCTTGGATGGCTTATACATTCTGGTGTGGAAAAGAAGAAAGAGAAGAGGCAGGCCTAACTGAAAGTACTGAAGTCTTTCAATGCTGATGTCTCATCGGCCAGAACTGGGTCACATGACCACCTCTAAGTAAAAAGTAATCTGAAAAGATGAGCTTTTAGCTTTTAAGCTTCCAAAATGGAGGGAAGCAAGTAAAAAGAAGTTGGAATGGGTGTTAGGAGAGTCAACGTACAATATCTTCCTCAAGTAAGAACTCAATACATACTCAGATTTCAGTTTTTTCATATTTGCTGCCTCCTGCTTTCCTCAACACTGCTCCAACATCCCTTTGTCTCCCATGGATATACCCTTCTTTTCTTATAAAAACATTGCAAAGGTTAACAACATGAATACCTAATTCAGGATTTTCTTTCCTGGTAATCAGAAGGACTGGAAATGAGAGAGCAATGGAAAAAACGGTGGGCATTATTTGTTACAAAGAAACAAAAACGTGAGAATTTTTTATTCAAGAGATTCCTCTAGCGTCTGTGTCCAATGATAAATATGGGCTCAATACTTAAAAGTAAACCAGATATGAAGATGGTACTGCAAATTCAGGTGTGCAGAAATGAAATGTCACATGATTTTACTTTCTCTAAAACAAATTAACTCTACTAAAAAGTTGTTATTTTTGCCTTTGCCATTTAAATTCCTAATTTGTGTAAAGTTGTTTTGTGTTTGAGGTAAAGATCAATTTTCATGCTTTTTCTATGTAGACAACCAACTTTTTCAGCTGTAACTATTGAATAATAACTCCTTTCCCAAGTGTTCTTTCATGCCACCTCTGTCAAAGTTATATATAAGAGTCCTTTATTGAGTTCTGTATCCTATTTCATGCATGAATTTCTCTTTTCTGTGTGAGTAACACATGCCAGTTAGTATAGCTCTATATATCTTTGTATTTATAAGAGCAACTCTATCTACATATTTTCATTTATTAAAGAAGTATTTTGGCTATTTTGGACCTTTTTTAGTTAAAGAATCCATTTGGATTTTTACTAGAGTTACATTAAATCTGTAGATCTGTATGAGAAAGATTAAGGTCTTAATGATATCTTCCTGTTGATCAAGGGATACATCTCCATTTATTAGTGTTTTTAAAATATTCTTCAGAAATGTTTTATAGTTTTCTACATCCAGGTTTATATATCTTTCGTTAGCTTTATTCCTAAGTATTATACTTTATACTTTTAGTTGTAAATTGTGTTCATAGTTGTTATTCTGTTTGCTTCTGATTTATACAAGTATAATCAACTTTTCTGTATTAATTTTTTGTTCATCCACTTTGCTCAACTTCCTATTATATTTGTTTGCTCAATTTGGGAGGATTTCAAGCAGACAATCATGTCATCTGAAAATTACAGGTTTTTTTCTCCTTTCCTAGCCCTATAACTTTTAATTCATTTCTTCATTTATGGAACTAGTTAGAAACTCCTACATGATGTGTAGAAATGGTGATGTGCTGTTGAAATAAAAAGTTTAAAATTATAAGATAAAATATAGATGAATATCTTTCTGAATTTAAGGTGAAGAATAATTTCTTAAACTGCCGCAAAAACACTTAATAGAAAAGATTAAAATTGTGATACCGTTTATATTTAAAGAAGTCCTACAAGTCAATAATAAATGAACACTGGGCAGAAGACCTGAATAGGCATTTCGCAGAAGAGAAAATATGTATTAATAAAAAGCATATGAAGTGTTCCTCAATCTAACTTGTACTCAGGGAAATGTGAAACAAGAGTAGGAAATATTATTTTACATGCATTCAATAGGGAAGAACTGAAAAACTGGCAATACTAAGTATTCCAGAAATTGTAGATTGATGAACTCTTATACATTGTTGACAGGATGTAAATTAGAATAATCACTTGGGAAAACAATTTGTTATTATCTTATAAAGTTGAATATTTGCATACCCAGTGAGCCAGCAATTCCACTTCTAGGTATTTACCCAAAAGAAGTTTAGCAAATGTGTACCAGAAAGCAGCAGTGTGCATGATAGCACAAATCTGGAAGCTATCCAAATACCCATTAACAAAAGTTTAAATAAACTGTGGCATAATCACAGACACATTAAATATCAATGGAAAGTAATGAACCAAGCAACATGTAATACATGAATGAATCCTATTATGAAAATGAAGAGTGGAAGAGCAAATCTAAGAAAATTCATACATTTTGAACTAAGCAAAATATTTTTAGGACTACACACACACATACACACAAACACAATAATGTTTAAGGCAGAATAAGGATAAAAATAAAATTGAAAATAATAGTTACTTCAAGGGCAGGTTTTTAAAAATGGAGTAGGGAGGAACATATATATGTATATTTGTTACTAATAACTGTCTATTTCTTGATTCAGGCAGTGAATTGATATAACTTCATCACATTGTCAATGAATATATAAAATTAAATAAATAAAATAAATGAAGGCCAGAAGTAAGCAATGATGGCAAGTATGTTATGAACCAAAAATTATGATTGGTCTTATTTGGTGCCTAAGGTCAAAAATAAATTATAATAATAATTATAACAACAATAATAATATAAATAAATTTAATTTCATTTACAAGTTCCATCCTACCAAGCCAGTGGGAAATTTAATCTTAGGTATTTGGAGGATTCCCCTCCCCACTATCCTTCAAAGGTCCTTGGGGTTTTAACAAGAACAAAAGCATCGGAGGACCCCCTGCACACTCACAGCCACTATGGTATTACTGGGATTCCCATTTTCCAAGCTCCATGTGGTTCTTCTATCTCCATGTCAGCCTTTGTAGTCTATAAGCAATTTCTTCTTTTACTCTGTGACACAATCCTTCCCAGAGGCAAGTGAGTATGAAGACTTTGCTACCTTCTAGGAATTGAACAATAGAAAAACAATAGAACAAATTAAAAATTAATATCTCAAAAAATTGCCCTAGACACCACTAAAAAGAAAATGCATTCTCTATTATATTTACTCACCTGTGAGACAGGTTTAGCAAGGCTACAACTTCTTCTCCCATTTCAGATTTTCCAGGCCAGGTTTATTTTATTCTTCTGAATAAATTAAGAAGATTCCCATTTGCTACACCATTAAACATTTGCTTTGCCTGTAAGCCCAACTGTTTGGTGATTGAACTTGAAGAAAAATTTAATTACAATTTTGTATGTAACCTTGTTTACTTCCCAAACCAGAAACTGTTGCAATAAATGAGAAAATGAGTAAAGGCTTAGAAAACAAATTAAGAAAGCCGTCATATCAAGTGGGAAATGGGCCCTTTGGCAAATTGTTTTTATTGCTTTTTTTCTATTTATCTGAACATGGGGTTTATTTGTATTATATTGCCAAATGAAGCAGCTGAGTCTAGTTCAAGTTTATTACTAATATTATCATTCATTAATAATAAATGTATAAGTCAAATAAGTATTTCATAATATTTGCATGATCCAAACTGTGAACTACATTACAGCTATTTGATGAAGGATGATCCTGGGTCCACTTGCTAAAAATCAACGCCATGGTTGCCCTTATAACATAACTTTTTCTCTCTCTGACATGTTTTTCTTACATCGATTAATGAGCTTTTCTATTTTTGTCTTTTCCATGTTTAACTTGCAAAGAGAAAAAAACATCTAAGTTGATACATCTGAGTGTCAGGTAGAAAGGAGCTGCTGAGCAGAGAGAAAGGGATTTTAAGCAGAGAAATAAATTTGCAGGGCAGCTGCTGAAAGAGAATCATCTAAACCATACGACAGAAGAGCTCTCCCCAAAAGGGAATAAGTAGAAAAGGAGAAAATAGGGAAACAACTGCTTTCCAAGATACAGTCATATAGGAAAACTTTCTTTTATTTACCCAAGTATTAATATAAGACATCAGATTTCCAGCCTAGAACACAAGATTAATAATAAATACAGATTTTTTTCTGTCTTCATTATTACAGACATTTTTTCCCTGTCTCAAGCTGATAAAGAAAAATCAAAGAGTAAATCTGGATAAGAAAGGTGTTTCTTGGATTAAAGCTAAACACTTGAAGAACGTAGATTTAAACAGTTGAAGAAATAGATTTTAAACTTTTGAATAAACATGAGCACAAAGGATATGTTTTTTAAAATCTTTGTGGGCAACTACAATTTTTTCATAAGTGCGAAAAATTATATTGCAAACAATAAGCTTGGCTTGTGTGATGATATAATGTGCTCTAATGAGATATATATGCAAATAATAATAGTTATTAATAATCTCAAATATTATTATTATTTACATATATAATAGTGTTTATTGTCACTCTTTATTTTGGTAGGATTACTGCACTGATCTTTTATACCATTTTAAATGGTGTTTAATACTTGGAATAATTAAAAGGAAGACATCCTAACAGTTGACCAATAATGTGTCTCAACTTGTTTCAAGTCCTCTTGCATGCCCAAGCCTCTCTTTTAGAAGTAACAAACCATTTTAAAATCTATAAATACAAACTGATGATTCTCTTTCTTTTTATATCCACTGACAAGTGTGTCAGGTCTATGAGTTTTTTTTCATTCATCATGCATTTTATGAATATAAGAGAGGCCTACAGAGCTGTAAGTGCTCCTGGTGCAACTGTGCCTCTCCTGACTTCAATACCACCTCACTTACCACCACAAATAGCGTAAGTGTCTTATGATTAGAACTGATCATACACCTTTCCAAAAGAAACCGTTTGAAGGAAACTCATCATGCCTCACAACTTTATCTATCTCAGGCACTGCTAGAAGTCCAGACTTCTCAGATCATCCTTCATTATCCACACTTTATCCCTTCATAGAGCTATGTCTATCCCTATTCCAAAATCTCTTGTTGACCTCCCAAACTTTTGCACTGTATTATCGGAAACTCACTCATAATTATAATTCTTCTCTAGCTCTTCCCTAGATTTTTTTTTTTTTTTTTTTTTTTTTTTTTAGACAGGGTCTCACTTTGTTACCCAGGCTGGAGTGCAGTGGCGCAATCATAGCTCATTGCAGCCTTGAACTCCAAGGCTCAAGCAATCTTCCCATCTCAGTCTCCTGAATAGCTGGGACTACTGGTACGTTTTACCACACCCAGCTAATTTTTATATTTTTTTGTAGAGATGGGGTTTTGCCATGTTGCCCAGGTTTATCTCAACTTCAGTACTCAAGTGATTCTCCCACCTCAGCCTCCCAAAGTGCTGGGATTACAGGCGTGAGCCACTACACTCAGCCCCAAATCTCCTGATCTTTAAAGCACTTTCCATCATACTCTACCCCTGGGTACCATTCTTTGTTATCATCACCATCAACCTTTGGATCGCTTTTTCTCATTTATCATTCCCTCCACTATTATTTCTCTCATCATTCTTAGTGAGTTCCATATTCATGTCAATATCCACTTAACACTTTTCTTGTTCCTTAACTCCCTCACTTTCAACAATTTATTTTCTCCTCCTCACTGTAGCAATCCAATCCCAAGGCTATGTCTTAGAACTTTTCAGTATCAGTACTCACTTTGCCACTTCCAAAATCTTCAAACAGCCTACACTTTACCAATTCCTGTCTTTCCAGATCATCTATTTCAACATCCCAACTCCAAAGGTAGTTGGTTCTCCAGTCCATTGGCAAATTTTTAAAACTTTCTCATTCCCTTTATATTCTCACTGCTCCCAGCTTGATTTCCATTAATCATCACTGTAATCATCCCATTGAATGTACTCTAAACTCTTCTCCTCATCTCCTTCTATGGCATTCTTACTAGGAAAAGGAAACAAACTCAGTGGTAGTTAAACCCAACTCCACACCAAATCTCCATCTGCTCTCTAACAGATGAATTTTCCTGCAATACAATACACAATCATTACTAAGTACTAGTCAATTCATGATCCAGATCTCAAAGAACACTCCCAAGTGCCCAAGCAATACTGTCACACTTCTCTTGTATTACTGTTCTCTCATTTCTCAAAAGAACATTTTGTGTTTCTCTTCTCTCCCATATCTGTCCCACTCATTATCAAATAATCATCTCAATTCTTATCTCTTGAGAAAATAGAAGGAATCAGATGAGAATATCTTAAAATTACATTATGAAACTACTGGCAATTCTTCTGGCTGTTGTCAAAATATACCAAGCTTATTTCTGTCCCTTATTTCTTCTGTCCAGAAAGTTATTCCCTCAGATATTTACTATGACTTGCTCCTTAACATCATTTAAGCCTCTGTTCAATTGTCACTTTCTCAGACAGATGCTCCCTGATGACCCTGTCAAAAATGTACATGTCCATGCTTCTATTTCTTATGGAGCATTATTTCCTTTATAGCCTTTATTACTATACAAAGCTATGTTGCATATATGTTTATTGTTTGTTTTTGTCTTTCCTTCCAGAATGAAAACAGAAGACCTGCTGATCTTGTGTCTAACACACCTGAAACAGTGTATGACACATAGGTGCTTCAATACCTACTTTTGAACAATTAATTAAAATCAATCATTAAAAATATAATGAAAGATTCTCAAAACCTCTACACTGAAAACACCTTTGTGAGACAGAATAAACATTTGTATAAAAAGAGAGATACACTATGTTCAGTGATGAGAAGACTCTATATTTTTAAGATGTTGACTGTCCCCAAATTGATTTATAGGTTAAGCATAGTCCAGTCAAAATCCAAATTGACAACCTAATTTTACAATGTACATGAAAATACAAAAGATATGTAATAGTAAAACAATATGGAAAAAAATAAAGTTGGTGGACTTAGGTTACCTGATTTCAAGGCTTGCTATAAGCTACATTAATCAAAATAGTGTGGCCTTGATATAGAATTAGAAAAGTAGATCAGTGAAACAGATGAGAGAATATAGAAAGAGACACACACATATACAATCAATTTTCAACAGAGGCAAAAATACCCTATGAGTAAAGGAAATTCTTTCTAATTAATGGTGCTAGAGCCGTTATCCTTTTGAGGAAAAAAATAAACATGGCCTCTAACTCATGGTATGTACAGAATTTAATTTGAGTTGGATTATAGATTTAAAATATGAATTGTGAAGCTTCTAAACGAAAATATAGGAGAATATCTTCACAACTTAGGCTAGGAAAAAATTCTGAGCACACAGAAAGCACTAATTATAACAAACTGATAAATTAGACTTAATTGAAATAAAAGTTTTCTAATTATCAAAAGATACTATTAATATTAAGAACATGAATAAGACACACACTAGGGGAATATAGTCACAAAACCTATAAATAGAAAGCAACTGATATCAAGATATATAGAAATCTCATATAACTCAGTAATAAAAAGACAACCCAATTCAAAATGAAAAAGAAAAGCTTGCACAGACACTTCTCAAAGGAAGATCCAAATGGCTATAAGAACATGGAAAAGTACTTGACATTATTACTCATTGAAAAAATGCAAATTATAAGAACAAGATGTTATTGAACACCCACAAGAATGGTTAAAATTTAAAAGACTGACAATATAAAAGTATGCAAAGAATGTAGAGAAACAAGAACTCGTATAACATTGCTGATAGAACTGTAAAATTTGGCAGCAGCTTTGGAAAAAGATTTGGCAGTTTTTTTATTAAGTAAAATACTTTTAACTTATGTGTACTATATGACACTGCAATTCCACTTCTAGATATTTACCCAAGAGATATAAAAACAAATATCCACATGAAACTTGCACATGAATGTTCACAGCAACATCATTCACAGTAGGCAAAAACTGGAAACAATCCAAATCTCCTTCAACATAAAAATTGATATACAAATTGTGGTGTATTTATTTAATGGGATAATACTTAGCAATAAAAAGGAATAAACTACCAGTACATGCAGTGACGTGGATATACTTTTTAAAACGCCGAGCTAAGGAAGTTAGTGTATTAGTTAGGGTTCTACAGGGAAACAGAACAAACCGGAGATATAGAACCAATGGGATATATATGGGAGATTAGGAGCTATTGGCTCATATGATTTTGGAGGCCAAGAAGTTCAAGCATCTGCCATCTGTGAGCTGGAGACCTGGGAAATCCAGTGGTGTAATTCAGACCAAGTCCAAAGGCCTGAAAACCAGAGGAGACAATGGTGTAAATCTCAGTCAAAGCGCAGGAGAAGATGAAATGAGATGTTCCAGCTCAAGTAATTGGGCAGAAAAAAAGGCAGTAAATTCTTCCTGACTCCACCTTTTGTTCTATTCTGGCTCTCAATGGATTGGATGATGGCTACTCACACTAGGAATAACAATCTCCTTTACTGAGCCCACCTATTCAAATGTTATTCTCATCCAGAAACATCCTCACAGGCACACCCAGAAATAGTAATTAATCTGGGCACCCCATGGCCCATTCAAGTTGATACATGAAACTGACCATTATAGTCAGATTTTTTTAAGTCCATGTGGTAGGATTCTATTTATATAAATGTTCTGGTTACCTACTGTGAAACAGGCCATCCAAAACTTAATGGTTTAAACAAACAAACAAACATTATCCATTTTGGCTTCAAATCTGCAATTCGAATAAAGATTCATGAGAGTGGCTCATCTCAGCTCCATACAGTATCTGCTAGGCAGCTCTACTGAGACTGTCAGAACTATTAATACTTCCAACATAGCTCACTCATATGGCTGAAAAATTAGTGTTGGGTGTTGACTGGAAACTCAGCCAGGGCTGTTGGCTCAGGCCTCAGTTTCTTCCCTCATAGGTTTCTCTGTGGGTACTTGGACTTCCTCACAGTATGCCAATTGGGCTTTAAGAGAGAGTATCCCAAGATTCAGGAAGCAGAAGCTGCCAGTTTCTTAAAGCACAGGCCTGAAAACTGGCACAACATAACTTTGACTGTATTCCATTAGTTAAGCTCTTATTGTATATTCAAAACTAGAGGACGTAGATCCCACTTTGTGATGGAAGGAATGTCAAAGAGTGTATGGGGGGCTGAGCGTGGTGGCTCATGCCTATAATCCCAGCATTTTGGAAGGCTGAGGCAGGTGGATCACCTGAGGTCAGAAGTTCGAGACCAGCCTGGCCAACATAGTGAAACCCCAACTCTACTAAAAATACAGAAATTAGCCAGGTGTGGTGGCGCACATCTGTAGTCCCAGATAATCGGGTAGACTGAGGCAGGAGAATCGCTTGAATTGGGGAGGTGGAGGTTGCAGTGAGCCAAGATTGCGGCACTGCACTCCAGCCCAGGTGACAGAGTAAGACTCTGTTTAAAAAAAAAAAAAAAAAAAAAGTCTATGGGCATCTTCAATCTCCCACACTGTAGTACTATACTACAGAAAGGGAATCTATATTGATAGGTATCAGAACAGCATTTGCCTTGAGGGAGGGAAAGTGGCAGCGCTTGACTGGCAAAGCTGATAAGTGAAATTTCTCGGGTGGTAAAGATGTTCTATATCTTAATTAGGTGGTGGTTACAGTAGTGTATAAATATGTAAATATTCAAAATGGGAAACTAAAGATCTGTGCATTTCACTGTAGAAAACCTAGAAGAAATGGATGAATTCCTGGACATTTACACTCTCCCAAGACTAAACCAGGATGAAGTTGAATCCCTGAATAGACCAATAACAGGCTCTGAAATTGAGGCAATAATTGATAGCCTACCAACCACAAAAAGTCCAGGACCAGACGGATTCACAGCTGAATTCTACCAGAGTACAAGGAGGAGCTGGTACCATTCCTTCTGAAATTATTCCAATCAACAGAAAAAGAGGGAATCCTCCCTAAGTCATTTTATGAGGCCAACATCATCCTGATACCAAAGCCTGGCAAAGACACAACAAAAAAGGAGAATTTTAGACCAATATCCCTGATGAACATCAATGAAAAAATCCTCAATAAATTACTGGCAAAGCAAATCCAGCAGCACATCAAAAAGCTTATCCACCATGATCAAGTGGGCTTCATCCCTGGGATGCAAGGCTGGTTCAACATATGCAAATCAATAAACATAATCCAGCATATAAACAGAACCAAAGACAAAAACCACATGATTATCTCAATAGATGCAGAAAAAGCATTTGACAAAATTCAATAGCCCTTCATGCTAAAAACTCTCAATAAATTCGGTATTGATGGAACATACCTCAAAACAATAAGGTCTATTTATGACAAACCCACAGCCAATATCATACTGAATGGGCAAACCTGGAAGCATTCCCCTTGAAAACTGGCACAAGACAGGGATGCCCTCTCTCACCACTCCTATTCAACATAGTGTTGGAAGTTCTGGCCAGGGCAATCAGGCAAGAGAAAGAAATAAACGGTATTCAATTAGGAAAAGAGGAAGTCAAATTGTCCCTGTTTGCAGATGACATGATTGTATATTTAGAAAACCCCATCGTCTCAGCCCAAAATCTCCTTAAGCTGATAAGCAACTTCAGCAAAGTCTCAGGATACAAAATTAATGTGCAAAAATCACAAGCATTACACCAACAATAGACAAGCAGAGAGCCAAATCATGAATGAATTTCCATTCACAATTGCTACAAAGAGAATAAAATACCCAGGAATACAGCTAATAAGGGATGTGAAGGACCTCTTCAAGGAGAACTACAAACCACTGCACTATGAAATAAAAGACACAAACAAATGGAAGAACATTCCATGCTCATGGATAGGAATAATCAATATTGTGAAAATGGCCATACTGCCCAAGGTAATTTATAGATTCAATGCCATCCCCATTAAGCTACCAATGACTTTCTTCACAGAATTGGAAAAAACTACTTTAAAGTTCATATGGAACCACAAAAGAACCCACATTGCCAAGACAGTCCTAAGCCAAAATTATATCTCAATTTTTTAAATAACTATTAAAATTACTAGGAAATAGATCCCTTCTAAGGAAATAGATTTATACCAAATAGAAGCTTAGGAGTCAGTAAGCTCTGAGTTCTGTTGAAAACTCTTCTGATTTTGATTTTCAAACAATTACTCTAGTACATCAGGAAATAATGTCTCTTAAATTAGGATAAAAGCCATCTTTTGGTCAAACAAGCTCACAACCCCAAGTTGTCACAAAAATAAGATCAACTTTTTATTCAGCATAAGTGTTAACATTTGATAGTTTTTAATATACCTTTTACATTCTAGTTTTGAGAACACTGGAAAAAGAAATCTTAGCTAAAACAATTTAAAAACCACTTTCTGAAGTGTATTTCTTTGGTGCCATCAGATTAAGAACAGTATTTGACATCCTGAACTTGGTGCCCCTCATTAGCTTTAGGCAATATGAGTTCCTCAAGGGCTTCTTAAAAATCACAAAAGAATTACTGTACTTTCAAGCATATTTCATTATCTTTCAATTATTAGTAATTGTTGCTTCCTATATAGTTCTAAAGACAATCCCTTTTAAAAAATCCATTCACCAGAATATTCCCATTTTTTCAGGCATTCTGGATAACGAAAGAAAAGAGCACAATAGAACTTTAATTATAAACATTATTATTGATGACAATTTATTTCATTTGCAACACTAAACTAGTATCTATGTTTGCAAAGGACTTCAGCTGGAAGCTTTGTGCCCTGAGCCATAATCCTAGCAATTGACCCTTACTGAACAAGATTTCTTCATGTGAGGCTGCCATCCAAGTAGGCCATCTCAGTGGCGAAGCAATTGGTGCTGGTGAGTTAGCTATTGACTGTCTTCCCGGGTATTCCCAGTTGAAACAATGCTTAGGACTCTACATGACTCTGTCTTACCTCTCTTCCAGCCTCACTGCACTCCAAGTGATCTTCCCCCAAATCTAAGTTCCTGGACATTAAATGTCATAGGTAAATTTATGATTCTCTTCCCAACTAGAAAGAAATTACTCTTGGCTGCCTTCCACCTCTTTTCTTTCATCTGTGTTTGCAGGTACACTCCTATTAGATAATGCTACCTAGCACAGCTGCAGCTTCATCAAGAACTGCCGTGTGCATTTGATCAGTCTGTTTCTTATCCTGGAACCTGTATTTGCATCTGATGCCACACATGCCCAAAGCATGGGATGTGTGGAAAGGGTCAGTCATCAGGGTCGGGGGACTTGAAGTCTCCTCCTTTTTGGAAATCCTTTTCCCCTAACTACTAGGCAGCCAGTAACTTTAGGATTATTTCATGGATGTCCATGTGTTCTAATGCGTCTCTTCCACCATGTCTGCTTTCCTCTAAAGTAAATTACCTTCCAAATGATCTCTTTTCTCTCCTCACAACGCTATACCAATCAAAGTTCCCAGGTCCTCAACATAATTAACTAACTAAATCTCTCTGAAGTAGAACCATTGATAGGCCCAGACCTCACAGCAATACTTATGGAAATGGATTCCTACTAAGTGGAAAAGTGTTAAAAGTAGGGTAGGTAATTTTTAGCAGAAGCCACCTGTTCCATGCCTATTCTGAGATCCCATCTTAGAATTTATCTGTTTTTCCCTCATTCTATTGTCCTATCAAAAGAATAAGGTTCTTCTGTGACTTGAAAGCGCATTCAGAAACTTGCTAGTCAATGTTACAAGGAGTTGAGAGTTGTTGTTTGGGGGGAAGTGAGATGGTGTAGTGATATTTTGTTTGTTTGCATTAAGTTATTATTGAGTTCCAGATGAGCTGGGATACTCAGTCTTTCTGCATTGGCTTATCCCTCTGTTTAAAAAATATCAAAATACTTTTATACCAGTTATTAAACAGTCACTACCCACAACCCCTTGAAGGAACTTCCTGTTTCCCCAGAGCCCTGAAGCTCCCCAGGCTCTGGCAATTCAAGGGTTAATGTCTGGCATGTACAGTGAGGGGCCTCAGAGGCCCTGCTGCAGCACTGTGAGGGGTGTCCATTCTTTTTTTATTATTATTATACTTTAAGTTCTAGAGTACATGTGCACAACGTGTAGGTGTGTTACATATGTATAGATGTGCCATGTTGGTTTGCTGCACCCATTAACTCATCATTTATATTAAGTATTTCTTTTAATGCTATCCCTCCCCCATCCCCCCAACCCATGACAGGCCCTGGTATGTGATGTTCCCCGCCCTGTGTCCAAGTGTTCCCATTGTTCAATTCCTACCTATGAGTGAGAATATGCGGTGCAACCTATCACAAGGGTGTCCATTCTCATTGGGTGATGCTGACAGGACACCAGTTGATTATCATGTAAGCAGATGAGACCACAAATTAGATACTTTGTTCTGTTAACCATTTGCTCATATGTGAACTCTGAGTTAGCTGTTATCAATGGCCAATTGATAATTTAAACACAACAAACCACATTAAATGCTCTTCTATTTTACTGTATAATGTAAGTTTAAGCTCTTAACTATGCTTTTAGGCTAGTATTAGGCTAGTATTAAAGATGAGTAATACAAACTAACTTATTATTTCCCAATACTTAAGATAACCTGTACCCAAGGGGAAATAAGAGAATAAACAAGAATCAGGTATTTCCTTATTCTAGGCTCTATCTCATTAAATTCCCATGAAAACCCTCCATCATTATTCCCATGTTACAGATGGGCAAGTTAATACTCAAGAGTGTATCTAATATCACACAACTCTCTAAGCACTAGCACAAGAATGACTTATTATGTGCCCCTCCAAAAACAGTGTGAGAAAGTGTGAATGTGCCTAGGAAACAGACTCAGGGAGGTTAACTAGCTTGCTCAGACTTACTCCAGACTCCCTCTTCCTAGGAATATGAACTTGATAGTGTGAAAATTGCACTATTTCAGACATATATTCAACTCAAACTATCTCTCCTTCTTCAAGGCTCCTGTGTGCTTCCTTCTACCCTCCTATCCTCTGTAACCTTGGCATCCATCTTTATCAGAGCCTTATAGTCTTTCTACACACACACACACACACACACACACACACACCCACACCCTGCTTCTCTCCTGACAATAGCAGGACTTTCATTAGTTCAATTTAAAAAGATCTCAGAGTCTTTTCTTTTGTTTTAGGACTAAGTGTCCCTTTTTCTTGCTCACAGGGCAGTGAGAGGAGTTCAATGTTTTGCGGCTTATTGTGCACTGGGAAAGGAAGCCTGTTCTTACAAGTCTGCAAATTATTCTTCCCCTTGTCTGGGCAAACAAATTAATCTAATCATGAAAGAGTGTTAAGAGGGGGAGGGAAGGAGAAAAATGGGAGGGGAGTGGGGAAAAGGGGGAGAAAGGACAACAAAGTTGAAGAGGGAAGAGGCAAGAATAAAGATTTAAAACAGAGACTGCCATGGAAGAAGAATGTTTCCCATGATTAAGGGGTCTTCTTTCAGAAGAAAACTACTTTGGATGCAAAATAAGCCCTTCTAATGATAAACTATTTGACTTCATCCAATTTCCATGGGTCCCATCCAAATTAATTTCATTCCTTTGTCAGGCTCCTCCCCTCTTTAGTTCTTGACTCCATCTGTCCTCTCTGAAGAATTGCTGGGCACTCTAGCTTCACACCTTTCTTCCTGGCTGCTTTGGGCTTCCAAGACCAATCTTTCACACAAAGGCAGCTCATGCAACGACACAGGGAGAGAGAACTAATTGGCAAGGGCCATTCTTAATGCTTCAGAGAAAACCCCAAACAAATGGAAAATTCCAAGCTTGTTTTAAATAGAAAGCTATTCCTGTAATTCTTAATTCTATAATTACCATGTTGTGTAGCTCTGGCAATGAATCGCTCCACTTATATTTTTCTCTAGAAAACTCTGCTTTTAAGGAACTACTTACATACGTCAAATAATCCAGTAAATAAAATTTGTATGTCATGCAAAACAGTTATATAGCTAGCATTCCCTAAACAACAGAACCAGCTTCAGAGATTTAGCTCCAGAAGGGATCACTGAAATCTTCTAGTTAATAACCTCCTTGTCCAGGGCGCAAAGGGCCAGGATGAATTTCCCCGCTTCACTACACAGTTAGTGGTCATGCTAAGAATAGAAGCCAGGTCTGAGTTCTGGTCCAGTGACCTGATCTCCTTTATTGTAAAATTGGAAGGTTGATAAAGCCAGAAAGAGCTTACATTTAGAACACTGGGAAACAGTCTTATATTTATAATAAGCCCTCAACTATAAACATGTGACCACTTTTCAAATTCCGGTTTTCTTTCCCTTCCAGCACTCAGGTTTTGCATTAAGAAATAAAAGCTGTTCTTCATCTAAATTCAGCAGTCATTGAAAGGGAAATATGCTGCCTCAGAAATCATACACAATGTGCTTTATGGTCACTTCTACATGTTCAGAATCATCCATTCTTCTGATTTATGCTTGATATTGTTCTTTTGCATTACTATGGATAATTATGTGTTGCCTAAATTTTTAAAAACCAGTAACAACTTCATCAAATGTGTTTTTACAGTTTTCCCAAAATATTCATTGTAATTTAAGAATGGCTTTATGCGTATTCCCACTTAATTTTCTTCATTTCAGATTTTAAAATTGTCTAGCCATAAGACTACACTATCTTACTTCTTCTACCTTGTTTACACTTCACTCCTTTTCTCCTTTACTGATTTTTCTTCTGCCAAATAAATGTGAATGTATGCCCAAGTCTTTACTTTTAAGCCACTCTTCATACTTTGGCCAATGAAAGTTCCAACTTTTTGTCCCTTTGAAAAGAAATCATTTCCTATATGTGTTCCCCTCCCACAAACTCAGCACCTCCTAATTACCCAGGAATCCTTCTCCTTTGTTGACGTTAATTAGTTATACAGTCTCAAGATTCTGCCTTCCATTTCATTTCAATTTAAGTTAACAAATATTTTCTACCCCTTATTTTATGTAGAGTGCTGTACTAGGCTCTGTGTGGGATAAAAATGAGCAAGTTATATTCCCTCTTCTTGAGACAGTACTTGTCAACAAGGAATGTCTTCTCCAAAAAGATAAAATGGAGCTGATAAAGTGTCAACTTTAAAGGGGTATTTTAAGGATTAGATGAACTAATGTGTGCAGTTCCTAGGATATGCTAAATCCTTAGTATAAATTACCTGATATTATGTTACTTTTATATTATTGCCAAATCATTGCTTTGATCCTCTCCAGTCCTAACATGCTGACAAAAGTATATACAGTACAAGGCTAAATGTGCTAAGAGCAACAGAAGAGCTAGCAGACACCATTTTAAACTAGTGGTTACATATCCCAAGTAATGAGACATACCAATGTAATTTAACTCCTGATATGATGCACTGAGAGGACACCTCACGTTTGAGATATCTGTGCCATAAATGCATAATCTGAATCAAATCAGGAGAAAACATGAATGAACCCAGATAAAGAGACATTCTACAAAATAACTGTCAAGACTCTTCAATAGTAGTAACCTTATGAAAGACAAAGAAAGACTGGGAAACTGTCTCTGATTGAAGAAAATTAAAGAAGCATGCCAGCTAAATGCAACATGTGATTCTGGACCAGACAAAGGACATTAGTGAGACAATTGTTAGGATCTCAGTCAAGTCTGTACATTAGTTAATGGTATTGTATCAATGTTAATTTCCTGGTCTGGATCATTATGCTATGGCTATTCAAGTTATTAAGATTTGAAGACACTAAGCAAATAGTATATGTAATTTTTTTTGTACTATGTTTGCATTGTTTGAAAGTCTGAAATTATTTCAAAATAAAGGTTTTTGTTAAAATGACAGGAGTCATATAAAGTATAGGCAGAAGACAAAGGAGAGAGAATCTTTCCTCAAGTCATAAGTCAAAGGGAGGGGAGGAGGGAGGATAGCAGAAAGATTTTGGGGGATGGAAGCATTTGAGGCTGCCGATATTGAGGAAAGATACTCTAAGCAAAGGAAAGAACAGAATTAAAAGCAGCAAAGAACAAGGTATGTTTTGGATATAAGTAATCATGTTCCTTTGGAGCTCAGCGTCTTTGAAAGGGAAGTAGTGTGAGGCAACAGTGAGAGGTGGATGTTTCTGTGTCTCTGTAGTAGGCTGAATAAGGCACCTCCCCGCAAAATGTCCATATCCCTATCCCCACGACTTGACAATATGATACCTAACATGCATAAAAGACTTTGCAGATGGGATTCAGTGAGGACCTTGAGATGGGGAGACAATCCTGGATGAGCCAGGTGGGCACAAAGTAATCACAAGGGTCCTTATACAAGAGAGGCAGGAAGACCAAAGGCAGAAGGAGGAGATGGGATAAAAGGAGCAAAGGTTGGAGTAATGCACTCTGAAGATGGAGGAAGAGGCCATGAGCCTAGAAATGCAGACAGTCTCCAGAAGCTGGGAAACACAAGGAGGCTGTCCTGCCAACACCATGATTTTTGACTCTGACCTCCAGAACTGTAAGAGAAGAGATTAGTGTTCCTTTAAGACTCTGAGTTTGTGGTAATTTTTTACAACAGCAATCAGCAACGAATACAGTCTCTATACCTTACTTTGGTCTGAAACTCATTTCAATTTCACCTCCATCTGGGCTAGGGTTACAGTCTCCTACCTGTTCTCTCTGCTTCTATTCTCCATTCCTCCTTTCTATGAAAGGATGTCAGATTTATTTTTCTTACGCCCTGGACTGAGCATGTCATTCCTGTAAACCAAAGCTCTTAGGCATTCACAGTAGCTGCTAAAACAAATCCACATTTACTATCCTGGCATTTAAGAACCTCCACAATCTGGCCTCAAAGTGCATTTCCATCTTTATCTGTACTTCTCTGCAGCATTACCTTGTTACCTAGGCAAGCAGACTTAGTCACAGTCTCCAGGGCTCTCCTTCTGTATTTCAGAATGCCAGCTTTGAAGGTCCAGGTCACTCTTCCCCATTCTTCCACATGCCAGTTCATAGTGATTTCTCTCTCTGCTGAACTCTTAGAGACTTAAATGACTGTGTGGTCTGTCATCTGTTCATAGAGTCCAGAGTGCCTGAGAATTGAAACACAGGAAATCAACTTAGACTGGATGGGATTGCCATCTAATGATATGATTCAGAGTTTTATGTGTGAACCTGGGAAGCAGATTTAGAAAGTACTCAAGTCAATTAAAGTGTATAAATTAGAATTTTGGGAGCAAAACTAAAACTAATAGAGAAAAAAATGTTCCAGACAACATGACTTAACGAGTAAGAGGTCCTATGCATTCCGGCTTCAAAATCCTGGATCTATTACTGAGTAGTTTTATTCCTACAGCTGAGATTATTATTGATTAACTGACTGTGCTTGCTCAGGCTGTTATTATAAGTCAATCCTCTGATTATAGTAATTTTCACATATAGCTCTTCCTATGAAGAGAGAATCTACTGGCATGAACTGTGGTTCTCATTGTAAATTAGCATTTAGTTTCATACATCAGTCTCTTACGAATTTGGTTATTAAATTGATCACTAAGGCTAAGTCCAAAATCACTAAATCAAGTGAAGGAACCAAAGCAATTTGCTGCGTTGCTCTGGCCAATGAAGGAACTTTACACTATCTGCATCTGAATTATTTAGACTGTCTGTAATGATCAAATTCACCAGATTATGGCTCAACCTTCTACTGTAATTTGCATAGATAGCCTCCATGTGAACCTGGCATTGTCCCTGGAAGTGCCAGGCAGCTGCTCCATTGAAAACAATAACAGCTGTGAAACTTAAATCACTTCATGTTTCAGTAAGATGACAACAACATGGCACACAAGCAGCAGACTGAAAATTCTTTTCAGATAATGCTTGTTGAAAACACAGAACAGAAAAAAATCACACAATTCAGTTGTGTGCTTTAAATTCCGCAGATAGAGAAGCCAGGGCCTCCCTCAGAGACCCGAGGTGATTAATGGTTTTATAGTGTTGCCTAGAGCATGCTACCTTAGCACACACATTGAATCCCATAACTCTCATTCCTAAATGAAACACAAGAGAACTAAGAAGCACTCAGTACGAGTCATAATTTCCTTCATATTCTGGTGTTAAGTCACAGTAATTAATATATCTATAAACACTTCTTGATGAAGCCCTTTTATATTCTTTTTACTCAAATTCTCTCTTTGGCAAATGATTACAGAATTACATAAAGTCCCAAATCCCAACAAACATATCTAGAAAATAAATAAATAAATAAATAAATAAAACATCTTATGTTTCTTTACACAGTTCCTCATTGCACCATAGTAGTATATATCACTACAAATTAGTACAACCAATCATACAAAATCAAACTCATAAAGACTTCAGAAAGGGGGATGCTAAACTCAGAAGACTTCAGATTACCAGAAATTCAGAGACAGTGGAAGTTGACAATTTCAACAAGTTTTCTAGCTGACCTTTAAATGATTTTGATGAAGAAAAGGGCAGGCCACTTGAGCAGGAGAAATAAATGCTCACCTATGTCAAAACATTTGGCAGGCACTGGGTGGGTTGGGCCCTCTGGCTTGAATGAATCTCAAGTCACCTGTCAGAGGACAGGCACTTCTATTACTTTTGGATTTGAAAATGAGCTGAGATCCGGCCACTGCACTCCAGCCTGGGCCACAGAGTGAGACTCTGTCTCAAAAAAAAAAAAAAAAAAGAAAAAAGAAAAAGAAAATAAGAGACCCTTGTTTAAAACCAAATATTCCAGCCAGGGCAATACCTTCCTGTGTGCCATCAGGGTCCTTTTCAAAAATCTGTTCTAAAATTCTTTCTCTGATCAAGTACAATAAGTGGTTTTCCTGCTTAAAAGCCACCCACTGATTTCCATTATCTCCAGCATAAAATCCTAATATTTCTTAATATAGTCCATCCCACTGTGGTCTTGACATATCTTTATTTCTCTTATTTTTTTAAGCTGCAATTAACAGTTATTTTTTATTATAAAAGTAATATGTGGTTATTATAGTTACATTAAAAACACAAAAAAGCATAAATACTAAAATAAAAATAAACACCCAGAGATAACCACTATTAATCATATTTAATTTTATGTCCTGACAGTTGCTTTTTGCTATGTAGGTATACATTCTCTCTATGCCCTTTTCTTTCACTTTTTATTTGTTTTTTTCTATTGTTAGTTCTTTGCCCTAAGCATATTTTCATAAGTATTTTCTCTCCCATTACTTAGAAAGTCATTAGAAAGGGAATGTAACGAAACCATTTTAGTTTACAAGTTATTAAAGATAGCTACAGGAAGATAATACATGTTATGTTAACCAACATTTTCTACTACATTTTCTATTTTTTTTCCTTCTTCCATTTATTCAGGGGTGTTTATTGCCTTAGGATATTGTTACAGCAACATTTGGGGAGTGGGGGCTACATCAAATTCTTCATGTCTGAGCTTCCAAAACCTTAATATTTGAGGACCTTATAACATAAAGCTTATACCACAAAGTGTGGATCTAGAAGAATATGTTAGTAGAGTTTGCCCAGGACTGTCCTGGCTTAAAATATTAAAGCACCATGTCTCAAGAACACCCTCAATTCTGGCAAATTGGGACAGTGGATCACCTTAGCAAAAGCCAGCTCTTTGTGTTCCCTGTTGAGATAAATATTCCACATCCCTGAAGGGAAAGTCTTAGAAGGCAAATCCTTGAGGCAGGGCTCTCCTTCTGTATTTCAGAATGCCAACTTTGAAGGCCTAGGTCACTCTTCCCCATTCTTCCACATGCCAGTTCATAGTGATTTCCCTCTCTGCTGAACTCCTAGAGACTTTAATGACTGTGTGGCCTGAAATCTCATGTCATCTGTTCCTGCCAGGTGTCATCCCTGGATTGATAAGATGGATGGTGTCCAGAGCACAGTCAGTGGCTCAAGTGATAGAAAGGAAAAAATTCTGATTAGCTGCATTTTTTTTTTTTTCCTGAGAGAAAGGAAATAAGAGAGTTAGGAAGTATGAGGAAAAGTGTGGAGGAAATCATATGTAAGAGAAATATGAAAGGGTAGGGACAGTGTCTACAGTTGCTTGCCTTGCTGAGGGTAGGAGACCAGGCCAGTCAACACAGCTATAACATTGCCCCCAGCCAGAGCCAACAACCCACAACTGGGGGCTAATGCAAGTGCCCTTGAAGTGACTTGTCATTTACTCCCCAGGGCACAGTTGAATTCCTTCATTTTACAGATGAAAACACAGAAGCCTACAAGAAAAAAACTTACTCAAGATCATTTACTCAGTGGTAGAGTCAGGATAAAAGACCAAGATTCTATACTGGTTATGTTCTATACTGGTTATGTTCACTAATTGTTTGAAACAATATACATAATCATTATAGGACCTATTTTTGGGTTTACATAGACATATTTGAAAACCCTTAGGAACTCTTCAAAGGCTAAGGTTTTATTTTACTTACAAACTAACAAATGAGCCTGTTACTATTTCGCTGATGGCTGGCAAAAGGCATGAGACTCCCGGAATGGAGAAAAAAGACTTTATTACTCATAGCAGAAGCAGTGACCAGAGTTTCATGGTTGTTTGCTTCAGGTCTCCATGTGCCCCAAGTTTTATGGGGTAACACAAAGGGCTCGTGATGGATGCCTGCAAACAAAATGGGTTGTATTTACAGGAAAGGAACACTGAGCTTGGGGATTTATTGTTTTTATTCTAAGCAGAACCTAGCCTGCCTTTGGTATCCGGGGAAATATTACCTCATCATTCAAGGTTACTCACTACAAACTCAACTCTAAGAAATGTCTGGTAAAGAGCAGACAAGACCCTGTGTTCTTGCCTGGCACACCCAGCAAGAGCATGCAGGGATACTCAGAGCCCACGGAAGAAGATTGCCCCTCCCAACAACTATCATTTAAACTAAATGGAGTAACAAACCTAAGTGGTTATAAAGTATAATATTGCCCATTAGATTTCCCATTCCTTTCCAAGATAGGGAGTTGACTCACCATATTTTAGGAAATCAAATATTTTTCAAACACTGTGGTACTTTACAAGCACTATATGGACTCCTATAGCCATTTATTTCACTGATCAGTTTTAAAGTATGGCTGTTAAACAAGGGTGATATTCCAAATATTCAACATGGACACCAGTCAATCAGAGCAGAAGCTGGCTATAAACAGTGAATATACCACACAGTTGTATCAGCCGCTAAGTTCTATTAAGACTGAACTCAGGTTTAACTTAAGATACAGGAAGTTGAACATCAAGAATCTGCTGTAGTATATAACAAATGTACCGTATTTGCCTAGGGATAAGGCAGATATATGAATGTTTGTTAGTGATAACATTGCTAGTCTATTTGATCTAATTAAATTGGAAGTCAGTTCAGAAAATAACTTTATGGCTCAAAAAGAAAGAAATGCTGTTATTATTTTCCCCATTTTCAAATGAATATGAGGAAACCTGCGTGCAGAGACATTAACTTATTTGGAAGGCCAGGGTCAAGTATGGCTTCAGCTCAAAGAAATTTCTAGGGAGCAACTGTTAGAGAAAGGTCAAAGAATTCTTCAATTTAAAAAAAGGTAAAATAATCTGGGGTTATGTTTTTATAGTCTTGAGGAAGTATTATGAGTGACTAAAGCTCTGGGGACAACTAAGTGGCACTTAAGATGCTTCCTTTACATATTGTCAATGGAGTCTGTCTGGCTAGTCTCTCCAGGAGGTAAGATATAATTGACAGTAAAAAGTTTCCCAAATAAATTATGCTATTTTCACTCTCATTTGGAAGAAATGCTAAGGCTCATGCATGGCTCATAGCCACTAATCAGCCACCTACAAATCCAGAAACATCTCAAGGAGAAAGCTCTTGCTTCTTTTTCCTCATCCACTCAAGGAAAATAATTTTAAGATTTGTTTCTTGGGAATCTAACCCAGATACATCTCGCCTCATGGTTCTAGAACCATTCAATAAGAAGGACACAGATGACCTAATCTGGTAATTGGAAAAACTGTAGTGCAGAAATGAAGAACTGTGAGATTCACCAAATGCCAATTGCAAGGTAGAATGAATCTGTTGAGCTGAGTTAATTCAAATTATCTGGAGAATTGTCTCATGTCTCTACCTCATAGATCTCGAACCACTGAGTCAGTAGATAGGACCAAGGAATAAACTATGTCTCGTCTTCATTATACCCTTGCCACTACCCCGTCACCAGTTCCAAAAATAAAGAGAAGGCATATTTAGTTACCAAGTGACTAGCACCATGGACTTCACATGCTGTATCACTTCATTCCCACATTATAAGCTGGCTTATTGTTTATGTTCTGCAAGTAAAAAAAAAAAAAAGAAAGAAAGAAGCATTACAGCCAAAGAAATGGAGCAATGCAAAAAATAGAAAAAAAGAAGCAAAAGAACAAATCATACTCTATGAACTCTTTAGAATCTTATAATCAGAAAAGCTGAAAGGGAACTCTTTTAATTTCAGCATATTTGTTTTTCTATTTAAAAATGATTTTCTTTTAAATTATAGGTTAGGGCATGGGGTAGGGTGAAGACTGGAATCCTTTTAGTATTTGTGGGTTCTAAAGATTTTAGCCAGCTCTGGTCATCTACAAAGTATGGTGGTATATTAGTTTTCTGTGGCTGCCATAAACAACTATCACAAATTTGTTTGAAATTTGTGATAATTGGGGCTTAAAACAAGAGAAATATATTCTATTACAGTTCTAGAGGCCAGAAGTCCAAAAATCAAGGTTTCAACAGGGCTGTATTCCTTCCAAAGGCTATAGGAGATACTCTTTTCTTGCCTTTTCTAGGAAGCTCTGATGGCTCCAAGCACTCCTTGGCTCATGGCTGTATAATTCTCATCTGTACTTTTATCTTCACATGGCCTTCACTTCTGTGTTTGTGTCTTCTCTTATAAGGACATTGGATTTAGGGCCCATCAAATAATCTGGGATGATCTCATCTCAAGATCCTTAATTATATCTGCAAAAACTCTTTTTCCAAATAAGGTCACATTCTTAGGTTAGGAGTTAGGACATGGATGTATTTTTTGGCAGGCCACCATTCAACCCATTACAGGTGTGGTTAGACAGACTAATTTTTTTAAGTTTCCTGCCCTTGTATTACAGCATTTACGACTAAGAAGAGGTACTATGAAAATACAATAAACCATGTTAAAAATTAAAAACAAAATAGGAGTAGGGTTTTGAATTTTCTTTGTTTTTTTTTCTCTGCTGCATCCAAGTGGCTGGCACATACTAGATGCTTAATAAATATTTTTGAATGAAGGAGAGTTCTGGAAGAAAAGTAAGAGATTCTAGGAGAGGAAGCATTTGAGCGAGGTATGAATGATGGGTTGCTCATTGTTTCTGAACATGGCTATGAGGCAAGATGAGATCTCCATTCTCAATGCACAGACTAAGGAGAATAAACAACTAGACCTGGGGAGGTGGAGAAGTTTGCATGGCTATACAGTTTGTCCCTAAAATATGAAGCCAGAGTCCAAATTATAATGCCCAAAGAAGCATGGCAGAAATCAAGATTGCAATCCACTCCTGTAGATAGTCTATAGCATCATTCTCTCAAGTAAAGATGCCAAGATAAACAGGTGTGATATTTTATATGGATTCATTTAGGCAGACTGAGACCCAGTCAGAGGTAGTAATAGCCTTCTAGAGTAGGAACTATAAAAAATTAGGAAGCCTCAGGATCCCAGACAAGAAGATGGGAGCCCAGGGCTAGGATGCAATCCTAATATGGAACGATCAGAGTGCTATTTTTTAAAGTACAGGTAATCAACAATTTTGCATACTGGAGAAATATAGCAGAAGTTAAGAGAAGTCTGTGGGTTAGTAGGCATGCATGCCCATATGTTATCACACATACACCACTAGGATGGGGAAGATATTATATGACCTGCCCCAACCAGGATCTTGGCTTAGGAAATGACAGGGCTGAGCCATCAGAAGGTCCTCCATGTCAGAAAGTGGGCTGGATCAGGAAACGGTTGACATTTTTGGCAGAAGGAAGCACAATCCAGTCAGAGAGAACACATGATAAAATGCACAGGGAAATACAAAACTTGTTTCAAAAATGGTAGATAATGCATGGCTTATCTACCATTTGTTTGGGAAATGAAACTATAAAGTTCCATAGGGTGCCAGTCCTGGACAGGGAAATGAGGAATTTTATTTATATACTTCATCTCATTTAATTTTATGGCAATATTTCAGGGTTCCCTTGAGAAATTGAAGGTTAGCTGGGTTAAGTAACTTGCTCAGGTTTAACCAGCAGAGTGGATAGGATTCCAATTTAGGGCTGTCTGACTTCAACTGATATGCTCTTTCCATGGGATATAAGACCATGGGATATAAGACCTCTTTGCTGCCACTTCAGAAAGTGAAAGAGGCTCCCCAGGAGTGATTAGCCCAATACTAAACATGCATGTGTTTTGAAGAAGAGAAATGGACACTAGAAATAAGTATAGCTGGGAGATGACTGCAATAATCCGGGTACAATAAGACAAATCTTGAACTAGAATGATAATAGTAGGAATAACGTAATAAGTTTTGTTAGCCAAAGTTAACACTGTATCCATCCCAGAAGTCCACACAATACATCTAACCATGTAGAGTTTAACTGAAAAAATTTATTTAATTGTTTCAGGAGGTGAGATAGAAGAATAGAAGGTGCACTTAAAACGATCCAGGACATGTAAGCCTCATTCTTGTTTTGGAAAAAAAATTACTGTTTTTTTTCTATTGATTAACATAGGGATACTTTAAAATATAAAAGGATTCAGCAATTCTAATTTCAAATGTTATGAGGGACATTTATTAAATAATTTTGCTTCCCAAAGTAGTTAGATGATTTATGAATGACAGAGATGGTAAAGATCTCAGAAGAAAAGTGTTATATCAGCTAAACATATTTACAGTATTTTAATTTATTACAACTAAAGAACAGTGGAAGGTTTTGTAAGTCAGAAATATAGACTGTCACTTAAAAATTTAAACCTGTTTTTATAACTTCATTTTTCTAACATTAGGTAGAGAGAGTTGGGTAGAGATGGCAGCTAGTGAGTTACTCATACTTCTCTTGACTCCAATTTCTTAACCATTTTGTGTTTACAAAACCATCACAGAATTGGAAATATGAATATTAACCACCATCTTCCAAACTCCAGGAGGAACTGCCACTGAGTGAAGCCTAAATATAGACCTGCCCCAGAAGTACAAAATCCAAAGTAGTGAAAACAATGCTAGTTGGAGACATGGGTTTTGGAATTGAACTGTCCTGAGTTTGAATTCTCAGCTTTCTCTGAATAATCTATGCCCTCATCTTTAAATGGAGGACAATTATTTCTCTTCCAGAGGGTTTCTGTAAACATTAAATGTCATAATATGTAAAGTGCTTAGCAAATGTAAAATGTAAGTGCTTAGAAAAGTTCTGGGCTCATTTTAAGAGATTAATGAAGGGAGCTGTCATGATTAGAGAGATTGTTCTCCCTCTCCCATCATGTTGCTGACCTTGGAGATGCAGGGTATTTGTAGAAGCTGGCGATCACATTCTTACTTGGATTTTTTTCTAAAGCAATCAATGCAGTATCCTTCATCCCATGCATCAGTAACTCTTTTTTCATTTGTTCATGGACTATAACACCAAGTAATGTAGTACAACTGGAAGTAAATGTTAGGTGTGTTGATTGTACCTTGAGATGTGCTGGCCATGGGAGGAAGGAGCAGGAGACAGGAAGAGCCATGAGAATGAGTGGTAGATTCTGTAGGCTTTTCATACATACAATTTGACAAGGGGAAATGACAAGTAGATTCAAGTTATCAAGAGTAATTTCCCTCTACATATCACACAATCAGGCAGCAGGAGCAGGAACAGATTCTTTTCCAGACCAGCAGATTCACAATAGGCAAATGCCTAATGGGTATGCAGATCATATGCACTGCATGAGTTAAAGAGGTGCCTCTGAGCCCCAAGTGAATAGAGAGGGGGGTGTCAAGGGAATCTTGCACTGGAGTTGGAATATAAATGCCAGGTCTGGTTGGCGTGTTCTCATTCCAAGATAAGAAAACAGAGAAAGAGAAAGCTGAGGTTCATAAAAGAATCTTAGAAAAATGAAATGTTGCCAACTTAAACATAAGCAAAAGATCTGGATATATATCTTCTCACCAGAGAAGATATACGGATAGAAAATAAGCATATAAAAAATGGTCAACATCACATATCATTAGGGAAATGCAAATTAAAAAATGAAATACCACTGTGTAGCTCTTATAGTGGCTAAAATCCAGAGAAACAAAACAAAACTGATAATACATCAATTGCTGCTAAGGATTGGAGCAACAGGAACACTCATTCATTGTTGATGGGAATTCAAAATGTTACAGCTACTTGGAAGATAGTTTGGCAGTTTCTTACAAAGCGAAACCCAGTCTTCCCACACAATACAGTGATATACTCCTAGGTATCCTGGGTAATCACACATCCAACTGATTTGCAAACTTGTATGCACACAAGAACCTGCATGTGAAAGTTTATAGCAGCTTTATTTAAACTGCCAAAAACTGGAAGCAACAGAGCTGTCCTTTAACGAATGAATGGACAAGTAAATTGTAGTACAATTATTTCATGATAAAATATTCAATGACAACAAATATGAGCTATTAAACCATATATCTTAAGTGTGTATTGCTAAATAAAAGAAGTCATTCTGAAAAGGCCATTTATATAATATTAGACTACAGAAAAGGTGAACAAATCAGTGGCATATACAGAATAATTCCAAATCTATGTAACTACTCTACCTTCCAGGAGGGGCAGTATAACTCTCTACCCTTTAAGTGTGGGCTGTGCATTGTAGCATCCTTCTGAAGAGTACAGTATGGAAAGGAGGGAAAAAATAACTTTACATTGAAAAAAGAAATCTGACAAACATCTTTGTCAAGTGATCAAAGTTAATATCAATGGTGATAAGTCATGTTGATAGTATGCAGGCTTGATATGATCAGAATGGCACTTTACCTGTGTGGCCTTCCTCCCCAAAACCCATAACCCCAGTCTAATCATGAGAAAAATACCAGACAAATCCTAAATGAGGGATATATTAGTCTGTTCTCATACTGCTATGAAGAAATACCCAAGACTGCGTAATTTATAAAGAAAAGAGTTTTAACTGATTCACAGTTCCACATGGCTGGGGAGGCCTCAGGAAACTTACAATCATGGTGGAAGGGGAAGTAAACATGTCCTCCTTCACACAGTGGCAGGAGAGAGAAGTGCTGAGCAAAAAGGGGAAGCCCCCTGTAAAACCATCAGATCTCATGAGAACTCACTCTCTATCACTGAGAACAGCATGAGGGTAACTGCCCCCATGACGCAATTACCACCCACTGGCTCCCTCCCATGACATATGGGGATTATGGGAACTACAATTCAAAATAAGATTTGGGTGGGGACACAGCCAAACCATATCGAGGGACATGCCACAAAATAGATGACCAGTACTCTTCAAATCAAGGTCATCAAAAACAAGGAAAGTCTGAGAAACTGCCAACAGGAATCTAAGGAGACACAATGATTGGTATGGTCTGAATGTGTGCCCTAAATTCATATTGAAATCCTTACCCCTATGTGATAGTCTTAGGAGGTGGAGCCTTTGGGAGGTGATTAGGTCATGAAGGTAGAGCCCTCATGAATGGAATTAGTGCCCTTATATTATATAAAAGAGACTCCAGAGATCCCTCGTCCCTTCCACCATGGGAGGATATGGTGAGAAGGCACCATCTATGAGGACGCAATTCACCAGAGACCATATCTCACTCCTTGATCTTGGACTTTCCAGCCTCCAGGCTGCAGGAAGTAATTGTCTGTTATTTATAAGCCACCCAGTTAATTGTATTTTGCTATAGAAGCCCAAGTAGACTAAAGACAATGACTGAATGTAATGTGGAATCCTGGATGAGTCCATGCTTTCAGTTAGAAATTTAGCTCCACCTACATTTCTAAACTTTGAGATTAAACAGAGTTGCGGGAATCTTCTGTGGTTCACAAAACACTCTAATCCTTGGGTTATATTGGCTACCGACTCTGTTGCTTGAGATCTAGAGACAAAGTTCATCTCTTGGCATTCCCCTCCCCACCACTGCATATATCTGCTAACCCTGGTCAAGTATTTAATGCACCTAGTAGATTTTATTTTTCAACTCAGAGTTTAGTGTGTTTCCTAATTTCACAAAGACAGAGTTTGCTATTTCTCATTCTTCTCTTTTTAAAAGTTGATTTTTGCATGGAAAGAAGGAAAGAAATATCCCTATATCATCATCCTTACCCTGAAAGCCCACATCACTTTAATTTTAAAGAAAAGTAAGAATTAAAAAGGCAAGTTAACTGCAACACTCAACATTTCCCCCCACTCCTTTCTACTATCTTGTATTAGTCTTAAATTTTGAGAAAGTAGATTGCAATGGTGTTTTGTGGCACCTTTTAAAACTTTATAGCAGCCAGAACAGTAATGTCATATATTAGTATAACAGCAACAGTATAATTGCTGAAACAAAAAATAAAATCAATTTATGTTCCCTATAAGAGTTTGCCAAGCTTCTAGTTAGTAGCAAGGAATTCTAACACAGACTGACATGTGATTTCAAGATTCTGCCTAAACCTTGCAATAAAATTCCTCATATTTAAGTGTTTGCATTGCCCCAAATAGAACTTTTCCATTAAGTTATTTATTCCTACTATATGTGAGGAATTGAGCCTCATTACCAGTTGAATTTGACTTTTCTAACTTTGTTGAAAATAGTACATAAGATTTTATATTGGCATCAAAATTTTCCTCAAAATTCTTTTTGTTATATTAATTTATTTTCTTTCCTGTATACCCACTTGGTATACATTAAACAGGAGGGCTCAAGAAACAACAATGTGCTATGAATACACTGCAGTAAGTTAGCAATTTACATTTACAGGATTTATCTGCTAAAGATGCTGTAGAAAATAAAAATAGTAATGAATATCCCTTTTAAGAGAAACGTATACAGGCACGAGGCTCAAATAACCCTCTTTAAGATTTGACTGAAAAGAAAATATGTGAGATTTTTCTATAACTTTCTACCTATTCCCAAACCTTCTATCTCCTTAAATAAGTAAAGATAGTTCTCCATTAGCCTTCCTTGCAATATTTGGGTAGCTTACACTGCTGTTGGAGCAGCATCAGGTGCATGTACCTCCAGGGGTTAGGGAATATGTGTTCTTTGTAGATTGCATAAGGTTGTGTGCTGTGCTTTGGAAAGTATGCAGATTGTCACCTAGGGTTCTGCCTTCTGCCCTCAGGCACATGTGCTTGTTCCCAGGGACATTTCAGCCCAGCAGAGCAGCCTTTACTAATAGTCTTTGGGACATTTCATTAGACTAATGGTCTAATGGGACATTTCAGCCTGGCAGTGCAGCCTTTACATCTTGGTCTTTGTTTTCTACTTCCTCCTTCTTCATTGAAACTGTATTTATTTTAAATGTATTCTAACTTCACAGGGGCTACTATTTTAGCAGGGTTTAATCTTTTAAGATTGTCATTTCATCTATACTAAGCTGTAGTATATATGATATATATACTACAAAAGACCCTGGATCTGAAGGCAGGTGACTTGTGTTCAAGCCCAGAGCCACACATCCTCCCAGCCAGTAACTGCAAGGGAACCACTCACCTGTGTGCCTCACTTTCCTCCTGCTTTGAAGGAAGATGAAGGTGGTAGCACTGACCTCAAAGGGTGATTGAAAGGATTACATGAATCAATGTAAAGCTCCTGGTACCAGTAAACTCCTAATAAAAAGTGTCTATTGTAATTCTACTCACCATATGTTTTTTTTTTCTTTCTTTCTTTTTTTGTTTGCTTGTTTGTTTTTTGAGACAGAGTCTCACTCTGTCGCCAGACTGTAGTGCAATGGCGCTATCTCAGCTCACTGCAACCTCTACCTCCTGGGTTCAAGCGATTCTCCTGTTTCAACCGCCTGAGTAGCTGCGACTACAGGCATGCGCCACTGCACCCGGCTAATTTTTGTATTTTTAGTAGAGATGGGGTCTCACCATGCTGGCCAGACTGGTCTTGAACTCCTTGGCCAGACTGGTCTCAAACTCCTGACCTCGTGATCCGCCCACTTCGGCCTCCCAAAGTGCTGGGATTATAGGCGTGAGCCACCACGCCCGGCCTTTCTTTTAATTTTAATCATTACATGTTTTTCTTCTCTATTGTTGCTATGATCTAAATATGGCTCCCAAAATTCATGTGCTGGTAATTCGGTCCCCAATGCAACCGTGTTGGGAGGTGGGGCCTAATGGGAGGTGTTTAGTTCACAAATGGATTGATACCACTGTAAAAAGGGTTTGCAAGAGTAGGTTTGCACTTTTCTGCTTTTCCTACAAGTGAGGACACAGAGTTGGTCTCTCTCGCCCTTCCACCTTGTGAGCGTGCAGTAAGAAAGCGCGCATCAGGTGCATTGATCTTGGGCTATCCAGCCTCCAGAACTGTGAAAAGTAAATTTCTTTTCTGTATAAATTACCCAATCTGTGATATTCTGTTATAGCAGCATAAAACAGACTAAGACAATTGTCTTACTTTATCTTCTTTTAGTTTTTAAGCTTCCTGATTTTAGTTTTTAAGCTTCCTGATTTTACCATTTCTCTCTTAAATGGTTGTATTTCTTTCTTAATATATTTATACTACTGTAATCTCTTACTTTGTCCTTCAAAGGTGAGGTATTTTTGTCTCTTTCATTTATTTCTCAAATTTTATCATTGTAATTACCTTCATTCCTTTCAGAGTTGCATTTTATTCCTGAGCCTTTTTTTTTCTCCTTTTATATATTACATCTCTCTTTTTTGAGCCCTTTTAATTTTATGTGGTTCTGGGGTTTTGTTTGATAAAACTTGCTTTTGCTTTATCTATATTTTGTTTACTCATTTATATATCAACTTTTAAATATCTCTTACTTTTGCTTCTTTTATTCTTTCTGTTCTTTGCACTTTAGTCTCTTAATTGCTTTTGCCTCTGTGAGTTTATCTATTTCTAATTTCCTCAGCATCTTGACATTGGTTCTTTGACTTCTTTCATTGTTTATTTCATACAGGCACAGGAGTATAGGAAAAAGGACTGTATGGAGCAGGTGCCTCAATAGCAGAAGTAATTAGTACATGTTTGCTTCTAGTTCCCCCGCCTCCCCCCGCTGTCTCTCTGGCTCCCATTAATGAAGCTCATGTTTCCTTCAATGTTATTCAATATATTTTTCTATATATCTATATAATATTCATATATTTAACACATATATTTTATGTGTAATATTATATATAGATCGTATATATTGTAAATATCTGTAATTGATGTATATAAATAATTTTATGGCCAGGTATGGTGGCTCATACCTGTAATCCCAGCACTTTGGGAGGCCAAGGCTGGCAGATCACTTGAGGTCAGGAGTTCGTGACCAACCAGGCCAACATGGCAAAACCCCATCTTTACTAAAAATACAAAAATTAGCTAGGTGTCATGGTATGCACCTGTAATCCCAGCTACTTGGGAGGCTGAGGCACAAGAATTGCTTGAGCTTGGGATGTGGAGGCTGCAGTGAACCCAGATTGCACCACTGTACTCCAGCTGGGGCAACAGAGTGAGACTCTGTCTCAAAAATAAATAAATAAATTTTTATATTTATATATAAATAATTTACATATATAATTCACATATAATATATTAAAATGTATAGATAAATAAATATATCTTTTAAATAATTTATATGTAAAATATTTTATATAATATATAGATATATATTTTATATAATTTTTAATAATTTATGATATATAAATATAGAGATATATTTATCTATACTTACAGATAAATATATGTAGATATTGATATATTTATACATACATCAATAAATATATAATATATATAACTATGTCTCTATATAAAAACATGTATGAATATATATTATATATCTATATGCACTATAGATTTATATATGCATAGCCTATATGCACTGTAGTTTTAGTGTATATACAGTGTATATTCTATACACACCATATACATTTTATATATAATATACATAAATATTTATATATTATATTTATATGATATATATTTATAATTTATATATGTATTTATTTATATATCTATACACACACAAAAACTGAGTAACTCGGGATACCCACAGGCTAAAAATCTTCCCTAGGACCATAACAGAATTTATTAAAATAGTACATTTTGGAATAATGCTATATTCATTTATTTAAAAGATTACTTATTTTCTGATTAGAAAGGTAATAGATACTCAGGAGAAAATCTGGAAAATTCAAGAAAGTATTACAAAATAAAAACCAAAAATTACCTACAATCCCAGTAACCTGAGATCACCAACTTTATTTTCCAATATGTTTCTTTCCTCTCAGACTTTTTCAATGAATATATCTGTATATTTTTTCTTTAGAATTAGGATTATACTACATGTAGTAATACGGTCAGCATTTTTCCACTTATCAATATATAGTGATTATTTTTCTTTGCCTTAAAAATCTTTCTAAAAATCAGTTATAATGGTTCCCTATACGCCAGTCACTAGATATGTCATGTTTAAGCATGCCTCTGGTTTTTGTTTGTTTGTTTGTTATTCCAGCTCATGCCTAATCTTCTCTCTCTATTGGAAGTTAGATGGTCCTAGCTCATTGTCTATGCCACACGTACAACAGGAGGGGACATACTAGATAAAGCTCATGCACAGCTGACCTTTAGTAAGTTAGGACCTAGATGGTGATGAATCTCAGGACTAAGAATCACAAACTCACATGGCCATCAGGGCCTAGCAGGTAACCTGGTCCATGCATGGTGGCAACAATAGGGAGCAATGAGGACTATGGTGAACCAGAAAGTGTGGGCCCTTATAAAGACAGCAGCCTCGCCCAGCTTAAAACCATTGTTTCTATGCCTGAAGTCAGGTCCTGGTCTTCTCATTTTTTACAAAAGAAGCCAGAATTCAAATTTTTGATGTATTATCTGATTTTTAAAAATTGACAACTAGTGGAATATTTTAGGAAACACTAAGCCAATACTATGCAAGACAAATGAAACTGAGAGTTAGACTCAGTCAATGGGCCACAAGTCAGAGGCCTCTACATTAGCTGGGTTCTTATGGAAAGACCCAAGCTAAGAATTAGAAAACTGGATCCTCTTTTAATCACAAAATTTGATTGAAGTTTATTGTACTATTATAATTTTAGTTTCATCTATCAACCAGACATAGACAAAGGATAGGTTCTATCCTTTCGAAACAGACTCAGGAACACATCCATGCTAAGGTATCCAGGTGAGAGGCCCAGAAGCACTCAGTACTGTGACCCCCTCCTGTCTTGAGAAAAAAGTGTATGCTAAGGGCAGTGTTGGGAGGGGGAGGAGGCATCTCCGTTCCCTCAGCTCTACTGTTAGTGCAAACTGCTACCCTGACACAGGTGAGGAGCCTGAGAATGACGGCTTTCAGAGATGTCTAAATCTGCATAAAAATATGACTGTGCAGCACCTTGAAAGAAAGATTGGGGATATGGAGTGTTTCAGAGGTATAGATACAAGAGAGATGCCGTGAACTAAAGTTCACCTTCTGACATACTTCTTCCTGCCCTGGTCTACAGGGCTTCAAGATTATGTCAAAACTCAGTATTTCAGACTGGTAAAGGATCATTCAGGGCCTGAATAAGACAAGATCATGGAGAAATAATAATGGTTATAGAGCTGGTTTCTTCAAGGACAGCTGAAATTCAGCCCCAAGAGCATGCTGATTTTCAGACTTAGTTGGAGTAGGAAGTCAGCATTTATTCTTTCAACAAGTTTTCATTAAGTGCTTATTACATGATAGGCTCTTTACTATTCATGGAAATTCAACTGTGAACATGATAGACACGATCTCTTATAATCTGGGGGAAGAAGTGGGGGTAACAGACAACTAAACAGGCAATTATAATTTGGTATTAATATAATAATGCTACAACAGGGTAGGTATAAGATGTTATAGAAAACTACCTAACCCAAACTGGGTGTCTTAGAAGGATAAGCTGAATGAACTATAGAATTTGTTAGGGTTGTCTGTGCTTGGAGGAGAAGGAGCTGAAGTAGAAAAACTGATCCATACAAAGGGAAATGTGCATGAAAATATTCAGATATCAGAGAGAGCCTGATGCCTTAGAAGAACTGACAGAAGCTTATGCCTAGAGAATTGAGTAGGAGGGGTGAAGCAATGAGAGATGAGAAATCCAAGGAGATCCAGTACCCTAGCTAAGGCACTTGAAGAGGAATCCCAGTAATAGTTATGAATTTAAGTAATTGGTCAATAGCAGCTATTCTTTGGCTAGTGGATTGAGTTGGTGCAGAGAGCAGAACCCTACTCTCAGAGAAAAGGGAGGGTTAGATCTTGGCAAGGTACCAGGGGCTACCCAAATGGACTCGAGCTGAAGACGGTGAAGAGTTGGGTGCTATTCAAAGATGGAGGCAAAAGCTTTGTTGCACAAATTGGTCTAAGTCTATAGTAATATGACTAATTGCCAGTGGGGGTGGACATCTATTTAGTCCGTTTTCATACTGCTGTAAAAACTGCCTGCGACTGGGTAATTTTTAAAGGAAAGAGGTTTAATTGACTCACAGTTCAGCATGGCTGGGGAGGCCTTAGGAGACTTACAATTATGGAAGAAGGTGAAGGGGAAGCAAGGCACCTTCTTCACAAGGTAGCAGAAAGGAAAAGTGCCAAGTGAAGGGAGAAGAGCCCCTTATAAAACCATTAGATCTCATGAGAACTCATTACCATGAGAAGAGCATGGGGGAAACTGCCCCCATGATTCAACTACCTCCACCTGGTCTCTCCCTTGACATGTAGGGATTATGGGGATTACAATTCAAGATGAGATTTGGGTAGGGACACAAAGCCTAATCATATCAGTACATAGCTGCAGGATTAGGATTGGTTCATGGCTGGAGCTAGACTGTGAAAAGTGGAGCCTAGGTTAGATGACATTAACTAGCTATTTCTCCTGTGAGAGACAGACAGGAATGAAAAGGCAAGTTACTAACATAGCAAGTATCCTGCTCACTGAGTTCTTAGTTGAACTTGTTTTTGAATATTTTTTTAAGAAAAATTAAGCAGAATTTCAGGCTCTGGAAGGGGTCCTCTTTGAAATTAGTTACTTTAAGAAACCCTATATACACTGCATATGTGATAATTCAGAAATTCTATATGGAAAAATATTAGTCCTGCTAATACAGTAAAGTCAATTAAATTGCAATTTGGCAATCAAGCTTACATAAACAAGCAAAAAAGGCACATATGAAACCAACAAATAATTTCAGGCCTCACTTCATGTTGAAAAAGATTTTTCCATGCTTCCATTACACATTTATTAATTAGAAACACATTAGTAGCTGAGAATTGAAGTGAGCTTATACTAGACAGACAGTCTAAGCCCAATAGCATAAACTCTTGTTGCAGAAATAAAAATGTGCCTTTATAAACATCCATTAAGCATTAATCTCAAATTCTACAAACTAGCAACACAATGTGGAACATTTTAAAATGTAAGCCAAGCAAAACAGCCAAATCAGAATTCACCTCTTCTCTAAACAAAGATGAAAAAGTGAACCATGTGCCATAACTGTTCTCTTTGTATACATATGCTCAAACAGTGTTTTTCAAACAGTTACCTATGAATGAATATTTGGTGCCATCTTATTCTCACCCTTAATGAAGACTTAATGGAAATATTTAATAGCATACACAAATCATCATATCTCAGTGCATTCTCACAATGTCTCCATGAGGTAAGTATTATTTAAAGCTTAGAGAGGATAATCATGTTGTCCAAGGATGGAACTAGAGCTCATATTTTGATCTCGTAACTCTAAATATAATATTATTTTCAATAAACACATTAATAGGTTCTCTTTCTTTAGTGAATAGGGGTTTTAATTCCAAAGAACTGTTTTCTTTCCTTTCCTTCTTTTTAAAAATCTTCATCTTTGATGTTTATCTTTTCAAGTTCAAACATTAGGACACAAAACCTCTTCTTCCAGCTAGACACTAATGTGCTCATTTAATTATCAAACATTTATTAAGCTTCAACCATGCTCCTGTGTAGGGATGAACAGACAAGTCACATGCCCCTATACTCATTCTATTAATATTAGAAGATCATGTTGAGACCTACATACATTCCCACACAATAAGCCTATAAAATGTTTACATGCAGTAGTAAGATGGAATTAATCAATTTAAGTAAAACAGCTACTTGCCCCTTCCCAACAGGCAGGATCTAGGAAAACTGGATTGAGTCCAGACCTCAGACTTGAACTTGCTTTGGGCTACAGTATATGAAAATAGGACTGAGCAGAATTTTAGGTGGAACTGTGAAACAAAGATGAGCAGAACATTTCATTGGGGCATACTGTCAAGCTATAGGAGTTGTAAAGAGGCAAGCTGGACATGTTTGAGCAAAAATGATCAGGAGGCATGAGGCAAGAACAAATAGAATGCAAGAAGAAACAGATGAATCTACTATTTTGATTAGAGACTTCAATATCCCTCTATCAATAATGGATAGATCCAGGCAGGAAATTAGTAAGGATATAGTTGAACTCAACACCACGACCCATTCACTGGATATAATGGATATCTATAAACTACTTCATCTAACAACAGCATAATACACATTCTTCTCAAGCTCACAGGGAAAATTCACCAAGAATAAACTATACACTGAACCATAAAACACACATAAACAAATTTAAAATAACAGAAATAATATTGTGTATGCTCTCAGACCATAATAGAATTAAACTAGAAATCAATAGCCAAAAGATAGTTGTGAAATCCCTAAATACTTGGAGATTAAACAATACACTACTAAGTAACACATAGGTTTCTCAAAAAATAAAACAGAGCTACCATATGATCTAGCAATCTATTTTCTGGGTATATACCCAAAAGAATTGGAATCAGGATCTCAAAGAAATATTTGTACTTCCATGTTCATTGCATTATTACACAATAGACAAGATACACAAACACTCAAATGTTCATTGATGGAAAAAATAATAAAGAAAATGTAGTATATACATACAATGGAATAGTATTCAGCCTTTAAAAGAAAGAAATCTTGCCATATACATCAACATAGATAAACCTGGAAGATATTAACCTAAATAAAATAAGCCAGTTATAGAGGGACAACTACTGCATGATTCCACTTACATAAAGTATTTAAAATAATCAAACTCATAAAAACAGAGAGTAGAATGGTAGTTTTCAGGGGAGTGAAGAAATGGTAGGGAGGCAGAAATGCGAAGTTGTTCAATGGATATCTGGAGATATGCTGTACAACATAGTGCCTATAGTAAATACTGTATTAAGCACTTAAAAAATGTAAGGGGTAGATTTTATGTTAAGTGTTCTTATCACAAAGAAGAAGAAAGAGAAAAAGAAACAAAAAGCAATGGAGTATGAAGAAACTTCTGGAAGTGATGGATATGTTTATTATCTTGATTGTGGTGATGACTTCATGTGTGTATGCATATGCCCAAGCTCATGAAGTTGTACACATTAAATATGTGCAATTTTTTTGTATATCAAGTATACCTAAATAAAGTTATTTAAAAAATAAAATGGGTTACAAAAACTCACATAGGTCAAAGAAAAAATCTCAAGAGAAATTTTAAAATATTTTCAAGTAAATGAAAAGGAAAATATAACTTACTAAAATTTATGGGATATAGCAAAAGCAGTGCTTAGAGGGAGATTTATAGCATTAAATGCATATCTTAGAAAAGAAGAAAGATCTTTCCTGATCCTCTCCCTCCTCGCAACACACACTGTTAGACCCCAGTGTGTGTTGTTCCCCTCTATGTGTCCATGTGTTCTCATCATTTAGCTCCCACTTGTAAGTGAGAACATGCAGTATTTCGTTTTATGTTCCCACATTAGATTCCTGAAGCCTCTAACTTCATCCATGTTCCAATAAAGTACACGATCTCATTCTTTTCTGTGGATGCATACTAGGCTTAATACCTGGGTGACAAAATAATCTGTACAACAAACCCCCAACACAAGTTTGGGGTTGGGTAAACCCCCAACACAAGTTTACCTATATAACAAACCTGCACGTGTATCCCTTAACTTAAAATAAAAGTTAAATATAAAAGAAGAAAGATCTATAATTAATAGTCTAAGCTTCCATCTTAGGAACTAGAAAAAGGAGAGTGAATTAAGTCTAAAGTAAGTAGAAGTAAAGAAATAATACAAATTAGAGGGGAAGTCAATGGAGAAACTGAAAATATTAAATAATTTAAACTGAAAACAGGAAATCAGTGGAGAAAATCAACAAAACCAAAAGCTGCTTCTTTGAAAAGATAAATAAATGTGATAAGTCTCCAGCCAGGTTAGCCAATAAAAATGAGAGAGAGGACATAAATTATTAATATCAGAAATGAAAGAGGGAATATCACTATAAATCCCATGGATATTAAAAGTATATTAAAAGAAACCTATGAACAACTCCATACCAACAAATTTGGTGACCTAGGTAAAATGGACCAATTCTTCGACCAAAACTCATACAAGAGGAAATAGATCGTATGAACAGGCCTTTGTCTACTAAATAAATTGAATCAATAATTAATAACCTCCTAAAACAGAAAGCACCAGGCCAAGATGGGTTCACTAATGAATTTTACAAAACATTTAAGGAAGAAATTATACAAATTCTCTATCATCTCTTTCAGAAGATAGAAGCAGAGGGAATACTTTACAACTCATCCTGAGTCCAGCCTTATCCTAATACCAAACTCAGACAAAGATATTACAAGAAAACTAAACCACAAGCAATATCTTTCATGAACATAAATGCAGACATCTTCAACAAAATACTAGCAAATGAGATTCTACAAGATATAAAATGGATTACACACCATAAACAAGTGGTATTTATTCCAGGTATGCAAGGTTGGTTCATCATTTGAAAATAAATTAATGTAATCCATCACATCAACTGACTAAAGAAGAAAAATCTCATGGTCATATCAATAGAAATAGAAAAAGAATTTGATAAAACCCAGTGCCCATTTATAACAAAAACTCATGGAAAATTTAGAGTGGAGGGAAACTTCCTCAACTTGCTAAAGAACATGTACAAAAATCCTACTTCTCATGTCCTACTTGATAGTGAGAAACTAGAAGCTTTCCTACTAAGACTAGGACAAAATAGGGATGTCCTCTCTCACCGCACTTTCAATGTCACACTAGAATATCTAATGCAATAAGAAAAGGAAATAGAAATAAAGAAAATAAAGTAAAAGGTATACAGCTTGGGAAGGAAGAAATGAAACCTTATTTTGCAGATGATGTGATTGACTGTGTAGAAAATCTGAAAGAATTGGGAATAAACCTGGTGGAATTAATAAGTGATTATAGCAAGTGATTATAGCAAGCAAAAGTACTGGAAGAAAACATGAAAAAATCAAGATAACCTTGAGCTTGGCAATGAATTTTTAGATACAACACCAAAGGCACAATCTATGAAATAAAGAATTGATAAGCTGGACTTCAATATAAAACTTCTGCTCTGCAAAAGACACTTTCAAGAAAATGAAAAGACAAGCCACAGACTGGGAGAAAATAATTGCAAAAGACATACCTGATTAAAAACTGTTATCCAAAGTATACAAATAACTATTAAACTCAACAATAATAAAATGAAGAACCTGATTTTTTTTGTTATTATTATTATTTATTTTATTTTTTTGAGACGGAGTCTCGCTCTGTCACCCAGGCTGGAGTGCGGTGGTGCGATCTTGGCTCACTGCAAGCTCCGCCTCCCGGGTTCACGCCATTCTCCCACCTCAGCCCCCCCCCCACTCCGAGTAGCTGGGACTACAGGCGCCTGACACCTCGCCCAGCTAATTTTGTTTTTGTATTTTTAGTAGAGACGGGGTTTCACCGTGTTAGCCAGCATGGTCTCCATCTCCTGGCCTCAAGTGATCTGCCAGCCTCAGCCTCCCAAAGTGCTGGGATTACAGGCATGAGCCACCGCGCCCCGACAAGAACCTGATTTTTTTAAATGGGCAAAAGGTCTAAACAGACACATCACAAAAACAAAACAAAACAAAACAAACAAACAAAAAGAAAACATACAGATGGCAAATAAATATATAAAAATATGCTCAACATCATACGCTATAAGGGGATTGCAAATTAAAATAACACAAGAATCAGGGGAGATGGAAGATAGGAAACAGGGCTTGTTACTTGTGGAAGGGATCCGAGTTATGAGGGGCAAATCCATATAGGTCTGCAGCAACCTCAATTCTTGCCTCCTCAGAAGAAAGAATTCTACTGAGGGGCATAAGGCAGAAAAAGGGACTGAGGCAAGTTTCAGAGCAGGAGTCGAAGTTTATTTTAAAAGGCTTTAGAAAAGGAAAGAAAGGCAAATATGCTTGCAAGACACCCAAGCAGGCACCTGAAGGTCAAGTGCAGTGTTTGACCTTGATACTAGGACATTATAGGCTGGTCCCTTTACCTATGATTCTTCCCTTAGGGTGGGCTGCCCGCATGCATGGTGACCCCCTTACTCTTGGAAAGTGATCATGTGCAGTGTGTTTAGGCAGTTGTACATATGCCCATCTGAGGCTTTCTTCCCTTTCCTGGTTGAGTGCCTCCAGAAGATCATACTCCGCCATTTTGTCTCTTAATGTGCACACCCAGGAAGTTGCTTCTCCCTGAGCCTGCATTCAATCAACACTTTAGTGCAACAGATGTGGACCATCAGGAAACGGCCTCTCCCTGGCACCAGCTGCCAATTTGTCACTTCTAGAGAAGCAATGAGATAATTGCTGAACCATCACCTGACATTCCTAGTGGGTGAGAGAGCCCTCTCCTGCCCCACTCATGGCTATCTAACTACCTGTAACAGGCTGATGTACAACTCCCACTTGGACAGACAGAACAGCATGTGGAGACTCACACTATGGACTTTTGCTCCAGGAACCACTGCAGGAGTGTACAAGGAAAACCAAAAGGAGTCACAGATCCTTAGAAAGCAGCAGCAGACTGCTGCAAATTCCAGGCAAAAAACTGAGTTCCCAAAGTGTGAAAGTGGGAAAATCTGCCTTAGAACACATATCCCCACAGGGGAACCTGAAAATCGAGATTATAGGAGAAGGATTTAGCTTTACCCAGAGCTGAAATAGATTTAGTATTAAATATAAAAGTAGATGCAGCAATGGGAAGAGCCTTGCAGGCAATCCCATTCTCTGGCTTGAATCCAGAGAAGCCATCCCTGACTATATTTCACAGGAGGCCTTGGAGAAGGTAGCTGGCAAAATTTGTGAGGGATCACAAGGTGAAAGAAGTTTCCAACTAAAGTTCGTAACAATTTTGACTGGTGCAAAATCTTTTGAGAAGAATTCAGGGCAAACGGGAACTGCTGCAGAAAGGAGAGCAGGAGTTGCGACTGAGGGACTGTGTGGGCAGATGAGGAGGAGCATAGTCTGAAAACCTGTTTCCTTTCTCAGCAGGGAAGCTTATAGTCTGGGCTAGGTCTGAGTCCCCTCTTCAGGCTGCCTGGAGGTAAACTTGGTGCTACTAGTGGGGTTTGCAGGGAGCAAGACTGGGCTTGCCAACTGCCTGGGAGGTGGGTGATGCCTATCACTACTGGCTTTCTGCCATTTCCCTAGCAACAGAGCCAGCCATAATCCCCTCTGAAACATAACCCCACTGGCCCAAGTACCACCCATCCCCCACAGTGGCTGCAGAAACCCCCACCCAAGGAGAAGCTGCGCTCAGACCCACCTCACCCTGCCCCCACCTGATGGAATTTCTCCATTGGTCCTGGTAGATGATCAAAAAAGACATAAACTCTTGGGAGCTTTATCACCTCACCCATCACCTAAGAAAACCAAATATTTACCCTGGCCACCTTAGGGCAAGCTTGTATCCCCCTCCTACTATTGCAGCTGGTGCTGTCTCAAAAGTGCCACCTCCTGGCTGGAGGCCAACTTGGGACATTACAGCAACTCATAACAGAACAACCCTGCTCCAAGGAAGAAGAAAACAACAGCTAATTCCATTGCCTGCAACATCCTGGCTAACCAGTGGTTCTGAATCTGTCCACATGACAACTTCACTGCTAGCATAATCATCATTTGAGAAAGACAGCACACTAAACATATCTACAACCAAGGACTCTCACAGAGTCTACTCCACTCCCCTGCCATCTCCACCAAAGCAGGTGCTGACATTCATGGCTGGTATATCTGAAGATGGATCACATCATAGGACTCTTTGCAGACATTCCCCAGCACCAGCCCAGAGTCTGGTAGCCCCACTGGGTGGCTAGACCCAAAAGAGCAATAAAAATCTCTGCAGTCTATCTCACAGGAAGCCCCACCCCCATGAAAAGGAAGAGTGCACCACTTCAAGGGATCGCCCTGTGGGACAAGAGAATCTGAAGAGCAGCTCTGAAGTTCCACATTTTTACACTGAAATAGTCTGCCCAAATGAGAAAGAATCACAAAAGGATTACTCATGACATAACGATGTTCTATACCACCCTCAAAAGACCACACTGGCTCCCCAGCAATGGATCCAAACCAGGAAGAAATCTCTGAACTGCCAGATAAAGAATTCAGAATGTTGGCTTTTAAGCTACTCAAGGAGATACCAAAGAAAGGTAAAAACCAACTTTAAGATATTTAAAAAGCAATACAGTATGTGGATGAAAAATACTCCAGAGAAATAGATAGCATAGAGAAAAAAACAATCACAACTGAAAATGAAAGACATGCTTAGAGAAATACAAAATTCACTGGAAGGTTTCAACAATAGACTTGAAAAAGTATAAGAAAGAACTTCAGAGCTCAAAAAAGGCTTTTGAATTAATCCAATCAGACAAAGAAAAAATAATTTTAAAAAATGAACAAAACCTTCAAGGATTTGGGGATTATGTTAAATGGCCAAACCTAAGAATAATTGGTGTTCCTGGAAAAGAAGAGAAATCTAAAACTTTGGAAAACATATTTGAGGTAATAAGCCAGGAAAACTTCCCTACCTTGCTAGAGAGCTAGACATCCAAATTAAAGAAGCTCAAAGAATACCTGGGAAATTCATCACAAAAAGATCATCACCTAGGCAAATAGTCTTCAGGTTATCTAAAATCAAGATGAAGGAAAGAATCTTAAGAGCTTTCAGGCAAAAGCATTGGATGACCTATAGAGGAAAACCTATCAGATTAACAGCAGATTTCTCAGCAGAACACTATAAGCCAGAAGGGATTGGGGTCTTATTTTAGCCTCCTTAAACAAAATAATTGCCAGCTAAGAATTTTGTATCTGCAATACTTACCTTCATAAATGAAGGCGAGATAGTCTTTTTCAGACAAACAAATGCTGAAAGAATTCACCACTACCAAGCTGGCACTACAAGAAATGCTAAAGGGAGTTCTAAACCTTGAAACAAAACCTTGAAATACACCAAAACAGAACCTCCTTACAGCATAAATCTTACATGCTTTATAGCCTATAAAACATTAACACAATGAAAAAAACCCAAGGAATTCAGGCAACAACTAGTATGATGAATAAAACAGTACTTCATATCTGAATACTAATGTTGAATATAAATGGTCTAAATGCTCCACTTAAAAGGTACAGAAAGGTAAAATGGATACAAATCCACCAACCAAGTATCTGCTGTCTTCAAGAGACTCACCTAATGCATTAGGACTCATATAAACTTAAGGTGAAGTGGTGGAAAAAGATATTCCATGCAAATGGACAGCAAAAGTGAGTAGAAGTATCTGTTCTCATACCAGACAAAACAGACTTTAAAGCAACAACAGTTTAAAAAGACAAAGAGAGATAATAATAAAAGGAGCAGTCCAACAGGAAAATATTACAATCCTAAATATATATGAACCTAACACAGGACCCCCCAAATTTATAAAACAACTATTACTAGACATAGGAAATGAGACAGACAACAACACAATAATAGTGGGGGACTTCAATACTGCACTGACAGCACTAGACAGGTCATCAAGACAGAAAGTCAAAAAAGAAGCAGTGGACTTGAACTATATCATAGAACAAAGGAACTTAACAGATATTTACAGAACATTCTACCCAACAATTGCAGAATATACATTCTTTTCATGAGCACATGGAACATTCTCCAAGATAGACCATTTGATAGGCCACAAAACAAATCTCAACAAATGTAGGAAAATAAAAATTAAGTACCCTCTCAGACCACAGTGGAATAAAAGTGGAAATCAATTCCAAAAGGAATCCTCAAAACTATATAAATACATGGAAATTAAATAATCTGCTCTTGAATGATCTTTGGGTCAACAATGAAATCAAGATGGAAATTAAAAAATTATTTGAACTGAACAATAATAGTGATACAATGTATTAAAACCTCTGGAACAAGGCAAAAGTGGTGCTAAGAGAAAAGTTTATAGCATCAAATGCCTAATCACAAATCCAAAAGAGCACAAATAGGCAATTTAGATTGCTAAGCTCACATCTCAAGGAACTAGAGAAACAAGAACAAACCAAAACCACATCCAGCAGAAGAAAGTAAATAACAAAGGTCAGAGCAGAACTAAATGAAACAGAAACAACAGCAACAACAACAAAAATACAAAAGATAAATAAAACAAAAAGGTGGTTCTCTGAAAAGATAAAAAAAAAATTGATAGACCATTAGCAAAATTAACCAATAAAAGATCCAAATAAGTTCAATTAGAAACAAAATAGGAGATATTACAACCAATATCACAGAAATACAAAAGATCATTCAAGGCTACTATGAATGCCTTTACACACACAAACTAGATCTAGAGGAGACAGATAAATTCCTGGAAATACAATCCTCCTAGATTAAATTGGGAAGAAACAGAAACTCTGAGCAGGCCAATAACAAGTAGCCAAATTGAAACAGTAATTTTAAAATTGCCAACAAAAAAAGTCCAGGACCAGATGGTTTCACAGCTGAATTCTATCAGGCATTCAAAAAAGAATTGGTATCAATCTTACTGAAACTATTCCCAAAGATAGAGAAAGAGGAAATCCTTTAAATCATTCTATGAAGCCAGTATTACCCTAATACCAAAACCAGGAAAGGACATAACTAAAAAAAGAAAACTATAGACCAATATCCCTGGTGAACATAGATGCAAAAATCCTCAACAAAATACTAGCTAACCAAATCCAACAGCATATCAAAAAGATAATACACCATGATCAAGTGGGTTTTATACCAGGGATGCAGGGATGGTTTAACATAGGCAAGTCAGTAAATGTGATATATCACATAAACAGAATTAAAAACAAAAATCATATGATCATCTCAATAGATGCAGAAAAAGCATTTGACAACATCCAGCATCTCTTTATGATTAAAACCCTCAGAAAAATCAGTATAGAAGGGACATATTTCAAGGTAATAAAAGCCATCTATGATAAACCCACAACCGACATTATACTGAATGGGGAAAAGTTGAAAGCATTTTCCGTGAGAACTGGAAAAAGACAAGGATGCCCATTTTCACCACTTCTACTCAACATAGAACTGGAAGTCCTAGCCAAAGCAATCAGACAAGAGAGAGAAATAAAGGGCATCCAAATCAGTAAAGAGGAAGTCAAACTGTCACTGTTCACCGATGATATGATAGTATACCTAGAAAACCCTAAAGACTCATCCAAAAAGCTCCTAGATCTGACAAATGGATTCCATAATGTTTCAGAATAAAGAATTAAGGTACACAAATCAGTAGCACTGCTATACACCAACAATGATCAAACAGAGAATCAAATAAAGAACTCAACCCTTTTTACAACAACTAAACAAATAAAATACTTAGGAATATACATAACTAAGGAGGTGAAAGCTGTCTACAAGGAAAACTACAAAACAGTGCTGAAAGAAATCATAGATGACACAAACAAATGGAAATACATGCCATACTCATGCATGGGTAGAAACAACACTGTGGAAATGACCATACTGCCAAAAGTAATCTACACATTCAGTGCAATTTGCCTCAAAGTATCATCATCATTCTTCACAAAACTAGAAAAAAAATCCTAAAATTCATATGGAACCCAAAAAGAGCCCACATAGCCAAAGCAAGACTAAGCAAAAAGGACAAATCTGGAGGCATCACATTACCTAACTTCAAACTATACTAAAAGAATATAGTTACCAAAAACAGCATGGTACTGGTATCAAAACAGCATGGTACTGGTACAAAAACAGGCATGTAAATCAATGGAACAGAATAGAGAATCTGGAAATAAAGCCAAACACTTAAAGCCAACTGATCATTAACAAAACAAACCAAAATATAAAGAGGGAAAAGGCTGCCCTGTTCAACACATGGTGCTGAGATAATTGGCACAAATAGAGGAATGAAGCTGGATCCTCATCTCTCACCTTATATAAAAATCAACTCAAGATGTATCAAAGACTTTTACCTACGACCTGAAACCTTAAAAATTCTAGAAGATAACATCAGAAAAACTCTTGAAGATATTGGCTTAGGCAAAGATTTCATAACCAAGAACCCAAAAGCAAATGCAACAAAAACAAAGAAAATAGATGGGACCTAATTAAGCTTAAGTTTCTGCAGAGCAAAATAAATAATCAGCAGAGTAAACAGACAACTCACAGAGTGGGAGAAAATATTTGAAAACGATGCATCTAAAGAAGGACTAATATCCATAATCTACAAAGAACTCAAATAAATCAGCAAGAAAAAAGGAAATAATCCCCATCAAAAAGTGGGCAAAATATATGAATAGACAATTATCAGAAGAAGATACACAAATGGCCAAAAAACATATGAAAATATGCTCAACATCACTAATTAACAGGGGAAATGCAAATCGAAAACACAATGAGATACCACCTGCAAGAATGGCCATAATTAAAAATAAAAAAAAAATGATGTTGACATGAATGTGGTGAAAGGGAACACTTTTACACTACTGGTAGGAATGTAAACTAGTACAATGACTATGGAAAACAGCACGGAGATTCCTTAAATAATTAAAAGTAGATCTACCATTTGATCCAGTAATCCCACTACTGTATTTACCCAGAGGAAAAGACATCATTCCAAGAAAAAGACACTTGCACACACATGTTTATAGAGCACAATTCAAATTGCAAAAATATGGAAACAGCCTAAATGCCCATCAACCAATGAGTGGATAAAGAAAATGTGATACACACACCACACACACACACACACACACACACCATGGAATACTACTCAGCCATAAAAAGGAACAAAATAATGGCATTCACGCAACCTGGATGGAGTTCAAGACCATTATTCTTCTAAGTGAATTAACTCAGGAATGGAAAACCAAACACCCACCCTCCGCCTCCTGGGTTCAAGCGATTCTCCTGCCTCAGTCTCCCGAGTAGCTGGGACTACAGGCAAGTGCCACTATGCCCAGCTAATTTTTGTATTTTTAGTAGAGACAGGGTTTCACCATGTTGGCCAGGATGGTCTCGATCTCTTGACCTCATGATCCACCCGCCTCGACCTCCCAAAGTGCTGGGATTACAGGCATGAGCCACTGCACCTGGCCATTTTGTTTTGTTTTGTTTTGTTTTCACTTATAAGCAGGAGCTAAGCTATGAGGACCCAAAGACATAAGAATGATATAATGGATTTGGGCAACTCAGGGGGAAGTGTGGGAGGGGAGTGAGGGATAAAAGACTACACACTGGGTACAGTGTACACTGCTCAGGTGATGGGTGCACCAAAATCTCAGAAATCACCACTAAAGAACTTTTCCATGCAACCAAACACAGCCTGCTCCCGCAAAACTATTGAAATATAAATAAATAAGTAAATAAATAAATAACACTACACATCTACTAGAATGCCTAAATTCCAAAACTCCAACAACACAAAATGCTGACAAGGATATGGACTAACAGGAACTTTCATTCATTCCTGGTGGGAATGCAAAACGGAAAAGTCACTTAGAATATAGTTTAGCAGTTTCTTACAAAACTGAACACATTCTTACCAATGACCCAGAAGTCATGCTCCTTGGTTTACCCAAATGAGTTGAAAACTTATGTCTAGATAACCCATACGTGGATATTTATAGGAGCTTTATTTGTGCAGGTTGAGAATCTCATATCTGAAATGCTTGGGACTAAAAGTGTTTCAGATTTTGAATGTTTTCAGATTTTGGAATATTTGTATATACGTAATAAAATATCTTAGGAATAGGGCCCAAGTCTCAACATGACATTTCTTTATGTTTTATATGTACTTTACATATATATAACCTGAAGGTAATTGATAGAATATTTTTAATAATTTCATGCATAGAACAAAGTTTGTATACATTAAGCCATCAGAAAGCAAATATATCACTATCTCAGCACTTGTGTGAGACAATCTGTGGCTGTTTGGCATCACCATCATTCCTGACTCTGAATTTATAGCTACCAATAAACAATCATTCTCTCATATTTATTCACATATAAGTACTTAACAGTAAAAAAATGACATATCATTAATATAGCAAAAAAAATAATGTGTTCAGGATAACTAAGCAGCATAGTAGCATCATTAGGATACTTATATCAGCTATTAAACAACAGCAGGAACTAACAATGGCACGTGAGGTCAGCTGTGGAATTTTCCACTTGTGGCATCAGGTTGGTGCTCAAAAAGTTTTGGATTTTGAAGCATTTTGGATTTCAGATTTTCTGACTACGGATGCTTAGCCCATAATTACCAAAACTTGGAAGTAACCAAGATATCCTTCAGTGGGTGAATAGTTGAACAAACTGTGGTATATCCAAACAGTGGAATTTATTCAGCACAAAGAATAAATATGCTATCTAGCTATGAAAAGAGACAGAAGAACTTTAAATGCATATTGCTATGTGAAAGAAGCCAATCTGAAAAGGTCAACATTCTGTATGATTCCAAGTATATAACATTCTGAAAAAGGCTTAGTAATACAAACGACCAGTCATATGAAAGATTGAACCATATAAAGGCATAATACATAGACAAAAGAAATAATCCAAGGCTGCCAAGAAAAGGGCCTGAAATGTCCAAGTTGCAGGAAAGGATATTGGGAGAAGAATAAACTAGTTTTGATGAGTGATTATTTATGGGATAGGTGGGAACAGGGAGAAGTCAACAGTGACCTCAAGGTTCCCTATTGGTAGTACAGAAAAAAAGTGGGCATGTATCCCTCAGAACCAGGACAAGTTAGGAGAGGACAAGCAGTTCTTAATGGAAGGTGGTGAGTCAGGTTCATCCAGGCTACATTTTAGTTTCCAAGTAGAAACATCCAGTGAATAATTCTGAATGTGTGACAGACACTCAGAAGAGATATTGAGATACAGAGTTGAAAGCCATCTGCTTTAAGCTGTCAGAAGACATAAGCACCAATGAGATCCAGGGGTATAGAGCAGAGAGAAAAGCAAAGGGCAGGGAACGGATATCTCTGTGGCTGAATCTGCCTAAAGAGCTCAAGCTCCTAGACCACAGGTGGGCTGTAGAACAGTCACTGGGCATCCATCACTCCAAACTCTGCCTTTGAAATCCTCCTCCTCCAATGTAAATCTAAGGTAATTAATCAAATGAGACAAAAACTTCCAGAGATTTGCTCTTCTTTTGTATTAACCATCTTTCCTCTCCAGTTTCCTCTCCGGAGTCCTCATTGCATATTTCGTAAGCCTGTTTGGAACTTTTACTAGCTGTCACCTTTAGTAAATACCAGCCAAGAAAAGTCTTTAAGTATGTGATATATAACACGCTGGATACTTAAAGCTGTTATTGAAATAGGGCCTGCAGATATGACAGCTTGTGCTAACAGCTCCAGAACTATTACAGGTGAACATTTCAAAGTTCTTCACAAGACTTTTTTTTAATTCCGGGATCGCTGACCTCATTAGCTCCTTGGCTTTTAGGCCCGTGTGAGCTCAATTCCTTCCTGTCCATTGTCAGAGTCAACAATAGCCCTGTCCTCCCTGGTCCAATTGTGTCTCAAGTGCTCTGTCATGGATACATTTATCTACATAACCCTTAACATTTCAAGGACAATGGCTGTCTAAAATTGACCAAAGAGAAGTTTGGATTTTTTCTTGTTCTTTATAACTTTGATAATTTGTGGTCATTTTTTGAGCAAACGAGGCTTTTGGGTTTTTGTTTGGTAAGGGTTTTTGGCCTCTGCTTTCAGCAAAGGGATGAAGCAAGTCATTTCATCCACGTATTTCATTGCCCCAGGGCCAGGCTCACATCTACTGTAGGCACGTCTTGGCACCAGCTGCCTATGCTTCCTGAGAGAAGAAGGGCATAGGGAAAGGGGTGTTCAGAAGGATTGGAATCGGTTGTCTTTTCCTTACACTCAACACAGCATCTACATGGGTGCCTTAGTTCAACCTAGGCCCACAAGTTTGAACTTCAGAAACTCATTCCTGTGCACAGAAATAAACATCAGCTCCTAATGTACATCAGGTCCTAACATCAGCTCCTAACATCCCCTAGTGACAACCCTATCTCCAAGATACTTTTTGACAACTAAAAAGAGTCCTTACAGGAGGCTTAAAAAGATCCTATTAACTGTGATCTTTATTTTAAGTGACTCAGAGCCCTTTTCCACTTTTCAAACATTGACTCATTATACAAGCACATCTAATACTTTCTTGTGTATAGAGCTGTGCTGGGCATTTTACAGAGCTAATTAAACAGACATGATGCCTAACCTCTAGGCATTTATGATTTAAGGAAGACAGTGTCAGTGAGAACAAAGGAACCAATTCAGGACATAAGGGAAATGGAATGAATACCATATGGCTGTGCAGATAAACTACAAGAGTAAATGTGTTATTGGGTGTCTACTGGCAGCAACAGGACCATCCAGCTCACCTGGGGAATTCCAAAGCTCCTAAAGTAAGTTCATTGTGGCTATTATTTATCATTTCAATCCTGTACATTCATTGGTAGGAGCTAGTGATGCCCAACAAATGTCAAATGTGGATCACTGACAATATATTTCTGTCTTTCCATTCTGCAGACAGAACTTCACAGTAGACAGACACCCCTGAAGCCAGGCCTCTGGCCCTTCCTTATCTTACCCTCTTCAGTCCAAGTTCTGGATATCTTTGCTTGCTCAGCTGTAGTCTAGTCTGATCATTCCAACTTGCAATCCATTCTTCCTTCCCTACTCTTCCTTCTCAGAACCATCTGCTCACCCATAGAGGACAAAGCCCAGGTTTACCCACCTTAATCCCAATAATGCACCTATTTCAGACAGTCAAGAGTGTGCACAGTAGCTAAAATCAATGAAAGGACAAGAGTTGCTAGGGTCACCATTTAATATTGAAGTCTCAAATTTCCCAAAGAAGTAAGAACCATATTGGAGTTTGAGTAACACTGCAAAGTAGATTAGGAAAAAAAATGCATAAGACTTAGGGCCTGGCAAAGAGTTTTAAAACAGGGAATAAAGTTCTTGTTATGCCTTGTAGGGAAGCAGAGCTACATTTTATATTAACATTGGTCAGTTCTGTTGTGAGGGCATTGGTTACTTTAAACTATTGGACAGAAGGCATATCTGAAATGGTTCTGGGAGTAACGCAGCAGGACCAGGCAAACACCAAAGCTCTCAGATAGTAACAAAGCACCAGGAGGCCCTGTGGCCATCAGCTCAAAGTCTTCTGTGGCTGACGGAATATGCCCACTGTAAAGTCAGCATGGTCCCTTCAGATTCAGCCCTATTGCTCTGTCCCAGTGTGGGAAACGGGCATCTATATGGAGCCCCCAGCCTTACCCTCTGAGTCATGCCACCTTCTCAGGTGCTGCCTCAGAGCAGAACGCAAGCCCCTGCTCTTTCTGGGACCTATGCCCTTCAACTCCCGGATTCTACTAACTCTCTGCTATCCTATTTTCTTTTCTTATTCTTTTTTTTTTTGAGATGGAGTTTCACTCTTGTTGCCCAGAATGGAGTACAATGGCGTGATCTTGGCTCACTGCAACCTCTGCCTCCTGGGTTCAAGTGATTATCCTGCCTCAGCCTCCCAAGTAGCTACGAATACACATGCCCGCCACCATGCCTGTCTAATTTTTGTATTTTTAGTACAGAGAGAGTTTCACCGTGCTGGTCAGGCTAGTCTCAAACTCCTGACCTTGGGTGATCTGCCCACCTACAGCTTCTCAAAAGCCCAATCCTCTCTAAGTCATTGGCCTCCAACATACCTTGCATCTCTCTTCAATGGGTTCAGACTTTTCAAAAATCTGAAAGGTATGTGTCTGGCAGGAAACTTTGGCTTTTAGCCCAGAAACATAAACCATCCCGAAATCAGTAGGCAAAAAAGCTCTGGATACTTATTTGAAATGAGGAACAGGGAAAATATAGGAAGCATTATGATACTATAAGAAGTAGAATATGGGGTACAATCAAATTAGGACTCAGGATTAAGAAACTCACTCAAAACCACACAACTACATGGAAACTGAACAACCTGCTCCTGAAGACTACTGGGTAAACAACAAAATTAAGGCAGAAATAAATAAGTTATTTGAAATCAGTGAGAACAAAGACATAATGCACCAGAGTCTCTGGGACACAACTAAAGCAGTGTTTAGAGGGAAATTTATAGCACTAAATGCTCACAGGAGAAAGCAAGAAAGATCTAAAATGAATACCCTAACATCACAATTAAAAGAACTAGAGAAGCAAAAGCAAACAAATTCAAAAGCTAGCAGAAGACAAGAAATAATTAAGATCAGAGCAGAACTGAAGGAGATAGAGACATGAAAAACCCTTCAAAAAATCAATGAATCCAGGAGCTGATTTTCTGTAAAGATTAACAAAATAGACAGACCACTGGCCAGACTATTAAAGAAGAAAAGAGAGAAGAATCAATAGACACAATAAAAACTGATAAAGAAGAGATCACCATTGATCCCACAGAAATATAAATCACCATCAGAGAATACTACAAATACCTCTATACAAATAAAATAGAACATCTAGAAGAAATGGATAAATTCCTGGACACATACACCCTCCCAAGACTAAACCAGGAAGAAGCTGAATCCCTGAATAGACCAATAACAAGTTCTGAAATTGAGGCAGTAATTAATAGCCTACCAACCAAAAAAAAAAAAAAAATCCCAGAACCAGATGGATTCACAGCCAAATTCTATAAGAGGTACAAAGAGGAGCTGGCACCATTCCTCCTGAAACTATTTAAAACAATAGGAAATGAGGGACTCCTCCCTAACTCATTTTATGAGGTCAGCATCATCCTGATACCAAAACTTGGCAGAGACACAACAACAACAACAAAAAGAAAAGTTCACGCCAATATCCCTGATGAACATCGCTGTGAAAATCCTCAGTAAAATACTGGCAAATGGAATCCAGCAGCATATCAAGAAGTTTATCCACCATGATCCAGTTGGCTTCATCCTGGGACACAGGGCTGGTTCAACATATGCAAATCAATAAATGTAATCCATCACATAAACAGAACCAATGACAAAAACCACATGATTATTTCAATTGATGAGGAAACGGCCTTTGATAAAATGAAAAACCCCTTTACTCTAAATCTCTCAATAAACTAGGTACCAATGGAACATATCTCAAAATAATAAGGGCTATTTATGACAAAGCCACAGCCACTATAATACTGAATGGGCAAAATCTGGAAGTATTTCCTTTTAAAACCAACAAAAGACAAGGATGCCTTCTCTCATCACTCCTATTCAACACAGTATTGGAAGTTCTGGCCAGGGCAATCAGGCAAGAGAAAGAAATCAAGGGCATCCAAATAGGAAGAGAGGAAGTCTAATTCTCTCTGTTTGCAGATGACATGATTGTACATTTAGAAAACCCCATTGTATCTGCCCAAAATCTCCTTAAGGTGATAAGAAACTTCAGCAAAGTCTCAGGATACAAAATCAATGTGCAGAAATTGCAAGCATTTCTATACACTGATAATAGGTAAACAGAGAGGCAAATCATGAGTGAACTCCCATTCACAATTGCTACAAAGAGTATAAAATACCTAGGAATACAACTCACAAGAGATGTGAAGGATCTCTTCCAGGAGAACTACAAACCACTACTCAAGGAAATAAAAGAGGACACAAACAAATGGAAAAACATTCCATGCTCATGGATAGGAAGAATCAAATAATGAAATGGCCACACTGCCCAAAATAATTTGTAGATTCAAGGCTATCCCCATAAAGCGACCACTGACTTTCTTCACAGAATTAGAAAAAATTGCTTTACATTGTATGTGGAGCCAAAAAAGAGCCCATATAGTCAAGACAATCCTAAGCAAAAAGAACAAAGCTGGAGGCATCACGCTACCTGACTTCAAACTATACTACAAGGCTACAGTAACCAAAACAGCATGGTATTGGTACCAAAACATATATATAGACCAATGGAACAGAACAGAGGCTTCAGAAATAACACCACACATCTACAACCATCTGATCATTGACAAACCTGACAAAAAAAAATGGGGAAAGGATTCCCTATTTAATAAATGGTGTTAGGAAAACTGGCTAGCCATATGTAGAAAATGAAACTGAACCCTTTCCTTACACCTTTCACAAAAATCAACTCAAGATGGATTAAAGACTTAAACATAAGACCTAAAACCATAAAAACCCTAGACGAAAACCTAGGCAATACCATTCAGGTCATAGGCACAGGCAAAGACTTCATGACTAAAACACCAAAAAGCAATGGCAACAAAAGCCAAAACTGACAAATGGGATCTAATTAAAGACCTTCTGCACAGCAAAAGAAACTATTATCAGAGTGAACAGACAACCTGCAGAATGGGAGAAAATTTTTACAATCTGTCCATCTGACAAAGGACTAATATCCAGAATCTACAAGGAACTTAAACAAATTTACAAGAAAAAAAACAGCCCCATCAAAAAGTGGGCAAAGGATATGAACAGACACTTCTCAAAAGAAGACATTTATGGGGCCAACAAACCTATGGAAATAAAGCTCATCATCATTGGTCATTACAGAAATGCAAATCAAAACCACAATGAGATACCATCTCACACCAGTTAGAACGGCGATCATTAAAAAGTCAGGAAACAACAGATGCTGGAGAGGATGTGGAGAAATAGGAACACTTTCACACTGTTGGTGGGAGTGTAAATTAGTTCAACCATTGTGGAAAACAGTGTGGCAATTCCTCAAGGACCTAGAACCAGAAATACCATTTGGTCCAGCAATCCCATTACTGGATATATACCCAAAGGATTATAAACTTTTCTACTATAAAGACACATGCACACGTATATTTATTGCAGCACTGTTCACTATAGCAAAGACTTGGAACCAACCCAAATGCCCATCAATGATAGACTGGATAAAGAAAATGTGGCACATATATATCAAGAAATACTATGCAGCCACAATAAAAGAGGATGAGTTCATGTCCTTTCTAGGGACATGGATGAAGCTGAAAACCATCATTCTCAGCAAACTAACACAGGAACGGAAAACCAAACACCACATGTTCTCATTCATAAGTGGGAGCTGAACAGTGAGAACACATGGACACAGGGAGGGGAACATCACACACTGGGGCCTTTTGGAGATGGGGGGCTACGGGAGGGATAGCATTAGAAGAAATACCTAACATAGATGATGGGTTGATGGGTGCAGCAAACCACCATGGCACGTGTATATCTTTGTAACATGCATGCACGTTTTGCCCTTGTATCCTAGAACTTAAATTATAACAAAAAATAATAAAAAGAAGAAGAAGTAGACTGTGGGCATAATGGAGACACAAAGGGCAGGGGTCTAACTGTCAAAGGCAAAGGTGAAGCTCATTCATGGTTTCACAGAAAAATAATTCCAAGATGAGTCTTTAGCTATATAAAATTTATTTTACATTTAACCTTCCAGAATATGTGTTTTATAAATTGGGTGAAACCTGCAGAAATCCTTTTTTTCTCCTAATTCAAACACTGCACTCCATTTGATCTAGGAATGTAACAAAAAAAAATCACATTATTTTATTATGTGGCAAATTTTCTAGTGATGACAATAATAGTAGTGACAATTACAATGAAAACACAGAATGGCATGAATTACTAAAAACTTTCTGACATCTGAGTACATATATTTTTTAGGCTTGCCTGGAGGAATTGTGGAGCTGAAGTTAGTCCTTATTTTCCACTAGCCTTACTACTCATGCCTAATTGTAACATGCATAGAGAATGACATGAGTTTGAGTGATTGAGTAAAATCATACACATCGAATTTCCCAGGTCTAGTAATTAATATCTTGTCAAGTACAAAGACAGTGTTGCACTCAAGGGGAAAAGCCCGGGAATAATTATACATTGGCCAGGTTAGGGCTCAGTAAGTGACACTGACTGATTGGCCCTGAGCTTCTGACACTGCCTGTCAAGATCGATTTATAACAGAAATGACTCATCTACCCTTCTCATTCTAAGATCAAGTGTGTGTCCTCTGCTCAAGGGAGTCTAACTTTCTTTGGCAGACTGACAGAGTCAAAGTTTAATTAACATGATGACAAATAACATGGAAGCCATCACATATTACCGATTCTCAGATAACCCATTCCATGTCCTATGCTGTCTTTTGCCTAGTCCCTATACCTTTATAGAGGATTCAATACAAGGACTATTTAGCAGAAATACTAAATTACAGTATTTATTTAGGGGAAGAAATCAAATACAAAACAATTTGTATCTTTTTGGAAAACAAAACATAGGAAAAAAGAAAAAAAGAAGGAAGGAATGAAGGAGGAGAGAGACTATGTTGAGCATCTTTAAGATACAACTAGGCTCTTTCTCTTACATAGCTGTGTGTATTTTTCAGAAGTCTGCTTGATACAACCAAAAAGGCCACTAAGTAAAATCTTACTTGGACAGAATTATCCAGACTGAGAACACCTACAGCTGGACTAAAAAAGAATTTTTTCAAAATGACTAGGGTATCTGTGGAGACTCCATCCCAATGTTAGACAAGAAACTGCAATCCAGCAAATGTTACAAAATTTAGAAAAAACAAAAGTTTATGTGGCCAATGTATACATCCTTTTTCCACTGTGGTCCAGCTGGAAGACCTGAGATCAGTTATTCAACCTCTTAAGTTTCAGTTTTCTCATCTCTGAAATAGAGAATTAAATGGCATTATGTATATAAAATCCTCACTACAGTGCTTGGCAAATATTAGATATTCAATAAAACCTTAGTTTTTATCACCATCATTACTAGAATGGAGGGACTTGAGAGAAGAGAACAGGAGAACAAGAGAGAATCCATACTTGAAAGCGAAGGGCTGTCGTCTAAAACTTACCCAACTAGGAAGTCCAATGGTTTAAAAACAAAAACATATCTTTTATTTTACTAAGACCAAATAGATTTGTATCTCAAAAAATGTTGGGACAAATTGCATCTTTCAGAAACTTAATTGTGCATTCTAAACCTTCATAAATCCCATTAAACAAAGTGTTTATAATATTTACTGGATGAAGTTATATTTTATAATTTGGTATTTTCAAATATTATTTGTCACTTGATTTTACTGTGCTTTCTGTGTGGTACCACTTTTTAAAAGGTAAACAAATTGATACTTTATATAACAATGTTGAACTTATATAAAAACCTTAGTCTTCAAATGCAGGATGACACTTAATTCAATATTGGCCAGGTAGCATCTTGTCAGTAAATCACTGCCTAGAATGTAATGCAGAAATAATGGCATAAGGCCCTGTCATTGACATAGATGTTTGAAGCAGTGTTTGAAGTCAATCAAGATCTCAGAAGTTTTAGTTAAAACAGTAATTTCCATGACTATGGCATTACTGAGGTTTTAAAATGTTTGTACAGGCTAAGGGATGGAAAGTATTTAACAAAATTAGAGAACCCATATCAAGTTTGGGCACTGAAGATAGTCATCAAACAGTGGCAGCAATAAATCTTCTCTTACCTCCTTATGTGGTCTCAAACACTTGAAATGGGGATGGGAAAGTACTAGGTCTGTTAGGACTGCCCCTTCTTCTGCATAAAAACATAATTTTAAAAAAATCCCCACTCTGTCCACACCATCTCATGGGCCTCCATGTCTCCAACATTTGGGATAGGGGTGGTGACAGGAGAAACTCAGGAGGTCACTCTGTCTGTAAACCTTGGAAGTAGAGACTTTTGAATAAAACTCTTCAAAAGGAGATTTCAGGTCTGGTGTGGTGGCTAATGCCTGTAACCCCAGCACTTTGGGAGGCCAAGGCAGGCAGATCACCTGAGGTGAGTAGTTCGAGACCAGCCTGGCCAACATGGTGAAACCCCATCTCTACAAAAAATACAAAAATCAGTCAGTTGTGGTGGTGGGTGTCTGTAATCCCAGCTACTCTGGAGGCTCAGAAAGGAGAAGCGTTTGAACCTGGGAGGTGGAGCTTGCCATGAGCCAAGATCATGATACTGCACTACAGCCTGGGCAACAGAGCCAGACTCTGTCTCAGTTACAAAAAAAAAAAAAAAAAAGGGATATCAAAAGATGTGCTAGTTTAATGTTTATGACTAGAATCTGGGGAACCATAAAGCTAATGATAGGTTCAATGTTGACATAGCATTCTCTAGGCAAAAGGGAGGAAACAACTCCAGACAGTTTGATTTACAATCAGCCAAGTCACTGTCATCACAGCCACTGTCCTCATAGCTGCCACCATCCTGTGGCTGGAAAGCATAACCCCAGTGGCTCAGTGCACATCCATGAAGGCTACATCCATCAGATCTCTCAGCTCAGGTGAGGAGGACCCTAGCCTCACAGGCAGAAAGGGCGGTTGCATTTGATAATACTCCCCAAGGTAAGAACAGAGATAAATGTCTACTAAAGTGCAGAATCTAAAGCCTGCCCAGTTCCAATGGCGAAGAGAAAGGTTTTAAGGGTAACCTAATTTTAGTGTCTCACTTAATTCTCTCCCAGAGATGTCCCTGCTCCTACCATTGGCCCCTGCATGGAATTTACACTGGCAAAGAAACCATGGGCTCTGGATTCTGTCCCTGATTCTTCCTCTACACCATTTTATCTGCACTTAAAGAAGTCACTTAACTAAGTTGTGGTTCAGTTTCCATTTATGTCATATGGGTATGATATCAATTCACTGACATTCATTTAAAAAAAGCATCCAGTTCAGACAATGAATTACTAAAATTAGCTCCCAAATTCCATCTTGGTTCCAAAACCCTCCATTTTATCTAAAATGACCTAATTAATAAGAAAATTGAGATAGTATTATGCTGTCCTGTAATACATGTTAAAATACTCAACATACATAGTGTGATATCATGTGTATATTACTTACAGTGAGCTTCACTCAGGCACTAATCAATAATGCACAAACCAGATGGTCTTCTGGCATTCCACCCAGGAAATCTGTTCCCCAAAACAGCTACCATAATAGCTTGAATGATTCACATCTCAGTCAATAACCAACACTTCGCTATTAGTTTAATGAATATCAGCAATGGATTTTCATGGATTAAACATAGTGACCTAGTAAGTAGTATGATAAATTTTAGAACTGGCTCTTATTGATTACATTAAAGGTATCTAGGTATGGGTTGGTTTACGGCATTTTGGTGACACTCAACTCCTTAAGAACAGGGTATGAAATCCAGTGAGATCTATGCTTTCACCTTCAAGGATGACACTCCACTAGCTGGTTCTGTGTTCAGCCATTGGTTTAGGAGGCTTTCTAGTTGCCTGATACTGCCTATAAAAGGATGGATCCCTGCTGCTGGAATATGGTTGTGTTTGTCTCCAATAAACTCTGTATGTAAGACAGGGGTTAGAATATGCCAAAGGCATTGGGATTACACAGCTGGTTGTATGTGCAATTTTATGCTTGCTTTCTAATTATATTTGTTTAAAAATATCTGTATGTGTAGCAGAATTTGATCTGAGACCTGCTGTTACAAATAAGTGATACTGCAGTTATGAGGAGGTGTTTAAGCTTATCGATTTTAACTTTCTCCAGCAGCTTCCTTTATCTGCCAAAAAGAACCAAAGAGTTTCTGTATGGCCAATTGGCTTGCCACACACAGCTAGTAAGATTAGTGTAAGTAAAATTGCTTACTAAAAAAAAAACTCCATTCTCATCAGGCTAGCCCAGAATTTGTTTTAATAACTGAGCATCTAACTATTCTTTGTATTAGAGTATCAATTCAAATAAAAGCTTATCTTAGGTACCATTCAGGAGTGTGTTACACTTACTGCTGCTTCTCCCCTCATCTGATTTTTGCTTTGGAAAAGACCCAATAAACATTTGTTTGACAACTAAGTGCAAGGTACTATGCTGGGCACTAACAAGGGTACCATGGGATACAACTTGAGGTTTGGGAGCTTCAGGAACTTTCATGAAATGATGAAGTAAGCTGGAAGTTAAACTGGACTAGAAGTCAGGCGATCCAGGCTGTAGTCTGGATTAGCCCACTAGCACTTCTTTGGGCAAGCCAGCCTGTCTCTCTGAGCGTCACCTCTTTGTGTGACAGCAAAGGGGAGGCCCCTCCAGTTTCTTCCATTTTACCCATCTATGATGCTATTATCAAAGGCTGTGAACTTGTTCCTGCTGTGCGCCAGGCAATTTACTAGTTCTTAGGATTACAAAAACAAAAAAGATATGGCCCCTCCTCTAAGCAGGTCATACAATTGAGAATAAACAAAGTAGAAATAATCACAATAATAGTATATTTTTATAGTTTATATAGTATTATGACCCCCATTTCATTGAGAAATATCCAAGGAGCTTAAACAAATGCTGTTGTTTTTCCCCTCACAGCAGGTGGATGGCGTAAGTCAGAAGGTCATCTAAGACTACAGGAGAGGCAAAACCCATCATAGTTGTGCTGAGTAATTTTGACTCAAGTTATAATGTTGGACATTGATGCCACTCCCTGTTCATCAACTATCATCTAAGGAATATAAAAAGACTTTGTTCAAGCACGTATACCCTGCTATTTTTCCTCGAATTTCTGTCATTAAAATCACTCTGAGGCAACATAACCATAAACCTTTGACAATTTTACCTGAAAAGGATAATTATTCATGAAGTCGTTTTTGCATCACGATAAATAACCTTACCAAATACATGATAGGTAAGTTTTATCAACCTAAGAAAAGGATATATGACATCTTTTTAGCTCTTCTTCTCAAATTACCACCAACAAGATTCCCACCAGACCCTCCAGGTGAACATTTTAAAATCCAAGTCATCATCTCCACCAAACCTTTCTACCCCAACCACCCAAACCAACCTTCTCCACCCAATTTCTCCCTCACTACTAATGTTGCCATTTTTCTCTGTCAGTCATATAAGCTTAAAATCTTAAAGCTAAGTTTGATCCCTCTTTTTCGTCTCCACTGCTCAAGTTCTATGGACACACTCTGGCATATCTCTTTCTCTCTCCCTTTTAAAATTGTGATAAAATATGCATAATATAAAATGTATCATCTTAACCATTAGAAGTGTACAGTTCAGTATTGTTAAGTATGTGCAACCAATCTCCAAAACTATTTTCATGTTATGAAACTCCAGACCCATTAAACAACCCCACATTTTGTCCTCAACCCAGACTGTGAACCACCATTCTATGTTCTGTCTCTATGAATTTGACCATTCTATAGATACCTCATATTGATGAATAACACAATATTTGCTTTTTTCTGACTGACTTCTTTTGTTTAGCTTAATGTCCTCAAGGTTCCTCCAAGTTGTAGCATGTGCTAGAGTTCCCTTCCTTTTTAAGGCTGAAAAAATATTTCACTGTGTGTATACACCACATTTTGTTTATCCATTTATCTATCAACGGACATTTGGGTTGCTTCTGCCTTTGGGCTATTGTGAATAATGCTGCTGTGAACATGGGAATACAAATATTCCTGAGAAACTCTGCTTTCAGTTCTTTTGGGTATATACTGAGAAGTAGAATTGCCAAATCATATAGTAACTCTATTTTTAATTTTTTGAGGGACACTATACTATTTTCCATAGTCTAGCAAGCCCTTTCTTCATTCCTTTTCCCATGCCCTCTGCCTTCCCAGCCACGTTAGCTCCAACCTGCTGAAACACTCTCACCTCTTAGCTTGGTATTAGCATTGCATAGTCAAAATGCTCCCTCCAAATTCGAAAGTCTATCAGCCTATGATTCATCTTCATAGCTCTTATGCATCCATATATGTGTCCTCGGAAACATGCATGTGCAATGTCTTCTTTGCTACAATGAAAAGCCTTAAAGGCAGGGCAGTGGACTATTTTATTTGCTGCTAAAATTCCAGCACTCTACATTGCTGGGCATACAATAAACAGGGAAGAATTGATTATCTTTAAATGTTGAAGGCTTCATATTTTCCTAAATATGACTTCTACTCTCACTTTTGAAATTCCAAACTCAGGATTGAATCAAGTTTATAAATGGTCCTTCTGGAGATTCTCTGAGAGCTCTTTATTTGAGCCTTTAATTTTCTAGTTTGACTGTCTGTATTGATCAGATCGAAGAGATAAGGGCTAAATAGCTGCTTCTCTTGGGGCAATATAGAACCAGTCATCACTGGATCTCATATTGGACTTTCTGCAATTAGCTCTCTTTCCTTTAATTACAATCATTGTCTTCCAAATGCTCTATGCTAAGAAATAAATAATGAATATCTAATATTGTGGGAGTCTCATAGTAACAGATTCAAGGAACAGATTCAGTAGGTATAGTATTACTATCTCAGTGAGAAATTTAAAAGTTGTCTCCTTTTTAATTGGTTTGTTTTATTATTATTTTCCTGCTCTATTGGACAGATTATAATAAAAGAATCATGACTTTTGCCAAGGAGAGATGACATAAAAATAAGTTAAGACAGGAGAGAATTCTACATGCATGGTACAATTTTAAAATAAAATTATAATACATAATAAAACACAAAATGAGTTGCAGCTGTGGTTTGAAAAATCTTAAATAGGTCATTGAAGAGAAAATTGACTAATAAACAATCTCCCACACACTAACAAATCAGTGTACATATACAAATAAAATTAACTCATGCTATAAAAGGCTAAAAAGAAATCCATAAAACATATTGTAAGCTGCCATTTTTCCAGAATCGTTGGAGGAGAGAGGCAAAGGGTGGTCAGGTCCTGCTGAGCCTGGGTTAGAGAGGATAAGATCACGAAGAGAGGGAGAGGAAGGTGGGAGCAAAACCAGGAAGTGACAAAAGAGCATTGAACACTTGGTTCTGAGAATTCTAAGTTTCTCTGGCTGCCTTGATACATCTTACCAGGCCAGAAGCAGCATCTTAAAGAGCCAAACCATGCTGCACATACCTATCTTTTATCTCCTATATATAAGCTTTTTGAGGCCTCTGTGTATTAGATTCATGTTTGTACACACTAACAAAGAACTAACACACCACAAAAAGGTTAGTGCATGCTTAAGACAAAGAGTGAAATACTATGATATCTTAGAGTCTATGTTAAATTATTAATTAAGATTTTTCTGTGATCTATAACCAGGGTCTTCATATATTTCACTTTGCCTGGAACATCCCAGTTAACACTACAGTCCAAGCATAGTTCTCTCTTTCACTCTCAAAAGTGCTCAGGTTTGGAAGATAAATTTCATAAGGAATCGATATAGTCATCTAGTTTATGGCAGTCTGAAAGTTGATTTCTAGAATTCCCTGTTGTCAACTTGTTTACTGGCCGTTGTCTCTTCCTCATCAAAACAGAATAGATTATGCAAGTTAACACTGAAAAGACTATTAACTCTGGACGCCAGGTAAACAAATTTAGTTATGATTCTAACATTAGCAGTTTTCTCTAGAAAAATCATTTTCTAAAGTCAAAGAATATTTAAAGCAACATAACATTTTATATAATTAATTTCTTCCCAATATGAATGTATAGCAGAAATGTTACTACCTTCAACCTTCTGGCATATCATTAAATATGGGGCAACAGCCATATTGAAAATTAATTCACTCCATATATGTGTTTATGTGTGTGTATACATATGTGTGTATTTGGGAGAATGGAAACATTTCTGATGCTCTTAGGAACATAAGAGACTTTGGGTTATGGTTGCCATACTTGGCAATGACTTCATTGTTGGATTTGTATAAAAAGATAAATGAGGGGCAATTTTTATCTTTTGTAGAAAAAATTTTTAATTGCTTTAATGCATCTTACTATGGCTGCTTCTAGCATGTGCCATGTGGTTTGTAGGAATTAGGAAAAAGTCACCTCTCTGGATGGACCATATAGAAAAAGGAATGCTCCTTTCTCCATGCTGGACCAGGGCTAGATCATAGGCTGGATTGAAACGCTTTTCACTGAGAGAGGCAGCCCTGATTGTAAAACTAATTTTTTCTGCCTGACAAAATAGATACAGTCCCATAAAGGCTGCCTGTGAAGCGAATCACCATATTTTACATCCTACTTTTTCACTAGAATTTTTCAAAGGTGTCCATCTAAGAGGGAAAAAAACGCAGCCTTTATAATGCATGATAGTGGTAGAGGGAGGCAGGGGGATTCCACTTTAGCATGCAGAGAAGCTTTGGAAATCTCAAAGTTTAAAGAAACGTAACAAACACTTGATAAAAATCTTAAATCTACAATTCAAATAAGTAAAAATCTATGAATTAAAAATAGCTAGAATGCTTTTATTTTGAGGATTTTATTGCCAAAACCCAAAAGATTAAAAGAACAGATCAAACTGAGCTTAAAAGTCCCTGGTTTTTAATTAAACTTCTAAAATACTAAAACATGCAAACATGCTGTTATCTCATATGAATCTCAGATAAATAATCATCAAGATGATGACAACGATGAATATTAATAACAGGGCTAGAGAGGAACAAAAACACAAATACATGAGAGGGTGAGATTCAGAAAGTGGCAAAAAGCGGAAGATAAAAGAGATACAGCACAGACTCTAGAATCCACACAATTGTCACAGTCATAATGGAGCTACCTATTCACACACACACAAACACACACACACACACACACACACACACACACACACACAATCTATGGCTGAGGAGGTCCAAAAATTCTGAAAGCAAGCCTTGGTAAAAAGTATCACAAACCATGTAGGAGTCCATTTCTGAGCATCCAATACCTGAGTAAGGAGACATACTGGTAGCTCTAAATTTTACCTCAAGATCTAATTGCAATATAAAAATAAAACTACCAGACTGGTTTTTGTATAGATGTTGCAACTGCAATGGTGCTGCATAAACAGTATTTTTATGTATTCTGAATTTATCTGTCTGTTCTCCATTTCTGCTATCACAGTGGTGCCCAAATCTAAATAATATAAATGTTTAAAGTGGTATTTTTTAAATAAAAATATCTGCAGTTTCCTAGAATAAGAGAAAACTTTCATATTTTGATGTAACATTTTTAATCACTGACAAACCAAACAATATCCACTGCACTGATCTGTTCAGAACTGAATCCAGAGAGTACAATTCTTAAACATTGCTGGTTGAACTATAAAGAAATCACATCATTAATTGTTTGTTCTCATCATGGGATTTTCTCTATCTGACTTTTCCATGTACAATCAACCTGAGATTTATTGACTTAACAGTATTTTACATAGATTTGTTAAGAAACATAAATAGGCAGTTTGCTTATACTAGTGCTTCCCAATCTCTTTCCATTAAAGATTCTTTTTATGTTTTAATATATCTTACAGTTGACATGCACACATTTTCCATTTCCTTTAGTGTCTCGTCTCTGCATTCAAGTATGTTGTTTTGAGACCTTACAGTAAGTTTAAATATAGTTTTCCTTCTCTACCTTCATGTCTGCCACTATTCAAACAACCATTGTGCCCAAATCTATTGATACATGTGCTTTTCTCCAAAAAAATACTTCAGCTCAAATCTTGAATCTTTAAGTTAAAACTAAGCTTCCCACCCCCTCAGCCCACACAAGGCCTCAGCATCCAGTCTGGGCCCTGGTTTGGTTCCTTGCAATGTTAAAGTCACACTACAGGTAGCTTGGACCCATTCTCTGTGAAATAATTCCTAGAGTGATTGAAAAGAGCACATCCTCAGAAACATTGGTACCAAAAATATATAAGAGATCAAAGGTGCTTTTTAAAAGACCAAGAAAGAAAAGGAATAGCATAAAAATAAAGCACTAAAATATTTTGTTTAGATATCCTCTAATCTCTATGAGGGGTCTTAGAGAATGGGGCAGATGAGTTAAAGTTAAAGGAAAAGGAATAGAGGTACCTGCAAAATGTTGCTCTGTGCCTGGGATCTGTAAGTGTGGCCCATCACTCCTACCAGAGACCAAAGGCATCCATGTTCTGTGCTCAGAGGAGCACAGTAGCACTTCAGCTAGCAGACCCTCTGAAGCAAAACACCTTCCTAGAAGAGACATTGCTTATTAAAACAAGCAAGCAAAAAAGGTAGCATTATTTAAGAGACGTAATGTTGGCTTTCATCTTTTGTTTTAGGATTCTCCTTATAATATGCCAGTATGAGTGTCACAACCAAAATGTCACTCACAGAGCACAGGGTCAATCTTTTAAATTTAATTTTCATTGAAAATAAAGTGTATGCATTCAGTTGATAACTAAACCAAAAGTTTTTTTAAGCAAGTGCCTATGTGTTAATGATTGCTTCCTTATATGCCAGATAAGTTAATGAAGGCATGAATAACTTTTTGAAATTAGAATGATGGATACATGATGGCTGAAAGTGAAAACAAATAATAAAATAGTACCATTCACAAACTGCGTCTTTGTGGAACCACTAGGCTAAAGATTCAACACAAGAGTTCATAGTTTTCCCATATCTGCTGCCTCAAAAGCAAATGCTCAAATTACAAAAGCTCAATCCAAGGAATCCTTCTGACAAGCAGAAATATTACCTTTGTGCTCTCCAAGACCCTATTAAAGCTACCAGAAGCAGAACAGCAAGGAAACAGTAAAAAGTTTCTGCAATAATAACATCAGTGATCTTGATAGAGCGTTATATTAGGTGTCCCTTTGGAAGAAGTAAGAAAAGATTATTAAGAATAACAACCACCAAGGATGACCAGATTCACTGGCTCCTTGTGAGTGAAAGCCCCAGGCAGTTCCTGAGCCTATTAGAAAGTCTGAGACAGCCAGGCCAACAGAGGATCAAATTGTATCCAGAAGCCAATAAGTAGACAATAACATAAATGCGTGGGTTAGGTTTGCCATCTTGCTGTTCTGGGGTTTCTCGGCAAATTTGGTTTATTAGTATGAGGATGAACACTCTTTAATGAAACCAAGGTTTATTGACAAACTGTGCATAACCCGTGAAAGCATCCCTGGGAGAAAAGGCCCTTTTCCTCCCCTGAAGATCCCCCACAGTTATGTGATGGCTTTGTTTATTTTTCTAACCAGAAATGCTCTTTTAATAAATAACGTGTCATTTATTATCTCCAGAAGTCACATGTTTTACAAGCAATCTGTTCTGTCTCCTTTACTTGTCTCTTAATCGAATTCTTTTGCTGTGGAGACTTTGGCATTGAACTATACTGAAAACCGTTACATTTATCTATTCATCTTAGGTGATAAGATTAATTCCACTTCTAAAAGATTGCTTTGGACAGCCCAAGACATGAAACAGAACTGGAAGCATATTTAATGTCGCTAACCTTAGTGACAGGGCATTCAATACAATTCATTAAGCATAATTGAAAAAGAAATCCTACAATGAAAATGTAATAAGAAACGTTGTGTAAATTAACTTTTTGAAGTATATTCTTCCCGCAGTGCACATAGTCAGCTCTCATTAATTTTAATGGACATAACTTGCTTATATATCAGCTGAAGAATTTCACCTGCTTCTTGTAAAACTGGCTGCATAAAGAAAAAGGTGCCCACAAAGAAAAATGGACATTGTTGCTAAAGACTGTGTAAATAATAAAGTATAAAGGCATTATAGTTAATTAAATGCAAGTTGTTGCATAGACTTATAAATGAGGAATTATGAAGTTAATTGTTTTTTTTTAAAGAAAGCACCCGGGAAAATAATGTTGAGGTCAGACCACATGTATTGTTGACTGCTTTTCCACTCAAAATATAATTCTTCCACCAATATGAACTGTGAGTTTGAGGGTAGAGATAGTGTCTTACTCTCCAGCACTACACACAGCATGCACTTACCACCCAAAGGGTGCTCTGTAGATAGCTGGATTGAAATGCACTGACTATTCATTGTTTCCTAAATTCTCTCCAAACTTTCACACCTCTGGACTTCAGCTCATACTGATCCCTCTGTCTAGAACATCCTCTTATATGCCCAATCCTAATCGTCAATTGCTAAATCCCCAGTCAAGCCACAAAAGCTCTATCAAATCTGGGAAGTTTTTCCTGATCCTCCCAAATGAAGATTGTTGGATCAGCATAATCTCATAATGCTGTTACATTCTTAAAACTTACTGAAGACCCCAAAAGGGTTTTATTTATATTAATCATACCTATCAAAATGTACCATATTAGAAATTAAAATGGAAAAATAATTTAAGTATCTATTAATTTACTAAAATAACATACTCATTTCATATTGGCATAAATAACATATTTTTATAAAAATAAATCCATATTTTCTCCTCAAATGTGAACAGATATTATTTAGCATTTTGCAAATCTTTTTAATTTTTTTTTTTTTTGGTTGTTGTTGATATGATGTCTCTCTCTGTAGCCCAAGCTAGAGTTCATTGGCATAATATGGGCTCACTGCAACCTCTGCCTCCAGGTTCAAGTGATTCTCCTGCCTCAGTCTCTTGAGTAGCTGGGATTACAAGCATGCACTGCCATGTCCAGCTAATTTTTGTATTTTTAGTAGGGATGGAGTTTCACCATGTTGGCCAGGCTGGTCTCGAACTTCTGACCTCAAGTAATCTGCCTGCCTCAGCCTCCCAAAGTGCTGAGATTACAGGCATAAGCCACCACACCCAGCCAGATCTCTTTAACTTCTGCTTTAAAACAGAACACTAGATTCTCATATCCATTTCTGCATTTGATACGTTGCAATAAATTGTTGGGTTGAAACATTTAAAGAAAAATTGGCCCACATGACATGTAGTTGGAAAAGAAAGGAGTATTTTCAGTTAGTTGTGGGTGTTCTTGATATTACACCAAAATTCTACAAATGGTAGTTTCTTAAATGTTAGTTGCGATATGCAATCTGAAAAAATATTAATGAACTTTGTATATTTTGTTACATTATATTATTGTTCTATTTTGTATTTTGAATAAATGTTTTTACCTATGCATGGTTTGTAATATTATGCATCTGTTTGTTTTTTTTTTGAAACACTTCAGATGATTCCAATGTGTAGCCATATTTGAAAACTACTGCTCTAGAATTTATGATCAGAGCCATAAGGAATTAGAATGTGTTTCTCTTACTTCCACTAATGTTGGCCATAATAATACCTCCTCTCTGTTATTCTGGATATAACACACACACACACAGAGAGAGCGAGAGAGAGACAGAGAGAGAGAGAGAATGAGAATTTGAAGATTAGGAGAAGGAGGAAAACCAGATGAAGCTAGGAAAGGTATGTGGATCATAACATATCTATTATTTTGTGAGTGCCTAGTGTGCACTATACACACACAAAAATGCATTTTTTTCAGAACCATGTAAGATTATATTGCAATGCCTCTTTACTTTACAATGCCAAATACTTTCATGTATGTTTCTTAGAAACAATGACTACACAGCTATTAGAATGGCTAAAATCCAAAACACTGACAACACCAAATGCTGATGAGCATGTGGAGCAACAGAAACTCTCATTCATTGTTCCTGGGAATGCAAAATGGAAAAGACACCTTGGGAGATCATTTGCCAGTTTCTTACAACACTGAATATACTTTTATCATCTTGCAATCATACTCCTTGATATTTACCCAAATGAGTTGAAAACTTTTATGTCCACATAAAAACCGGGACATTAATGTTTATGGCAACTTTATTCACAATTGCCAAAACTTTGAAGCAACCAAGATGTCCTTCAGTAGGTGAATATGTAAATAAACTGTTGCACATTCAGACAATGGAACATTATTTAACACTAAAAATAAATGAGCTGTCAAGCCTCAAAAAGACATAGAGGAACCTTAAATCTACATTGCTATGTGAAAGAAGCCAATCCGAAAAGGCTAACATACTGTATGATTCCAACAATATAACATTCTGAAAGAGGCAAAACTATGGAAACAGTAAAAAGCTGAGTGGTTACCAGGGGTTCGGAGGAAGAAGGCAAAAATAGGCAGAGCATATAGGATTTAGGGCCTATGATGGTGAATACATGTCATTACACATTTGTCAAAACTCATAGAATGTACAACATTGAGAGTGAACCCTAATGTAAACTACGAGCTTTGGGTGACAATGATATGTCAATGCAGGTTCATTGATTGTAAGAAATGTACCACTGTGGTGTAAGATGTCAATAGTGGTGGAGGCTGTACATATGTGAGGACAGGGGTATGTGTCCTATCTGCTCAATTGCACTGTGAAACTAAAACTAAAATAAAGTTTAATAATTAGAAAACAAGGGCAAGGGCATTCTTTTACAAAGCACAGTTTAATTATCAAAATCAAGAACTTACTATTTATGTGACTATTATCTAATCTACGGAATTTAGTTAAATTTCACTAATTATTTCACTAATGTCCTTGATAGCAAAAGGAAGAAAATGTCTTTTTTTTTCTGATCCAGAATTATACATTGCATTTAATTGTCATGTCTCTTTATCACCTTATAATTCCTCAATCTTTCTTTGTCTTTCATGACCTCGACATTCAAAATGTATACAAGCCCTTAGTTTGGGTTTATCTGATGTTTCCTCATAAATAGATTTAGATTATGTATTTTTGGAAGGATTAGCTCAGAAGTAAAGTGTTGTGTCCTTTTCAGAGCATAATAATAAGAAGCACATGATATCTCTGTCTCATTATTAGTGGCATTTATTTGATCACTTACTTAAGGTGATTTCTGCCATGTTTCCTCAGTGTAAATCTTTTTTCCCTTTGTAATTAATAAATACCTTCTGGAGACCTACTTTGACGTGATGTAAATGTCCTATTTTTCATCAAATTTTCAACCGCTAGTTTCTTTCTTGGTTCTTGGCTAAAATTATTATTACTACAGTGACTGCCAACTGGTGATGTGTCTACTTTTTAATTCCTTTCAAGTTCTCCCTTCTCTTTCAGCAACATCAAATATTTCTGTTATTCTGAGAGTGACATAACACTAACTAAGCAGCAGCATTGCTTAATTGCATTCTCAGAACTGATCAGATTCTAATCAGTCTAATTAGGTTTGTGTCATTCAGTACACTCTAGGGCATTGCTAGTGGGGCTGCCATCAAGCAGATACCTGAAAAATCCCTGGCTGGCATGTCTCTTCTAGGCTCACTGAAGATTTCCAACTGTTGTTTAGCAGAGGTAAGAACACTAAAAACTCGTTGAATTTTCCTGAGTTTTAAGATCCTTGACCCAGAAAAAGAGTGGATTCCTGGGCTCCTTAAAAAGGTATTGGAAGCCAGGCACGGTGGCTCACATCTGTAATCCTAGCACTTTGGGAGGCTGAGGTGGGTGGATCACGAGGTCAAGAGTTCAAGACCAGCCTGACCAACATGGTGAAACCCCATCTCTACTAAAAATACAAAAATTAGCTGGGCACAGTGGCAGACACCTGTAATCCCAGCTATTTGGGAGGCTGTGGCAGGAGAATCACTTGAACCTGGGTGACAAAGGTTGCAGTGAGCCGAGATCACACCACTGCACCCCGGCCTGGGTGACAGAGTGAGACTCCATCTCAAAAAAAAAAAAAAAGATAATTGGAAAGTCTTTAGACCAGCCATAATTGTCATTTCTAAGGTTTGAACTAGGAATCATACAACCAAATCACCTCATTGAATTCAAATGATCTAGCTTCAGAGAAAAATGACTTTTTCTCCTATCATATGCATTCTTCTTTTAAGCCTATGCAGTGGAATTTTTAAACTTCAGAGAATGTATTCTTCAGTTCTATAATTCCCATTTGATTCCTTTTATAATTTATATATTTCTATTAAGAATTATTCCCTTTTATTATATGGGAAAATTTTCCTTTATGTACTCGAAAACAGGTGTAATTGTTTCTTTAAAATCTGCATCTGCTAATTCCAACATTTGGACTATCTCAGGGTCAGTCTCTGTTGTCTTTTTTCATGAGAATGGTCTATTGGTTACGTTTTCTTGTTTCTTTGTATGGCAAGTACTTTTTCATTATATCTTGAGCATCGTGAATAATGTGTTACACAGACTCTGGATTCTGTTATGTTCCTTTGAAGAGTATTAATTTTGTTGTTAGAGCAGTCAGTTAAACTGGCTGAACTCAGACTGAAAACTCTATATTTTCTATGGTGAATGGCAGCTCAAATTCCTTTACCAGTTCAATTCCTTTACCATAGCTGAGCTGCTAGGAGTCTGTCCCACATGCATGATTTGAGACCACCCAGAAATTTGAAAAGAGTTTATGAACAGCATTGTGGACTCCCAATCTCTGGCTCTTTCCTCTACAAGATTTCTCCTTCGCTTTCCAGTGTCTGTGGTTTCTCTGAACTCTGTCATTTACTTCTTTTAAACAGTAAGACTATATGAAGTACTTTAATAGCTACACTGTATAGCACACTGGGACCTGTACTCAGGCAAAAAGAAAAAATATCACTAATTGATATTTATTTTATTTAATGTCACTTCCCCTCCAGTATTTGCCTGCTTTTGTTCACTTTCCACTGCCATCTGGCAAATAATTTTTTAAAATATTTTTTCTAGAATTTTTAATTCTCTGCAAAAGTAAGTATTTTGCCAATTAGTAAAGACAGAACAAATCATCTTATTGATAGTTATTTGAGATAATGGATTCCTCTTTATCAAAAACATGGTTATATTTAACTTAATTTCCTTTTCATTGATTCATCCCTTCTTTGCTTAACAGATTCACCGTGTTGAGTGTTGTCATGAAACCAAAAAATGAGAAAGCACGACCTCTGCCCTTGGAAAATTTGAAATTTCGTTGGAAAGAGGAAACATAAACTCATGAAACTAAATAACATACATTATTGCTTGCATGTAATCTAGTATCAAGTGAGTGTTACCAGTAAGAGTGTTCTTGTTACTCAAAGTGTGCTCCCTGGATAAGCAGCAGGGTAACCCCTGGGAGCTTTTGAAAACTCAAAATCTTGGGTCCCACTCCAGACCTAGTGAATCAGAATCTGCATTTTATAAGAGCCCCAGATGACACGAATGAACTTAAAGTTTGAGCAGCACTTTTCTAGACGTTCAGAAGAGAGGGCTCCCAAAGGAAGTTTTAGGGAAGGTTTCATACATACTGTGAGATTTCAGAGACACATACATATAGAGATTTCAGGCTCTGGATGATCCAAGAAGACAAGAAGAGCATTTTAGGTGGATAATACAAGGCGAAATTGGAAATAAGTTCAAACTGGGGACTAGTTAAATATAATCCTGAAAAAAATAAAGTTGACACTTGTGCCAATCAGAGTGCTTTCATCTGCAAATTAGAGAAATCACAACCAGAAGAGGTTTATAAGGACACTATTATCTCACATTACTAGGTCAGTTTTAGGGATGAGTAATCAAATAGTTCAATGAGGTCATCATAAAAGCAGATTCCTTTCTGCTGTGCCATCTGCTGATCTCCAGGATATCGACTCTTAGGCTGACTCCCCCTCATAGCCTCCAGATATCTGACTCAGTTTCAAGTATTCCTTGAGGATACATCTACCCTGTCTTTGGTTGTTTTATTTATTTATATATATATACACACACACATATACATACACACACACATAAATACACACACACATACACACAAACACACACACACAGTGATAAAAACCTTCCCAGAGGCTCTCAGGAGATTTCCTTTCACGTTTTCTTGGCCAAAACTTTGTAAATTACACATGGTTTCACCAATTACTTGGAAAACAAATAATGAGACAACTGTAATTAGCTTAAAACAATTAAGAGTTACCTCTTTGGTTGGGGAAGAGTCTAGCTATCCTTGAAGAGATGCTCATAGGAGGAGAGTAAATAAAAACCAGAGTTCTATTTTCAAAGAAGGGGAATGGCCATTGATTAAACCTAAAGTGTTGCTGCCTTTCAAAATTTCACTTTGTCACGCTGAGTCTTACTCTATAATATCACCCTTATTTGAAGAAAGGAGCAATTTAGGAATAAACTATAGTCAGCAAATTGATCGGTAAATAGACAGAAAAATATATAACTATTTAGCTTTTCATTAGCATACTGCTCATTTCACCCATAAGAAGTCCTTTTCTGTGCCACATTTTAAAGAACTTATTTTAGTTTGAAGAGCATCATTGTCAATAATAACTCTAAATTATGCCAAATGAATAACTTTAAAATCTAGCCCACACCCATCACTTTTTCTTTCTTTATTGGTTTGCATTTGCTTTTCTGATACTAAGAATAACACTTAGGAATTATTGAGTGACATCTGGTTTATTATACATCTGTTTCCTCTTGCTTGTTAAGGGGATCATAACACAGAAAGACAAAATTGGGAGAATAAAAGTACAATCAAAGAGTAGGACTAACCTCAAAACTCACCATAATTAAAAATAAAGAGAAATATGCTGAAAAAATTGCTTGCCTTCATCTGGACATCTGTCTGTACATTTGAAACCTTATTCTGGAAATCTCCATTTTACTTTTCTCCATTTTTGTATGTGACTGAAAGTTTCACTTTCCATGGACATCTCTTTTGCACATCTTTTTACATTCAGCCTTCAAGAAAGCTCACCTCTTAAAAGACTAGAAGGTACCTCCTCCCTGCCTTTAGACACCAGCATTTACCCCATGCTTAAGTCTAGCGCTGTCACCAGTAAATAAGTGGAATCAACTAGTAGAGGACGCCCTGCTGGACAATAGTTGTTGTTGTTGGTGGTGGTGGTGGTGATGGTACTGGTGGTGGTGGAGGGAAGTGATTTGAGGCTCTGGAACCCTTCCAACTGATATGAATGGTTAAAAAAAATACTTCCCCTATGTTTATAACCACGTTTTGTGTTTTCCTCATTTCTAAGTGAAGAAACGACTCCTTCTTGTCTTTCCCAAAAGCCTACAGACCAAATTTAGAGGAAGCGTAAACAAATGATTTGTGTGTCCTAAACACTTGGTTTGCCTTGAAGAAAGGAGAAGGTAATTTTAAAGGGATTATTAGAAGGACCTCACATCTTCCTCTAACCAACAGCTGTACTTAACTGTTCCAAACTAGCAATGTGGATTAATAGCTCAGCACCTCAGTTTGAGTCTTGAATTCAGCATTTCTAAGGATACAACACTAAGCACATCAATTACACTCTTTTAGTATCATTTTTCTCATAATAAAAATGATAATTATGGTAATTGGGCCTGTTTATGGTGAAGATTAAATGAGAAAACATTTGGTAAATGCCTGCCTCCTAGAAATGGCATCTGTTATTATTTCCTTCTGTTTAGTCAAGACTGTGACATAACGTATAAAAAAGTCTCAAATCACCAAAAAAGTCACTTGCATTTTTTTCTTTATATTGATATCCCAAATAAGGAAAAGAAACCTCTAAGATCACTGATACTTGTAGTGGTTTTTTGTTGTTGTTGTTGTTTTGTTTTTTTTTCCTAAGTAAACTGAGTTCATCACTGGCTTGGAAATAAAAAGACTGGCTCTAAGTCTGACTCCTCTACCAAGCGCCTGGGGTTTACAAAATGGCACTTAATTTCTCTGGATCAGAGTTTCTTGAGAAACTTGGATGAGATGATAACCCATATCATAAGACTTATGACAAACAAAAGGAGTCCCTACTTTATGTCGTTCACTGATAAGATGATTTATAGATATCATCAACAAAAAAGAAAAAGGCTAACTCATTAAGATAGCCTCAACTGAAATACTTTTGGTTTTTCCCATGACTGTGTCTAAACTTCCTAATTTCTTTAAATTCTATTTCATATTCAAGGCTCATTTCATACTCACTACCTTCATGAAGCCTTCTCCAATCCTACCAACTCAGGGCATCATCTTCTCCTTTGAACTCCCATGACACATTGCTTTCATTTCCCTCATATCATCATGTTCAGGTTAGTGTCAAAATTTATTTTGTTTCTGTCTTGACTCTCCCACACTCACCACAACAGAGCAATAAGTTCTTCATTGAACTGCTTATACTTTATGTGTAATTATTGCTCCTTGAAAGCAGGACACTGCTTTGCTCATAATATTCCCTGCAGCTCCCAGCATAGCATCCTCTACAGTGCACACACAATCAGTAGTAATGGTTGAATTGAACTGAATTAAATTAAATGAAAGTTTTCTTTAATGAAAATATTTTCTATAATGAGGAGTCATTGTATTGCTAAGTTTCTATGTCATTAAAACTTCATCTTACCTTAGAAATAAAACTATAAGAATATAACATACTTTGGGGTTAGAAGATAAAATGCCTGAAGAGAAAAATTGTTAATAAAACATTTAAAAAGACCCTATCATTTCAGAATTTCTAAGAACAAATGTTTTAGATTTTAACATTTCTCTTGTTTGGAGACTCCAGATGAAATAATAGTTGTGCAAATACTTTGTAAAAAGTAAATCATTATGTAAACATCATATTTTGGAAGTATTTACTAGTATAATATAAAACATTATTTTCTTGGCTTGAAATAATAAAAGAAAAATTTCACCACTGAGAATAAAGAAATAAAATCAATTTTTGTACTTATCAAATTTGACAGATTCATGACACATCAATAAGAAATATTTTAAAACCCATTTTATTGTAACAAAGATGAACCATACTTTTGAAAGATTCAGTTTTTAACAGCTAGAAAGGCACATCAGTATTTTAATTTCTGTAATTCATTTTTGATTCCCAAAGTGATGACTGTAAGATCAGTAATGGGCACACAATCACACAGCCTGAGAATGTACTAATTCAAACTATTGCACTAGTTTCATCTGGTCAGTCAGTTTGTTATTATCCAAATCAAAGTAGCCTGATAAGGCTGTTTATTTCACAAGTCATTCATTATAAAATATGGAATAGGTTTCAAAACTATATCAAATGTTGTAGGAATATACCACAAAAAATAGGTTAAGTTTCTCCACATGATCCCCCAGTCTCTCCCTTTAATCCAGGTAAGCATTTTTTTCTGAAATTTTCTTTATTTAATTTCAATATCTCTGTTAGAGATTTCCATGTTAGCTCACATATATCTTCTTTGCTCATTTCATGTATTCTTATCTAATTTAACTTAACCTAACCCAGGTAGCTTCCTTCTCAAAGCCTTTCTCCAGTAGTCTTTGGGTTTCTAAATACCCTTTCAACCCTAACTATTATGAGATGACAAAAGATGGGCAGTAAATATGTTCCCAACAGAAACAGGTGTTGGCAACCTAATGGATTAAAAAGTCCCAAACTGGAGATACCACCAAGACCCAACTTGAAAGTATAATGTTTCCATTTATTACAACAAAAGCAAAGATAAATAGATGGGACTTAAACTAAAAAGCTTCTGCACAGCAAAAGAAATAATCAGCAGAGTTAACAGGCAACCCACAGAATGAGAGAAAATCTTCACAATCTATACATCTGACAAAGGGCTAATATCCAGAATCTATAAAGAACTCAAACAAATTAGCAAGAAAAAACAATCCCATCAAAAACTGTACTAAGGACATGAATAGACAATTCTAAAAAGAAGACATACAAATGGCCAACAAACATAAAAAATGCTCAACATCACTAATGATCAGGGAAATGGAAATCAAAACCACAATGCAGTATCACCTTAATTCTTCAAGAATTGTCATAATCAAAAAATAAAAAAAAATAGATGTTGGCATGGATGTGGTGAAAAGGGAACACTTTTACACTGTTGGTGGGAATGTAAACTGGTACAACCACTATGGAAAATAGCGTGGGGATTCCTTAAAGAACTAAAAGCAGATCTACCATTTGATCCAGCAATTCCACTACTGGGGATCTACCCAGAGGAAAAGAAGTTATTATATGAAAAAGATATTAATACTTGCACACATATGCTTATAGCAGCACAATTTGTAGTTGCAAAAATATGGAACCAGCCCAAATGCCCATCTATCAACAAATGGATAAAGAAAATGTGGTGTATATATACCATGGACTACTACTCAGCCAGAAAAAGGAATGAAGTAATGGCACTCCCAGCAACTTGGATGGAATTGCAGACCATTATTCTAAATGAAGTAACAGAAATGGAAAACCAAGCATTGTGTGTTCTCACTCATAAGTGGGAGCTAAGCTATGAGGACACAAGGCATAAGAATGATACAACAAACTTTGGGGACTCAGGGGAGAGGGTGGGAGGAGGTGAGGGATAAAAGACTACACACTGGGTACAGTGTACACTGCTTGGGTGATGGGTGCACCAGAATCTCAGAAATCACCACTAAACAACATATTTGTGTAACTACACACCACCTGTTCCCCCAAAACCTATTGAAATAAAAAATAAAGAAACAAATAAATCCTAATAAAGCTTTCCTGAAGACCAAAAAAACTAAATATAAAAATAAAATCTCTAGAAATAAACCTAGACAGATATGTGATGAGAAAAAAAAAAAGAAAATTAATGTTGCCATTTATAATTACCCAATGTCATTCACCAGTCTAGCTGGCTATTGCTTTAGACAAAATGATCACTAATTACAGCAAAAGGCTATGAGCCACATTTTTAAAAACAGTTTCAAGGAATTATTTCTTAGCATCATAGTCCCATCTTATATACCATGTTGTATCAATACTTTACATTACTGCAAACTTTAGAGGTGTTCTTCGGCTTCTTTTCAATGGTTTCCTTTCATTTGTTAATATTATCCCTTTATCTCTCTGCACTAAAGGTAGCATCACACCCCCACATCTGATACAGTTACAGCACCCACAGCAGAACTTACAATGGAGAACATGATCAATTCTTCCAAAAGCACTGTAGGCCTACCCAGAAGCACAGTCATTATCTTAGGTGCTTCTGTCTAATGATAGAAAAAACTTTTTATAATATGTTTGCAATAGCATTTTTCCAAAAAATCTGAAATTTATTTTACTCCAGAAAGACATTAAGTTGTTTCTGCATTCAAACAACTCTTAATGCAATAGTTCAGTATACCCAAAACTTATGCTATCTCACTGCAGTATCATTCACCTTTGTTTTTGTTACTCCCAAAGGATAAAATCTCATTTGTGCAAATTTACAAAATATCTTTTTATAAAAATCTTTTTTTGCAAACAAGTAATGAGTAGAGCTAAAGTTCCCAAGGGGTTTCTGTTTTACACAAAAACAAAATTTGTAGTATTGAAATATTGAATGACTAAAATCTATATTTACTTGTTTAATCACTTGCCTTCATAAATCCTCTAGACCTGATATCCCTAATTAACATTCATAGCATCCCAGGTGTTCACAGATGTGTTAACTGCTAATGCATACTTATCTATTTCAACGAATTAAGAAAACATGCTGAGGGTTTTATTTTGCAGTGTGGCCAAATTATGCTTTGCTGTTTACATCATTGAAAGAACTAAAAGGGTTTTCCTATCTGAGATTAAGCCCCAATATATCACTTGAACCCATAATAAATAGAAACTAGGGAGATAAGAAAATCTTATACTGGGATTGAACAAATGAGTAAATTGATGGTAGATAGTGGGATCCAGGTTTCTCTCTGCTGAGAGGTTATAGAAGTTGGAAGTCAGAATGAAACATGTGGTATGGGCTTGGGGTCAAAGACATCAGTGTGAATTCATGTTTAACTTAAAATATATACAGACAGATAAATACAGAAATGATTGTGTATATGTGTGAACACATGGGTTAGTATACATACATATATTTCCTAGCTCTGCCCTCTGAGAGGGCCTTCTAGAAGCAATAACATCCCAGGATGAATGAGCACACCCAATGCCCAGATCTTGGTTTCTAACACCATTCTCCAGTGAAAGGAACTGGGGCTCCTTGAGAAATGACTGACTCTAAGGTTGAGACAGAAAATATACAAATGACCCTGGAACACCACGTAGTACCAGAAAGTAAGGAAGTGCTAAGTAAACAAAATGATGGGGACCTGCCAAAGGTATACATGAATTAACCTGAGATTATTCAAAGGGGGAGAAGAGACAAATCTCCCATGTAGAAAAATTCCAAATAATTTACATAGATACTTATCCCTCAAGGAAGCAGAGTTTAACTTCCCATCCCTTGAATATGGGCTGCACTTACTAACTTGCTTTCAAGTACTGGGGAGTAGGGAGACTAAATTTACAGTAGAGAAACTTGGCAAACACTACCTTGACAGGTGGTCAGGGTTAACATCATCATTGACCAGTCATGTTGATAGCATCTACACTTGATGTTATGTGATAAGAAGGACACTTTATCTCTGTGGTATTATTTCTAAAATCTCATAATCCGAGACTGATTGTAAAAAGAAAACATCAGACAAACCCAAATTTAGATAGTTCCACAAAATATCCAACCAGTACTCCTGAAAATTATCAAAGTCATCAAAAAAATGTTTTTTAATCTAAGAAACTTATCACAGCCAAGCAAAGTCTAAAGAGACATAATAACTAAATGTAATGTGTTTTCCATGTAATGTGTTGTCTATGTAATGAGATCCTGGAAGAGAGAAAAAAGGACTGGATCCTGGAAAAGAAAAGTCTGTTAGGAAAAAAAGAGTTAAATTCAAATAAAGTGGGACATTCATCATACTCACCAATGCTGGTTCCTTAGTTGTGGCAAATATACCATTCAGAACAGGGGAAACTGGATGAGGAGTACATGTAAACTCTGTACTATCTTTGCAACTTTTCTGTAAACCAAAACTATTCTAAAAGAAAATTTTATTTAATTTTGTTCATGTGAGAGCAAGTTTCAGTATGTTTCCTAAAATAAGAAACTTTGAATTAAAAGTTGTTTTGCTCTGGGAAAATCAACACAATAGACATCTTAGTTATGCAAATATAATACAAGTACATATTTTTCACTTTTGCGGAAAACCTAAGTGCAGTGAAATAACCCAAATGTTAGCTATTTCAGAGGAAGAAGGTTAGCAGTCTGTTTGGTTAGGTAAGCTGACTATGTAATAAGTTTTGCCACCTTATGACTATGCAGACTTTGTTTTTTTTTAATTTGCAAAGAATATGTATGAGTGGTTTAAATTATTGGGTGTCCAGAACAGATGAGAAGTCAAGCTGGAGAAGACCTCAGGAAGAACACATAAACAATTGTAGATCAACTGCCAGATACTACACCATCATAGACTGGACTAGTGAAGGCTGTGGCAACATCTAACTATAGTTGACTGTTTAGGAAATTAAAACATACTCTTCAAATACTTATTTCTACTCACATAATTGGGAAGAGACATGTCCTTCTGCATTTTCATTCAAATTCTCCTCCAAAGCCAAGCAAAACTGACTCTGTTCTTATATACGGGTGCTGAGATCTGAAAAGACCACAAGATAAACGTGTTGATCAAATCTAAATTTATTAGCTGATCTTTGGAGAAGTAGACAGTCAAGAGACTGGTTATTTATTCTGAAGAAAATAGTTTTGGCTAATGTTGCTCTTGATAAGAATTAAGTCTCTAAATTTCAAATAATGAGTTACAAACTCAAGTGTCTACCAGGTTTAAACAGATATCACAAAACAGGAATCAAGGAAAATAGAAATCAAGTTTAGACAGACCCTGTTTAAAAGTAGTGGTGACCATTAGCACCAATTGACTGCTACCTTGTGGAAATGTAATGGGTATTTTTTAAGAAAAAGAAGAAAAGCCTGATTTTTGTCATGAAGGTTTTGAAATATTAGCATTGGTTCAAGAAAATGTAAAACACTGCATGGGCCAAATGAATTATCTGTGATATTAATTTGTACTAAAGGCAATTAATTTATAATTTCTGGCCTAATTATACCAGTATAATTCTGGATTTTTATTGTTTATTGTTGTCATGCTTTACCCAGGATGTTCAGATATACAATTAACATACATGTGTCTTCAGTGTGATGAAAGAATCAAATTCAGAAAAGGTTGTTGTAGAATTGTTACCAAAACACAAGTGGTCCTGTCTAGGTCCTGCTCTTCATCAGACAGAAAGCCAATCACTGAGCCAACAAGTATTTTCAGGGAAGAAGGCTTTAATCAGGTGCTGCAGCTGAAGAGATGGGAGATCAGTCTCAAATCCATCTCCATGACTGATTAAAATTGGGGGTTTATATGCAGGAAATAAGTGTAACCCTGTGTGGGAAAACAGAAATTAGGAAGGGGTAAGGAAGAGGAGTTGTTCAAAAGGAAGCAAGTGGCCCATTAGGCAGTCACGCTGAGTGAGGGGTCTGGCATCTTATTATCCAGATGTGATGATCTGGTAAGTTTCAGTTCCTTATTATAATCTGGGAGGACTGATGGTTGATTCCCTGAGAAAGGAACTCAGATAAGACAAATGAAACTTTCTCAAGTTTTAAGACTGGGAGAATCAATTTCTATGTTTACTCAAAAGAAGCCATAAACCTCAGTTCTATGGGATAATTGGGCTGGTTTCAGAATGATGAACTGAAAGAAAAATAAGAGTACTCGTCTCCAGAAAAAAAGACATCTTAGGACAGAGATGGGGGCCAAACCTGTGCTTCCAAAATTAGTAGATTCTGAAAGAAGCTAAATATAAGGGAATCTAGAATCTCTTTCACTTATAATTTGTAAGAATAATAGGCTGTGATTTTAGACTGTCAGATCCAACTGAGGACACGGCCAAATCTCCTTGAGGGTCAAATGTGGGTAGGGGAGAGCTAGAGGTCAGTGATAGGGTAAAGGACATTCAGCAGGTTCACAGCTAAGTTCAGGGGAGATTTAGAATAATCAGCAGTGCCACTACAGAAGGATGGGTCTGAAAGAGATAGATTGTTGCAGAAATTGTAAGAGGTAGTGGTCATCTCAGGCAGGAATTAAACTTGGTCATCATGACAAAGACCAATAGCCTAAAATAGGTTCATTTCCACTGTGACTGCCTCAGCTTATCTCCTAATCGGTCTCTCTGCCATTCCTATGTACATATCCGGCTTCTGTCTCACTGCCTTCATGTCATCCTCCACCACAGTGCTTCTCCAGTGATGTTTCTAGTGGCGCACCGATGGCAGGACAGTGGGAGCAGTTCACCCCAGTGCAAGCCATAAGGTGGGCAAATACAAAGGGAATTTAAAACAATAATAAAACTAGGCCGGGCGCGGTGGCTCAAGCCTGTAATCCCAGCACTTTGGGAGGCCGAGACGGGCGGATCACGAGGTCAGGAGATCGAGACCATCCTGGCGAACACGGTGAAACCCCGTCTCTACTAAAAAATACAAAAAAAACTAGCCGGGCGAGGTGGCGGGTGCCTGTAGTCCTAGCTACTCGGGAGGCTGAGGCAGGAGAATGGCGTAAACCCGGGGGGCGGAGCTTGCAGTGAGCTGAGATCCGGCCACTGCACTCTAGCCCGGGCGACAGAGCCAGACTCCGTCTCAAAAAAAAAAAAAAAAAAAAAAAAAAAAAAAAAAAAAAAAACAATAATAAAACTAAAAGTCAGTCTGCCTTTTATCATATCCATGGGTATGTGAGTCTAAACAACATCAATGATACGTTACTACTACCCCCAAAATATTTTCTTGGCCTAAGTTCTAAACAATTGTGATTACTAATGAGTTTTAACATTATATACATCAGCTTCAAATTAGCACATTTTAAATTGTGTATTTAGTAGACATTTTATTTTCATAAACATTTTTTACAGAGAAAGTAATCAGAGAATTCCCAGTTGTACAGTCAACACCTTAAAATGTGTTTCCCTCGTAAGCTTGTAACAATTCAAGTATTTTTCAAACTCCTTTCAAGAGCAGTTTTTATGTCTAGCCTCTTAAGTGTCATACATTCCCACTTTTAAATACAGGCAGTCTTTGGTTTGCACAGCACTGTGGAACTGAAAAAATTGTCATGTAAGCGGAAATCATGCAAAAAGATCTTTATCATCAAAAGGTAGAAGTAAGATTCTTCTGTGACTTCTAAACTTTTTGGTTGAGACATTAAAAGCTCTCTTACTCTCAGTTCTAAATGAATAGAGAAATGAAAAAGAGTAAAATTGATATTTGTTTAGTACACTGTAATTTAAAACATTAGAAACATTGTGAATTAGTGTTTTATTTCTTTGTCTAAAAAAACTTACCAAGAGTAGTTCGAATGGTGTTTTCTTTCTTCTTCTCCTATAACTTATTTTTGGAATGAGCTTTTTCTTTCTATCCCTTGACAAATTGTTATCCTATTTTGAAGTTTGAATCAGGTTCCAAAATTTTATCCTTTGCATTTTCAACATCATGAAATATCTCCAAGAGTCCCCTTCATGTGAAGTCCCTAGTATCACTTCCTCAGGAACATCTTTATATTTTTTGTCACATCCACTTGCCAAATTCATGTCCATAAATTTACCTTCACCAAGTTCCTCTGGCTGCATATCTAAGTCTCAAATGATGGTTGTGTCAGCATTCCCAGGGTCAGCTATTTCTTCTAAAACTCCATTCATGTTTGATGTCAGTTTCATTTCTAGCATTATCATTTTTGTTCCTTTGTTACACTTTCATCTTTGTTGACCAATATACCGTTTTGACTATCCATTTTTGTAAAAACATCTTGTGGACTATCACTGGACAACAAGGATGCAACACAACTACATACTGTACTATCTGTGCATGTACTGCATAACAGATGCTTGGTGATCAGTCACGAACAGATTCTTAAAGAAGTGTCATGATTGGTCACCAATCATGATGTGCATCTTTTATTTATGTAGTGATTTGTGAGCTGAAGAGCTGGCTGTAAAGTGTATTTCATGCAATTACTCACAGTTAATAAACTGAACTGGTAATTGAAATGTGAAACCTTGTTGTTGCAGGACTGGTGCTATTTAACTAAACTGTGATAACTGAAATTCTTGTCCATCAGAACTGTACAACACAAGGACTGCTAAAGGAGATTCACAACAAACAATGACAGTATAGGGATTTCAAGATGAATAAACAGAACTCGAGTTACTTCTGTTAGTCATTCTAACTGACCACTTGGAGTTTGGATTTGTGTTTAATGTTTCAAACAGTGAAAAGAGTACAGACACTGAGGTTTTGTTTCATAGGTGTAAATTTTAAGCTCATACAGAAACTATTTTATTGAATTTGAATAATATCTTTAAAATTAAAATTTATTCTTATTTTTCAATTTTTAAAAAAATAATCAGAAAAATATTACTAAAATTAATGTTGTCATATAGAGGAGGCAGTTGTTAAAAAATGATGTATTCTGTGCATTAAATGTGATAGGCACACAACTGGATCTTTCTAAAAGACAGATCTGATTTTGTCATTCCCCTGACCAAAAGTTTTCACTATCTTATCATCTGTATGATTAATTCTTAACCAATATCACTTGCAAAACTTCTCAAAAATACAGATTCCTGGGATTTAACACATAGATTCCAAAGCAGTGGGTCTGGGCTAGGGTCTGAGAAACTGTTATTAAAGCCCATGGGTGACTCATACAGGTGCTGATTCACTGACATACAGGATTAATTCTAAATTCCTTAGCATGGAAAAAAAGGATCCTTAAGATCTGGCCCCTGTATACCTGTATAGAGTTGTCTCCTGCTACTGGTTTCTCCTTCACATTTTATCACTTACAACTGTTTATAGCTACTGAGCCAGCCCTGTGTACGTGTTGTTCCAGCTTCCATGGACTGCTCTAGTCCCCAACCTCATGCCAAGGTCCACTTAGAAAACCCTCATTTCCATGTAAGGGTCAGCTCAAGGCTTATGTCTTTCAAGCATGCCTTCTGTTGGGCACCTTTGGGGCCTTGTCTATACTCTGTAGCAATTACATCATCACACTGTACTAACTGAATAGTTCTGTGCTAAACTTCTTGAAATGGCATATCTTTATCATTTATCTATTTCCAGCATTTAGCCCCTTGCTGTTTATTGCTGGGTGTGTCTTTTAGGAATGCTGTCCACTAAAAGTAACAGAAAGCTAACACAGGCTTAAACAAATAGAGGTTTGTAATTATCATATAAAAAGTCTTGAGGGAAGTGGCTACTGGTGGGGTTTCATTAGCTCAACAATGTCAAGGCTGGCTTCTCTGTGACTCTCTTGGCCTCTCTCTCATACCTGGGGGGCATCATGGTTGTAAGATAGTGGTTGCAGCTCTGCACATCGCAGTCACAGGAAGGAGGAGGAAGGTAGTTGTACAAATTGTGCATATGCTGTTTAATCAGTATAGCAAATTTTTTCAGAATTCTCCCAGCAAACTTCCACTAAGAGGTGTCATTTGCCAGAACTGGGCCACATGGCCACCACTAGCTAGAAGGAAGGCTGGGAAAGGAGAGGATGGGATTGGTGTGATTCACCTAGAACAGGATTCCCATGATTAAGTTAAAATGTTAGATCAATCATGACCCATGGCCTCAGGTGGCACATCATTGCTGTGAATAAACTTGCAGTTCAATTGGCAAAAAAAAAAAAAAAAAGTGGAAATGAATGAGTATACAATTACCAGCTCTGCCACAGTAGGTATTCTATAAACTTTATAAGTATAAATGAGTGAATAAACAAATGCATGAAGCATGAAGAAGTAAATATTAATCTTTGCAATAAGGACAGGTAGGTAGTTCTTGTAACTGATTAGGGTAGAAAAGGCAAGAGTAAATACAGATGCAGAGTGATACAAATAAAAGAAAACTCAACTCTACAACTTAAGGCAAAACAAAACAAATAAAGGACATAATTTATGAGTCTATATAGCTTCATTCACTGACAGAAGCATCGGGCAGCTCCAGGCTTATATCCTCACAGGTTCAAGTTCAGGGAAAAGAAAGCACCACAGGAGCCACAAAGAAAGGCATAAGTTTACGGTCAGACTACAGTCACGTGGCTACCCTGAATCCAGGGGTCAGGACTAGTCACAGCCAAGACTCACAGACCAAGTTGGAGAAGGGTGGAGAAAAAACAGGAGCTATTATCAGCAGAAGAAAGGATGGATTGGATGATTGGCAGCCAAAAAGAATAGATGCCACCTCAAACAGAACCCACAAATGAGGACCAGGCATTCAGAAATGAGCATGAGAAGTTAGCAAGGCAGGTGTATGGGTTCAGAGTCAACACGATTTGACGTCACTGCCCTCCATGTGACACTCCCACATCACTTAGTAGAGGAGCTGGCAGCACCTAGAATATATCCTCTCAGCTTGTCTTTCCTTGAGTGGTTACCTTTACAAAGCAGCAGTAAGAGGATAGATTAAATTAATCCTTCTCAACTTTTCATCAGAATATTCCCTACAGCCATGAAGGGTGAGCACTCTGGAATTTGGGGCAGAACGGTGGTGAAACGGAAGGCTGGCAGAATATTTTGGAGCTGTCTGCTGCAAAACTAAAATTTATTTGAAGTCTTGTGCTTTTTACTTAAGATGTTTAACTTTGAATTTTATTCCATAGAATATCCATGTTATTTTTTAAATGTTTTAAATTACTAATAACTTAATAGTTTCTCAATTTTTTTTTCCCAAATAAAATTGACCTCCTAAATGACATACCAGTTCGTTCACTTTGGCACACAGCTATTTACCCCTGGACTACACATATCACAGTTCAAGAATCATGGGATTAAGTAAACTCTGCACATTGTTTCCAGCCTGTTTCTCAAGTAGCTGTTTCTGGCAGTGGCATCCACCTATTAAAGCTCTCATTAGCCATAAATGTTAATACAGATGGTTCCCAAGTTAGGATTTTTCAACTTTAAGATGGTGTGAAAGCGATAGGCATTCAGTACACCCCTCAGCTTATCCAGATAAACCCATGGTAGGTCAAGGAACATCTGTAAAACTGCCATCTATTGAATACCTACCACATTCAAAGCAATTTTATATATTTTCTCATTTAATTTTCCCAATAATTCTGAAAAGCAAATATCATCTCCAAATACACAAGGAAGGTGAAAGTCACAGAAGTTCACTAACACTGAGAGTTAGACGTTTAGATAATAGGATCAAAACTCAGGACTCTGACTCTAAAGCCTGTGTCTCTTCCCTGTCTTTCTTCCTCTCCCTTCGAATTGCTTCTTTACGCTTGAGGAACATCAACCTTGAATAAGAAACAATCTACAAATTTAAGCAGTATACAGAATAACTAATAATGCATTATCCTACACACTCTGAGGCCTCCTGCACTAGGGCAGTGTGGAATAGTGTAGTAGACCTGGAATCAGGAATCCTAGGTTCTCTTGTCAACCCCACCTATAGCAAACTGTGGGGCTTTGGAAAAATACTTCTCTGGACCTGAGGCTCTTGATCTGCAAAATGAGAGTGGGACCTGGTCATTTTTGCAGTCAGATTCAGCTCCAGAGTGCTAACCTTTCAACATCAGTTCCTCAAGATTCAGCCGTCTAAGTGCAGACTAACCAAGTCTTATATGCCTATTAAATGTAATATGCCCTCCAAAAGAGACCAGAAAGATCTAATTATAGACACACTCTCAAAAACGGTATCAGATGAATGCTAACTCCAACCCAAACTTCTGAGAAAATAATCATAACAGTACTAGGATGATGATAACTACTTATTGATTGTTAATCACATCCCAGTTACTGTTCTTTTTTTTTTTTTTTTTTGAGACGGAGTCTCGCTGTGTCTCCCAGGCTGGAGTGCAGTGGCGTGATCTCGGCTCACTGCAAGCTCCGCCTCCCGGGTTCACGCCATTCTCCCGCCTCAGCCTCCCAAGTAGCTGAGACTACAGGCGCCCGCCACCACGCCCGGCTAGTTTTTTGTATTTTTAGTAGAGACGGGGTTTCACCATGTTAGCCAGGATAGTCTCGATCTCCTGACCTCGTGATCCACCCGCCTCGGCCTCCCAAAGTGCTGGGATTACAGGCTTGAGCCACCGCGCCCGGCCTTAGTTACTGTTCTAATGTAAGTACTATCTCCTTTAACCTTTGTAACAACCCTACGCAAAGTAGATCCCATTATCATTCCCATTTTACAGGTGAAGAAACTAAAGTACGGTACATTTAAGTAACTGCCCAAGATCACATAATTAATGGCAAACTCAGCCATTAATTATGTATAATGTAATTATGTGTAATGGCAAACCCAGCAGTCAGACTCTGCAGTCTGAAGCGAGATGATCATGAAACACTGTCTCCCTCCTGACCAGGCTGTTCTCATTGAGAAATGTGCACTTGAAAAGCTTCCTGGAGACAAAAGACCTTATCACTAATGCTGCACCACAGATTGATTTAAAACACCAAGTGTTTTATTATGCCAGCAGATGCATGCCAGAGTTATGACAATGTCAATTAATGTCTCACTGGCTTTGTTAACCTTGCTGGAGTCTGTGGAGATTGCAATGGTGAGGTGTGAGAGAAAGACTGAGCTGGTGGGAAGGAGTCTGGTTGCAGTTAGGAGGCAGGCACAAGGATTCCCTGCATTGTAACCATATGAAGGCTGATGGGAAGGCAAATTACTATTAGTATTCATCAGCACCAGTCAGACATGCCTAAAGATTGGCTTTCAGGTTAAGTAGAGAATACTAAACTTACTCAATAATATTCATTCGGTAGTTGTATTCACACATTTTTACACTGCTGTAAGAAACTGCCCAAGACTAGGAAATTTCTAAAGGAAAGAGGTTTAATTGACTCACAGTTCCACATGGCTGGGAAGGCCTCAGGAAACTTACAATCATAGCAGAAGGCAAAGGGGAAGGAAGGCTTGTCTTACATGGCAGCAGGTCAGAGAGAGAAAGAAAGAGAGAAGCGGGGGGAAGAGCCCCACACTTACTAAACAATCAGATTTTGTGAGAACTCTTATCACGAGAACAGCAAGGGTAAAGTCTGCTGCCATGATCCAATTACCTCCCACCAGGTCCCTGCCTTAACATGTAAGGATTACAATTCAAGTTGAGACTTGGGTGGGGACACAGGGCCAAACCATATCAGTAGTGCTTTGCAAGCTCAGTTGAGTAATGCATTTTTTCATGGAGACTGTTTTGGGATGGTGTGCTATGGAATACATTTTGGAAAATTCTGCTCCATTGAATATAGCAAGCTTTAGCCAGTGGACCACCCAAAAATGAACAAGTGCAATAAAGAGTTCTTAGCTTTCTATGCTACCCATCCAGGAGGCCCTGGTGCCCCAGACAGCTGAAGCATTTAAGAGAAAGTAGATCCTCATGTTTGTTGAACCTCACTCATACCAAGGGCAAGACAGAAATGTCTCCATCAATATGCAAAACTTTTTACTTTTAATTTCACATTTATTATAGATAAGAGATTCTGATAGGCACTTTATACACCTTAAATTGTTTCAAGTTTAAGCACCTATATAATTTTTAGATGTATAAAAGATAATTTTTAAAAATAGAACACTTGCTGGTAGCCAACTTAGTGTTAAGATTATTTTCTTAAATTCAACTAGTTGATTAAAATTAGGTGGAGGGAATGAGGGATTGACATGAGGTGATGTATTTTAATGTACCTACTTAATAGAATTGAAAGATCCCAACAGGTTCTTCCTGCTTAGTACACAAACAAAGACTACAGTATTACAGTAAAGAAAAAGTTTACTTGACACAAGGCTGGCCATGCCATGTGGGAGACAGTTATTACTGAAATCAATCTCTTCTTAAGTTAGGGGTTTTCCAAAGGTAGTTTGGGGGAAGAGGTGGAGGTGGCTAGGCAATGGGTACTTACCGCTGATTAGTTGGGGGAGCAGTCATAGGGATATAGGAAATTATCCTCCTGCTGGCTGAAGTGCTTCTGGATGGAGACACAGGAGTGGTTGGCAGGTCCAGGTAGAGCCATCATTGGTGTCGGACAAGCAAAAAACCTGAAAAGTTATCTCCAAAGGGCAATCTTAGATTCTACAATAATGATGTTATCTGCAGAAGTAATTGAGAAAGTTGCATATCTTGTGATCTCCAGAAAAAATGGCTGGCAATGCTCATATGTTAGCAGAATCCAGGCTTCTCTATCTTCCTAACCTGGTGGTCTCTCATTAAGCTTTACAAAGATGGTTGTGTTTGGGGGAATGGCTATAATCATATAAACTATAAATATCTCCCACAGCTAGCCAAGCCTATGCCCATTAACAGTTAAGGCAGCTCGAAGGATAAAGGCAAGAGGGGATTGTCTAGATCATATCTCCTCCACTGTCATAATTTTCTTACTGTTATAATTTTTGCAAGGGCAGTTTCTGAATTGTCACAAACATCCTACCCAAGGCAAAGAACTTGCTATTTTCTATTTTTATCTTTCTTTTAAAAAATAATTTCAGATTTTGATTCAAAGATAGAGCTCATTTTTGCCACTGAATTCTGTAAGAATTTCTGTCAACGAGGAAGTCTTCATTAGATCAGTGAATCTCAGATATTTATAGTCCTTGGAAGAAACAGGTTATCAAAAAAAGAGGGAAAATGAAAGATGGTTCCTTTAGGAAATGAACAAAGAGGAAGATATGTCCCAACCACAAGAAGCAAATGGAAGGAAATGGCTGGCTTCAGAATGTTAATATAATCACTGCAAATTTGTTTTCATATAAGTAATTAATCAACTTTTGTCACTTTTTGCGATTCATTGTGAACATTCTGCATGAGGTCCGTCCTTCACTGTGCTACTTCAAGTTTAAAAGCCTGAGGCTTTTAGAACTTGCCTTATGACATTGTCAAGGCCCTTTTTATAGACTAATTAACATGCCAAGAATTTCAAGTCAACAAAAGATACAATGGTACCATTTTTTAGTTTTCAAGAACTTTTTCATGCCCACTTCAAGCACTTCTTACATTTCTGGCCCTCTCTGCTGATACCAGCCTCACTGGAGGGACTGGCTTTAAGTTTCACGGAGGGCCCCACCCTTCCTGTTCATTCAGTGGGACCATTCATGAAGGGAAATAATGACATTACATTATGCAAGTTTCCCTATGTGTAACTTCTCCTAATAGAGCCTTTTTGGTGGAATTTTTAGGATCCACGCTCACCGAGATTAAGCTACATATTCTAAGCTAAGGACCACACTAGACTGGAGCAAATATAACAGATCTCAGCATGGATTGCCTTGGTACCAGAGTCCCTAACAAGCCCACATGCTGCCAGTCACATTGTTCACACAGACTCTTGGGGAAACTGGAACACTCCATCCTGGCTTTAAGTTACCACCACTATCAAACTACCACCCTTTTCTATTAAGGCTTAAATTGCCAATATAACAATACAGAAGAACTTATACTCACAAGCATTAACTTCTGTTTAAAGGGATATTTACAAACAACAGGATTTCTTGTTTCTTGAACCTAACTTAGCAGAAGATGAGTTCTCACCCAGGGGAGAAATTTTATATACAGTTTATTAGTAGTTCTATTACATATGTAAATGTACCCATTATAGAATATAAAGAGAAATAGAAAAGAGTAAAAATAATCACTCATAAATACCAATATTAACAATTTAAATAGGCTTCTTTTCATCTTTTCTCTCCTATAACTTGTATTATAGGAAAATGAAAGTAGTTGAAACTGTAAGTGAATTCTGGCCAAATATTTTTCCTAAATAAGCCAGCCAAAAGATGCTCTCCCCCAAGTCCTCTGAGATCTAATGCTGGACAAGAGGTACTGCGCCCCACCCCAACCACCCACATGGAAGCAGGACTCAAGAAGTCATGAGCTGCACATTTCTGATTTTGCTCACAGTCAAGCTGCGCAGGCAGAAGGGGTGAGGATTATTAATCAGATAAAGTGAGATGAACTACCAGCTCTCTCTCCTCTGCTCCTCAAAGAATTCCTTCACTTCCTCTGCCTGTTTCTGTCCTCACCCAGGGTGGCCCATGTTCTCCCACGGCGCTCTCCTCTGCTACTCGGCTGCTCCCCTGAAGGGCATGCCCAGAGCCTCCCGGTGCCCATAGCATCTGGTGCTGCTTCAAAGCCAATCACTAAACCAGCCAACTATCTGCCCTTGCGGTTTGCCCAGGCGAATCTTCCAAGGCCACTCCTGTCAAACTGGAAGCTCCCGGAACCTCTGTGCAAATGAATTCTAAAATCCTCCGTACCTTTACAGCAATCTCACAGAGATTTATCTTGTCACAAAGAGGAAAACATAAACCTTCCTGCCATCACTGAGGTACTCCAAGTGTGACTGCCTTTACTGCACCACTCAAAGAGTGAACTATGCATGAAAAATAAAATTTCAGTCTTAACATTAGCTTCACTGTGAAATGGGTTGGAATTCTTCAAGAGACTAATTTAAAAATGAACTCTGAGAATCTGAACAAGCAGTATCTGAAAGGGAAACCTTAAATGATACATAAATAGGTGAAAATACTTTCAACCTCATTAACAATCAAAGGTATGCTAAACAAAACATACATGTTTTTGCTTATCTAACTAGAAATGATTTTTTAAAGTTATATTTGATGTCAGTGTAGAATGTCGGGAAACTTGTTAGTCAGGTTTCCCTGTTCGTCAGGTTTCCCCACATTCTCCTGGTGGGAGATTGGTAAAAGCAAATTGGGGAACTTGTATTAACAATGTGGAAACTATGCATAACCTCTCAGTAAGCAATTCTACTTATGATCCTAAGGATAAAATTAGTAGTATGCAAGAAGATTTGATAATAGCAAAAACTGGAAAAATATACAAGAATAAGTAGTCATTAAATACGGTATCTTCACTTGACAGAATACTCTGCAGCCATTAACAAGGAGCTGAAGGAAGAGGTTTATACATGAGAAAAAAAACTAATTATGAAACAACACATACAACGTAGCCCCAGTTTAGTGGAAATACATACACCTAGAAAAGGGTTTAGAGAGGAGTCATCAGTGGTTATCTCACAGTGGGGTGGACACAAAGCTAGCAGGATGGCATGCAGTTAAGAGTAAGGGGATTGAACATACTTGGATGCATATCCTAACTTTACCACTCTGGGAACTGGGGCAATTTTCTCACAGACTCCTTATTTGTAAAATGGGGATAATGTGACTTCTTAGGGCTTGTTAAAGGATTAAAAGAAATGGTGTTAATAAAGTACATAGCACAATATTTGGTACAAACAAAAACTAACTTATAGATCTAGAGATTTTTTATCTAATTGCCAATTTTCTATGATAAATACATATTTTATAGTGAAAGTCATTTCAAAAAATGTAAACAAATATAGAATTCTAATTAATAATATACACATTTAAGTGATTAGAAGGGAAGTATACTAATGTTTACAATTTACTTTGAAATACATCAAAACAGAAGATGGATTAATGGTAGGTATACAAAAATTTACTGCAAAATTCTTTCAACTTTGTGGTGTGTTTGAAAATATAAAATGTTGGTAAAAATGAATATCACTTTAAATGTATTATCTTTTTTATTTATATAAGTAAGATGACCAGGCACATTGGTTCACTCCTGTAATCCCAGCACTTTGGGACGCCAAGGCAGGTGCATTGCTTGAGGCCAGGAGTTCAAGACCAGTCTAGGCAACATGGCAAAATCCCATCTCTCTACTAAAAATTAAAAAAAAATAAAAGAAAGAAAGAAACAAAAAAGAAAATTAGCTGGCCCTGGTGGTGCATGCCTGTAGTCCCAGCTACTGGGGAGGCTGAGATGGGAGAATCACCTGAACCTGGGAGGTCGAGGCTTCAGTGAGCCAAGATCACACCACTGCAGTCCAGCCTGAGCGACCAGAGTGAGACCCTATCTCAGAAAAAAAAAAAAAAAAAAAAAAAGGAAAAGATGTTCATTTTAAGAGAGCATGAAATAAACACATTAAGAAAAAGTTAGTAATTTCTCTGACATACTCCTCACCAATTCCACTCTGCTGGGAAGGTATTTTTTGTATCTTTCCACATTTTTATGATCATAAATTTAAAGGAAACTGTTTTTTCATAAGATTTTATCATCCATATTACTTGACAACCCCTGTTTTTTATACTTGGAAAGGTAATTTTTGTTTAAAAAATAAAGAATGACATCTACCTCTTACTAATGAACCTATAAGTCACAAATAAATTTTCTTTATAGATAAGATAGAACATAGCTTTTTCCCATATGTGATTTTTATTATTACTCAAAATTTTAGGAGCCTTCATAGCAAGAAATAAAATACTTTGGTTTTTAAAATACTTTCATTATTTTTATATTAAAATGCAACACAGCTTGGTGCCTGTGCGTCCTACTGTGAGCTAGTATTTATTACCATCTCCTCCCATGGATTCCAAGTCCACTCACCTCTGTCTTTGGTGGTGTAATTGCTACCATTACACTTGAGGTCACTTTCTGCAGCCACCACTGTAGCCTAAGTTAAAGATAAAAATGTACCTGAGATTCACAGCATCTGAATATGCAGGACCACAATTCCTATTCACATATGTACATTCAATGTAAAGAAAACAAAATAACAACAGTGACAAAACTGTACCAGTATATCCTGTGTAAGGAGTTGTTACCTACCCCACAGAAGCAGACTGGACTCTACTCCAGATTTTCAAGGAAACTATCTTTTGTTAATGCTTTGAAAATGTCTTGTCATTTTCTCTGCTTTTTCTTTATGAAACTCCTATTTTCTTAGGATACTGAACCTCCTAGATTAAGCCTCTAATTATCTTAGCTTTTCTCCCTTATTATCCATTTCTTTAATGTTACTTCTTACTGGGTGTTTTCCTTGACTTCATCCTCCTGAATGAGGAGCATTCTTAATTTCAACTATAATTTTTAATTTATAAGTGCTTTTTGCTCTGACTAGACTGGTTTCATTAATTTGCATTCTTATTTTATGTCACTAAACATATTAAATAGCAATACTTTATAGCATTTTTTCCATTCCTTGATTTGCCTCTGTTAACTCTTAGTGTCTTTTTATTATTATCTTTTGGGGCAGGGGTTGGTTTGTACCTGTACTTTTCATGTTGAAGGTTTTCCTTAAATATCTGGTCAATTTCTCCTATTTAAAAACAAGACATTAAAATGCTGACTGGAGGCCCCACTCTATTGGTGGCATCTTAGTTCATTTTGTGCTGTTAGAACAAAATGCCACTGACTAATTTAGAGCGAACAGAAATGTATTATCTCACAATTTAGATGGCAGGGAAGTCCAAGATCAAGGCAGTGGCATCAGGTGTGGGACTTCTTACTGCATCCTTACATGATAAAAGGCAGAAGGGCAGCAGGGAACCAGCTCCCTCTGTCAAGGCCCTTTATCAGAGCACTAATCCCATTCATGAGGGAGGAGCCCTTGCAGTCTAATCATCTCCTAAAGGCTCACCTCTTAATACCATCACATTGGTAACACCTGGATTTTGGAGGGGACACATTCAAACCACAGCAGTAGGGCTTGACAACTAGTGAATCTCATTGTACAGCATTGGGCAGGCATCCAGGTTTTAATTTTTTAGGTTTTTAGGTTTTTATTTGTAGGTCTGGTCAGTTCCCGAGTTTCCTAACAGAAGAATCCTCCAATCTTGTCCTCGGGATAGAAGGCTGGCTACTAGTATGTTCAGCTTAGATGATGGAAGACCTCCTCATTAGATACAACGTGTTTCTTGTATTTCCCTGGTTTTCTATCCAGCACCGAAGCACTTCTCTCCTCTGTGCTTGGTATCCACAACTCCAAAAACTGTTTCTGCAATTCCTCTAAGAAATGGATCTCTCAGGTCTCTTAGGGCACAAGAAGAGTAGTCATCTAATTTCTCGGAATGAAGGTGGGCATTGGCATCCACTTGCTCCTTAAACAAATAGTCTTCTTGTTCTCAGCCTCCTCTCCTCCAGGCTTTGGGCTTCCATTTCTGAGAATTCCTGGAATTTGGCAGGGTAAATCACCAAGCTTCTCAGTGGTAACCTCCCTCCTCCCCTCCACATACACACTTGTAAATTTGACCTTTGATCTGCCCAATGGTTGAAATTCACCCAACCATGTGTAATCTTCATATATTATAGTTTGAAGTTTTAGGTGTTTCCTGGTTTCATTAAAGATAAAGTTGAGCACCTGTAATTGTGCTGTGGTTGTTACTGTTCTTGTTATTTTGTGGTAACTTCTGAGAGGAGAATTGGGCAGAGACATCGTTACTTTTACCTCCCATCTTATAACTGATAGAGCTTCTTATTAGTAGAGGAAAGATTCTTGTTTATTTTCTTAGGTGAGAATAGAAAATTACTCTTTTCTAGTTGGAAAAAGCCTGTCATATGTATATTTCTTCATATTCTCAGCATGAATTCTAACCTAAATGATTTCTTTCTTTCTTTAGATGCCTAATACATACAAAGTTAGGAAAGCAAAGGCAGGAAGCCAAAATGAAACACTTTTCTTTTTCTCCCTGGCAGTCCCTTAACATTTTGGGCTTCATACAGTATCTCCACTAAATAACAGAGGGAGAAACTGAGATAGAAAGCGAATCCCAAAGTGTTGAAGGTGATTATGCCATCGAAAGCTAATGTCTGCATGTAAGATGGGGATTTCTACCCCAAGTTTTCTTTCTAGAACGCTAAGGGCAGGCAGGAAAATTATGAGGAAATAAAATACTTAGGATTTAGTAAAACAGATACCAAACTTTACATATGAGTTTATTTCTTCACTATATTTTCTATGTTATATTCTAAGAACAAAAGCACACAGTCTTCTCCTGGGTAAGAAGCAGCTTCTGTTTGACACACATGGCTAGCATGTGGATAATGCCACCACCATCTTTCTAATTGGACTGCAGTTCATATCTTTTCTCATTTGGCTGCCATTCATCCAAACCACCTCCCACTCTTCCTTTTGTGTCCAGAATTGCGAGCAGTGAACCCTCACAGTGAGTGTTACGGTTCTTAAAAATGGTGTGTCCAGAGTCTGTTCCTTCAGATGTTCAGATGTGTCTGGAGGTTCTTCCTTCTGGTGGGTTCATGGTCTTGCTGACAGGAGTGAAGCTGCAGATCTTCCCGGTGAGTGTTACAGCTCTTAAAGGCAGCATGGACCCAAACAGTGAGCAGTAGCAAGATTTATTGCAAAGAGCTAAAGAACTAAGCTTCCACAGTGTGGAAGAGGTTCCCAGCGGGTTGCTGCTAGCTGGGGCAGCCTGCTTTTTTTCCCTTATCTGGTCCCACCCACATCTTGCTGATTGGTCCATTTTACAGAGAGCTGATTGGTCCGTTTTGACAGAGTGCTAATTGCTGCATTTACAATACCAAGTTAGACACAGAGTGCTACACAGAAAAGTTCTCCAAGTCCCCACTAGGTTAGCTAGATACAGAGTACTGATTGGTGTATTTACAAACCTTGAGCTAGATGCAGAGTACTGATTAGTGTATTTACAAACCTTGAGCTAGACACAGGGTGCTGGTTGATGTATTTACAATCCCTTAGCTAGACTTAAAGGTTTTCCAAGTCCCCACCAGACCCAGGAGCCCAGCTGGCTTCACCTAGTGGATCCCATACTGGGGCTGCAGATGGAGCGGCCTGCCAGTCCTGTGCTGTGCGCCTGCACTCCTCAGCCCTTGAGTGGTTGATGGGACTGGGTGCCACAGAGCAGGGGGCAGCACCCATCGGTCGGCATGGGAGCCCTCTGCAGAGGTGGTGGCTCGGGCATGGCGGGCTGCAGGTCCCGAGAGCCCTACCCCCTGGGGAGGCAGCTGAGGCCTGGCGAGAATTTGAGCCCAGTGCATGCGGGCTGGCAGTGCTGGGGGACCCAGCGCGACCTCTACAGCTGCTGGCCTGGCTGCTAAGCCCCTCACTGCCCTGGGCCGGAGGCACCAGCTGGCCACTCCAAGTGCGGGGCCTGCCAAGCCTGCATCCGCGCCCGCCAGAACTCACGATGGCCTGTGAGTGCTGCGCACAGCCCCGGTTCCTCCCGGCACCTCTCCCTCCAAACCTCCCACAAACAGAGGGAGCCGGCTCCAGCCTCGGCCAGCCCAGAGAGGGGCTCCCACAGTGCATAGCTCCTCAAGCGCCACCTGAGTGGACATGGAAGCCAAGGAGGCACTGAGAGTGAGGGCTACTAGCACATTGTCACCTCACACTTTGTCTAAGAAATTTCCCACTTTGAAAGTCCTGTTTGGAAGGAGAGTTATTTCTCACTACATAGGCTGAGATGCTGAGGCTGTCAGATTCACAATTTCCCAAGTCAACCTTGCAGGTAGAGTGCAGGTGAGAGGTGACAATGTGCCAGCAGCTCTTGCTCACTCTCGGCACCTCCTCAGCCTCTGTGTCCACTCTGGCCATGCTTGAGGAGCCCTTTAGCCCACCGCTGCACTGTGGGAGCCCCTCTCTGGGCTGGCCGAGGCTGGAGCCGGCTCCCTCTGCTTGTGGGATAGTATGGAGGGAGAGGCCTGGGCAGGAACCAGGCTGCTTGCTGGCCAGCGCAAGTTCTGGTTGGGCACGGGTTGCACGGCCTTCACTCAGAGTGGCCAGACTGCGCTGCTGACCCCTGGCAGTGAGGGGCTTAGCACCCTGGCCAGCAGCTGCAGAGGGTGCACCGGGTCCTCCAGCACTGCCAGCCCACCCGTGATGTGCTGGAATTCTCACTGGGCCTCCCCCGCCTACCTGCAGGGCAGGGCTCGGGACCTGCAGCCAGCCATGCCCAGGTCTCTCCACATGCCTCCCCCACCCCCATGGGCTCCTGGGCAGCCTGAGCCTCCTCAACCATAGGGCCCCCTGCTCCACAGGACCTGGTCCCATGGATGGCCCAAGGGCTGACAAATGTGGGTGCCTGGCGCAGGACTGGTGGTCACCTCTGCCCACAGCCCCAGGGAGGGATCCACTAGGAGAAGCCCCCTGGGCTCCTGAGTCGTGTGGGGACTTGGAGAACTTCTATGTCTAGCTAAAGGATTGTAAATGCACCAATCAGCACCCTGTGTCTAGCTCAAGGTTTGTAAACGCACCAATCAGTGCCCCATGTCTAGCTAATCTAGTGGGGACTTGTAGAATTTTTATGTCTAACTAAAGGATTGTATTATGTCTAGCTCAAAGTTTTTAAATGCACCAATCAGCACCCTGTCAAAAAGGACCAATCAGCTCTCTGTAAAATGGACCAATCAGCAGGATGTGGGTGGGGTCAGATAAGGGAGTGAAAGCACGCTGCCCAAGCTGCAGCGGAAATCCGCTTGGGTCACCTTTCACAGGGTGGAAGCTTTGTTCTTTCCCTCTTTACAATAAATTTTGCTGCTGCTCACTGTTTGGGTCCACTCTGCCTTTATGAGCTGTAACACTCGCTGCGAGGGTCTGCAGCTTCACTCCTGAAGTCAGCGAGACCACGAATCCACCAGAAGGAAGAAACTGAGTATCTGAAGGAAAAAACTCCAGACACACCATCTTTGATAACTGTAACACTCACTGCAACAGTCCACAGCTTCATTATTGAAGTCAATGAGACCAAGAACCCACCAATTCTGGACACAATATGACAACAAATACCTTAGGGGTAAGAATATCTAGCCATACAAACACTACAGGTAGGCAGATATTTCCTTAGGTAGCCAGACATTTTTTGTTAGTTTGAACAATATAATCCTGTTTTCAGAGTCCTACTCCAAGAAAAAGGTGCTAATATTCTTTCAATCTTGCAAATTGCATGGACCAGACAAGACTCAAGGTTCTTGGTAACTCCACTAGAAACTGAGACAATGTGAAACCCCAAATGAGCAAGCCAGCTATTCCTACTCATCATAACTGCCTAACTCATCCTACAGACACCAGTGTGTTCAAGGAGCTCCTCTGGGTCTATACACCTAAAATGCATATTCAGGTCAAAAGGAGAGAGCGAGTTTGTGCACAGATGAAATTAATATCTGTGGAAATCATGTTTGAGCACTCTTTTAATTAAGCAAAGCTAATGAGAGTACCCATGCCCTTTTTTGTTTAGTAGTGGTATCCAGGTGGTGGTTTTAGGTATAATTATTGTAAATAATGCCAGTTTAAGCTTCAGAGAATCAAAGGTAAATTCCTGAGAGAATTTTATTTTCTCAGGATTTAAATAAACAACTGAAAAAGAAAAGAGAGGCAAAGGAGAATGTTTTCAATAATAAACAAATAGCTATTTTATAGGAACAAGTCTAAACAAAATATTAAGAATCAACCTAATGCAATGCAGCAAATACTTTTGAGAAATTATACCATGTTAGGTGCTGAAGAGTTATAGAGATAAAAAGAACTTGGGCCTACCCTTAACTAAAGCTGACAACTTCAGTGAGAGGTAGCAAAAAGTGGAAAAAATACTCAAATATCAGAAGACATTTAAGCATGACAAAAGGCAGAATGGGATCAACCAGAAGAGATGTAGCAAGAATCATATTTTTCATTTGTTTTTCAATGTCTCTATTTTTTTTTTATTCCCAAAGTTGCCTTCTTGTGACTTTCCATACACCGAGGCTGAGATGCTCATCATTTTCAGGGAGAAGGTAGATCTGCCTAGAATAAACAAGACACAGGCACATTATGATTTTTGTACATTTAGAGGGTTCGCAATAGACAGAAAACCCTCTGGCTTTCAATAGAAAGAGCTGGATGCTTGAAAGAGAAAGCCAGTTTCTCAGGAATCTCAAAGATGGGCTTTGAAATTCCAATTGACCAAGCCTAGAAGACTGGATTGTAGAGTTCTAACTGTAAACACAGAGTATGGAAGTGCAGATTAGGGAATGGGACAGGAATTTGAGGAAGCCCAACCTGTGGCTGTGGGAGGAGCCCAGAAAATTGAGATGCTTGTCTGGGGTCACCTTGGGGTTGAGAGACTTGTGGGGTCGGGGGATGTAGAACACAGGTTGACTGGGAATCCAGAGTGTAGGAGGCTTGGGCATCAGTTCCCTTCAGGACCTCTTGGAGGGGACCTCTTCGCAAATTAACTGAGCCACCCTGTGCCACAGTCAAGTAGAACTGCGTTTAGGCTGAGAGGGTCTGAGAGAGATCCCTACTCTTTACTCCAGCACAAAGTGAAACCAATCCAGAAAATCCCTGGAGTCATTGCAGAGGGCAAGAAAGACATCTGAGAAACAAACAAGCGAACGAACAAAAAACAGAATGTGATGAGTCCTCATGCCTGCTTGAAGAATGCTGCATCATAGGGAAAGGGGACCACTCACAGAGGCTGCAAGGTAAACAGCTCAAAGCCAGAAGACAGATGGGTCCATCGGTGAACCTCACAGGGTCAGCAGTACTGGTGAGAGCAGAGTTGAGGGAGGAGAGAACAGAAAGGGACCGGGGTTGTGCCAAGAGAACAGAGGACAAGCTACACTAGCCAGAGAAGCCTTCAAAACAGACACAAAGAGACTTCATACAAAGCCAGCCAGGCCCACCTGCCTGCCCCTGCCCGTGCTTCATTTCCATGTGCTGGAAGAAGCAAGAAGGGAGAACACCTATGAGGAGATACTGATCCTAGTGGGGAACATGAACCTTGACTGACTACATTTAAGCCCTGATTTCACTAATGATTGAGTAAACTTGAAGAGGCAATATCACATGTTTTCTAGAGCTAATTGGTGGCTGATGAGTAAGTTAGGCCCATTTATAGGAAACCGCTTCTATTTCTACACACGAGTCAGTGTGTACATGGTGCGCACAACACAAAAGATACACACCAAATATGGGAACACCGAAAGAAGGAGACATTGTATTAAGTTGGGGGAGAAGAGCGATTGGGCCACCACTGGATGTTTTGGACTATGCCTTAGTGAATTTTTGGGATTCTGACACATAGAAATGAGGTGGAGGCATTCCAGGTGGCAGAAAAATGTCTATCAAAATCTAGGAAATCGGAGTAGGTAGGAAATGATAAGGAAAAAAATAATGGTCCAATTTGGCTGGAAAATACAGTCCTCATAAAATTCTATATACACTCTGCCAGAGTCTGTGTTTTGTCCCTAAGTGCTGGGAAGAGTTTTGTAAACATTTACAGAATAAAATATATTCTGAGCAGAGTGATGCCTGGAAATTTATGCCCATTACTTAAAAACCCCGCTGTCTCTGGTTCCTGTTCCTTACTGCAACTGTAGTAGACAAGCTTGCCACCAAATATTGCCTCCAGTGGAATACTTCTGTATTCAGCCTCAGCCCACAGAGAAGGAATCTTCCATCAATATTTTGTCCTTTCATCAGATGCTAGGAAAGTTTGCACCATTCTGCCCATCCCTACTCCTTGGATGGAAGCATGGCTAATACAAGGAATGTGGTGGTTCCATGTATATGAGGTGGGGTTCAAGCAGTTTTATTTTGATGAATCTCCAAAGGTGATTTAGATATACAATCTTGATCTCTGCTTTTTCTATCGCTCTGTCTCGTATTTCTTCATACCAGTTTGGAAGAATATCTGCTACATAGTTGGTTTCAATAAATATTTGTTGAATAAATGGACAGACACACCCACCCATTTCTTTTCTCCTTTTTTTTTTTTTTCTTGAGAAGGAGTCTCACCCTGTCACCAGGCTGGAGTGCAGTGGCACAATCTCAGCTCACTGCAACCTCCAACTCCCTGGCTCAAGTGATTCTTCTGCCTCAGTCTCCTGAGTAGCTGGGATTGCAGGCACGCACCACCATGCCCAGCTAATTTTTTTTATTTTTAGTAGAGACAGGGTTTCACCATGTTGGCCAGGATGGTCTCAATCTCCTGACCTTGTGATCCACCTGCCTCAGCCTCCCATAGTGCTGGGGTTACAGGTGTGAGCCACTGCACCCAACTCCATTTCTTAAGCTTTAGCATGCAATGGAATCACTTAGTAGGCTTGTTAAAACAGACTGTGGAGGTCCACCTGAAGAGTTTCTGATTGAGTAGGTCTAGGGCGGAGGCTAAGAATCTACATTTCTAACCACTTCCCAGGTGATAACAATGCTATTGTTAGAAGGGGCTACACTTTGAGATCCAGTGGTCTAGATAAATATGGAAACCCCCTGAATACTTTAAATATAAGCCCAAACTTAATGGGACCTTTGAATGGTTTGCCTACCATTTTTCTGGGAGCTTTTAGAAAAGATGTTTCCCTATGTTTCATTACATAAGTTAAAGGAGCAACTTAATAGCATAAATTATAGGCATTGAAAACTGTTGCTGAAACATAGGAATTTTTATTAAGAATCCAGGAATCAGAGAGTTCTGAATAAAATGTGAGTCATCATTTTCTATTCAAAGTTTGATGTCATAATCTAAAATAGGATTTTTTAAAAGTCATAGGATTTCTATTTTTTTACCCTAAAGTGACCTCCTTTAATATCAAAACAAATCAAAAATCAGGCTCCCCTTCTGGAGTGATTGAAAATTAGATAAAGAGGACTGTATTTCTGTCCATTATCTGGAGGAGAATCCATGTGAGAATTTGGGACTGTCTTGCTATCTTTTTAACCCTACAGAAGAAACAAAACACCATTTTCACATTCTGCCAAGTACCCACAAAGGACCAGGTTTCTGTCTTGTTTTCTAGACACTATAAAAATATCAGAGCTGCTTAATTTTTAAAACTTCTGTAAAAATTTAAGGTTTTTAAACTTTCAAACAGTAATACTTAAGATTTATATTAAGTTATAGCTTTCCTTGGTAAGATTACTCTTGAACTTCCCTAATTTGTAGTTTCAATTCTATTAGTTGTCTGTAAAGTCAAAGATTTTGTTTGATCACTATAAATAATGTGTTTACTTTATAATGGTGTATATTGTTTTTATCATGTGGACTCTCACTATTTAGAAGTTTAAGTGATCAAATACCCTTGTTTCTGTAAGCCACCTAAGAACCATAACTCCAATTATAACTAATTGGAAATATATACATATGTATATAGATAGATGCATATATATATGCATATATATATAATGGAGTTCAGATAAATGATTTTGGAGCTAAAAAGGCTCTCTCAGAGAGCCAGACTGCACATGAAATTCCCAATAAAATGTCTGACACAGCTCTGAACTACAGGGCTCCTCAACTTTATCCACAACGCTGAACTTTTGATATAGTCCTACAGTGGACAGACATGTTGCTTATAAGGGCAGAAAATAACAGTCTGAAGAAGTGTTTCCAGATCTGGCTTTTTTATTAAAAACCTCACTTATCCAAAGACTGATGCTTATTAAGCTTGACATAACTCCTCTCAGACCTGAGACTTCAACTTCAGATTGATTTTCCTTGTTGTATTTTATAAGACACGAAAAATTAAACACTCTCATATGTCATTATTATTTGTAATTGCAGGTTGTATTTTGCAGGCTGACTGCTCCCTGCTGCCCCTGTGTTTTATGAGTACATGTAATTTTGCACATTAGAGAATTTTCTATTTGTCTGCCAATGGGCTCTTTTGCCAAGATGTAGGCAGGCGTAGATATCAAAAGCCTTCATAGCAATAGCATAAACAGAAGCTTGACTCAAATCACTTTTATGAAAGGAAACATTTCTTCACATAATTTGGTAGGAATTCATCACTGTGCTACAGAGTGAATGGAGGCTAACAGAAGCAAGAAGGGTCAAAAGAGGAAATAGATACAGAACATGGGCTTCAGAGTGGAGGGCATAGAACAGACGAGTCTCAAGATAGATAAAGAAGATTTTGGCAAGTAAGAATCAGGAGCAAGAATGGCAGAAGACAGTTGGCAAGTTTGGGAAACAAGAGTACAAAATGAGTGAGGGCGCCAAGGAAGTCAAGGTGCCAGGTGAGAATGCCTAGAGAGGATGGCAGAGGTGAAATTGGCATTGGTGAAATTGACAGAACTATGTAGGAAGCAGGCCAGACTCAAACAAAACTGAGACCAGCAGCCAACGCTATGACTATAAGACTAATGGAAATGCAAGAGAGTGAGAAGGAAGCAAAACAGACAATCAATTTTGACTATTCTAATGAGCCTTAATTAACTACTTTGGCTGAAAACCTCCCATGACAGAACACAGCAGCCTCCAGAGCAGCTTAAAGAAACTGTCAGGATGTACATGAGCTGTTAACAGAACTCCTCACTTTAGTTTTCTTTAGCCAGTTGTTTTCTTCCGTATGGGTGAATGGTCAAAGGTGTGAATCTGAATTCACCAAACAAGATGCAAAAAAAAAAAAAAAAAGTTATGAACTGTATTTATGTTACTAGCAGCAACCTTCCTGAGGATATCATTAATATTTCAGGAGATCCACTTAATAAGAACCATTTCCACATGAAATTTTGAATTCCTTAGGCAAGCCACCAGGCTAGATAAAGAAACCCACCAGATGCCTTGTAAGTTGTATTATCCTGTTATCCTTAGAAATGAATGGATATTGAATTCAACCCCTACGTCAGTGGTTCCCACTCCAGATAGCACATTAGAATTTACATGGGGAAATGCTGATTAGCCTGGGGTGGAACATGAGTTTCTTAGGAGCTTCCCGCATGATTGTAAGGACTGAGAACTATTGCTATATGGAAGAGACTCAATGACAAAAACACAACTCCCTACCACAATATTAACAATATGTTTTAAGATGTAGCCAGAATTTCCTAGAATGTCATGCAACCTTTGCTTCTACTTCTTTGGGTAAAAGAAGGCATGTAGTGACTTTAGCCAATCTCAATGTTATGGGCTCATCTCCTGAGGTTACTATGCCTCTTTTTTCTTTCAAGAAAAAGAAACAACAGCATGTTGCTTAATCACGCTTACTTAATTTGTGCCTATGTCCAATAAATTTCAATTGCTTTGTAAGATAGTATTGATGGGTCCTGTTCCTTTTCTGTCCATTATAATTTGTGCAGCCTAATTTATCCTTTCAGTTTCTGAGTATGTATTCACTGCTTTTAAGTGACAGACAGAGGGGAAATGTCTGTAGTATTTCAAATAGAGATCTAAAGCAGCAGAATGGTTTAACCAAGACAACTGCTAAAAAGCAACTAGATGGCTTCAGTCCCAAGAGAAATAGATATTATATCAAAAGAATGCTGTCTAAAAAGTAATATTTGGAAATGAAGATAAACACAAACTTTGGAAGACTCAAGAATGTCATTTTGATACAGGAACAATGTCTAATGAAAATTTAGAAATCATCGGTTAGCAAGAAACATAAAAGTGTATAAGTATGGCCAGACTTAACTAACTTAGGGGTTATATATGCACATTAATTGACAGGCATTAGCCATGACCTGTAAGTTTAAATGAAAATTAAAATTCTACCAAATATTAGATAAGAATAAATCTGAAGTCTTATAAAGCACTATAGGCATATGAAGAGAGTAGTACTATAATGTTAGCATGAATATTATTCATTTTGACTTCCAAGTTAAATTGTCCCCTGGTCTAAGGTTATATTCAAAAGCAAAGTAGCATTCAAATTCATCTAAGGTGTAAATGCAAGAACAAAGACCCAGCAAATTGAGGTCATTCAAATATATTTTAATAAGCACAATAAATTAAGCAAGAATTCTCAAGGAAAGATTAGACTTTCTTGCCCTACATAAAAATCTTTGAAACACTTAGTAAAAATAATTCAAATGGCAAAGTACAAACTGAAGGTCTTTTAGGGCAGCTTAGCAATGGAAGGGCCAAGGAAGGATAAGAGGAGCATAGGGTCAGTCAGCATGAGTCAAGGAAAGATCGTAAGTAGAGAAATCAAAGAAGCATCCAATTTTTATTTTGATCTGGTTTCAGCATTGCAAGACATGAACATTTTCTCATTGGAGCATAATAATAAGGATTTTGAGGATGAAATCTAGATTTCTTTTGGAAAGTCATTTCACATTGAAATGTCAGTTTTATTTATGTGAATATGAATTTGAATATGTGCACTTGTTTTCTATTGCTGCTGTAACAAATTATAAAAATTTAGTTGCTTGAAACAACATAAATTTATTATATTATACTTCCATAGGTTGGAAGTCCAGTACAGGTCTTATGAACTAAAATCAAGTTGTTGACAGGGCTGTATTTCTCTTTGGAGGCTTCAGGGAAAAACCTGTTTCCTTGCCTCATCTAGCTTCTAGAAGCTGCCAGCATCCCTTGGCTGATGGCCCCTTCCTGCATCTTTTTTCTTTTTGAGACAGGGTCTCTCTCTGTCACCCAGACTGGAGTACAGTGGTGCAATCACAGCTCACTGCAGCCTTAAACTTGGGCTCAAGTGATCCTCCCACCTCAGCCTACCAAGTAGCTGGGACTAAAGGCATGCACCACCACACCAGCTATTTTTTTAATCTTTAATAGAGACAAGGTCTCACCATATTACCCAGGCTGGTATTGAACTCCTGGCCTCAAGTGATCCTCATGGCTCAGCCTTGCAAAGTGCCAAGATTGCAGGTATGAGCCACTGTGCCCAGTCCTGCTTTCTGTATATTGAAAGTCAGCATTGTCTCATCACCCTGACCATTCTTCTGTTATCATATCTTTTTCTCTTATCACAGCTCAGAAACGTTCTCTGATTTCTCATATCTGATGTCGAGAGATTAGATTCATGTGACTAGACTGGGCCTATCCGGATAATCTGAAATAATCTCCCCATCTCTAGGTCCTTAACCTTAATCACATCTGCATAAGCCCCTTTTGGCAGGTAAGGTAACATATTCACAGGTTCCAGGAATTAGGGTATGGACATCTTTGGGAAGACTATTATTCTGCCTACCACCATTAAAATATAATAGTAACTAGATCTTCTTCAAAATGAGTTAGATCCTCAAAACGAGTTAGATCTTCAAAATGAGTTAAAGCCACACCTGTCTTCAAGTCTTCCAGATGTCATCAGATGCCCATGCCACCTTCTTCTTCCCAAATTGATGAGGCTTCACTCTTTCCCCTTGTGGTTCATAAATTCTGATGTCCTTCATGCTGTGCTCTTTGATTTACTATAGGAGATGGCACCTTTTCCCTTCCACTACATAAAAAATTCACTCAGAATCACCCATTTACTGTTTCTTATAACTCAATTTAAATATTATAATTTAAGAACTTGTTTTTTGCCCTTTATCTATACATGCGATGCTACACCAGACAAATTCCCAGAGGCAGGTACAGTATATTTAACTCTCTTCAGATGATTTCCACACAGCACCATGGAGATAAAGAATTTTATTGATGCTTTTATCATTTAACAAGCACATGGCAAAACAAGTGTATATTTTATAGATAGAAAACCACAGATAAGTGGTTAAAGTCAAGCTATCAAAGCACATCAAATTAGGTGAGGTTGAAGAAAATAACTTTCCAAAACAAGTCACTAAAAATTTCTTTCAGAAACCATTTTCGGCAGGTTCAAAACACAGTTTTCTGGACACATGCTTTTTATACTTAAAATGAGGCACCCAGTTAATGATCTCTTTTTGTTCTCTTCCCAAGATAGTCCCATCATAGATGCTATGGGACATTAGGACTAGAAGGAAACAGAACTATCTAGTTTCTCCATTTAATAGATGAGAAAACAGAGGCCCAGTAAGGTGAAACAAATAAAAGCATGAGAACTATATTGACATCATAGGTGAAAGCACAGGCTTGGATTGCTTGTGAACATTATTCAGAATTAGGAGCAAAAGGGAAAGATTCTCACACTCTCAGACTTCCAAATGACAACACTCTTATTCATAGCTTCACCATAGCTTCACCTTGAGAATGGATAATAGCCACGAGCCAGTGGAGCAGAAGGCCAGAGGAGAGAAGGGTGTCACTCACGCTGACGAAGTACACCGGCAGTAGTGAGAAAATGCACACTGTCCCTTGAGCAATGATAGTTCAGCTTGGTTTCCCTCAAACAGTCTAAGTTTTAGTTTAAACATTTTCAGCCACAGCTTGCTTGATTTTTAATACACAGGCAAGTTGATAATCTTTCTTCTGAGAATTTTATCTCTGGTGCTAAAGCAAATTTAAATCAGCATGCTGTGTAATTGTATATTTTTAGCAAATGCAAAAACATGCAGTAGCAAATAGCTAACCTCCTCCCATAACCTTTACCCCACCCTTGTCTCTTCCTCTCCCTTCTTTCCACCTGTGTGATGCTGTGAAGACATGCTAGACAGCGTTTCAGGCACGTCTCATTCATTCCACGAGCCTTCCCTCTCTGAAATCTCTGTTTCCGCACAATCTCCCTCCTCAGATCTATAGCTGAAGACAATGGGAGAATAAGAGAAAATGCAAGGGCTCATTAAACAAACGTAACACTCCATCACATGCAGTGATGAAAGTTTAATTCCATTTTAACTCCAGGGGCCTCCAAGCAAAACTTTCACAAAGAACTCACTCTCATGTCATCTGTCTCCCACTGCCACCATCACAGGAAAAGGCTCCAGAGAGTTTTTGTTGTGTTCTCTGAGCATCTCTTTATTTCCTGGGTCCTTCTCACCAACAAAGGCTTTAGAAAGCCTCAAAAAGTATACTGGCATTACAAAGAGGTTTACAGACAGTGATGTTTATTCAATAAATGCTGCCTGCTTGCTGCTGCCACTACTACATCTCAGAACTGTGATGAGTGTTGGGATACAACCGTGAAGACACAAATCTGGTCCCTGGAGCTCTGATTCTAGTGACAATTGACTAATACTAAATCTCCTAATGAAAAGAAATGGATTGGATTTAAAGTTCAAACAAATTTTATCACCTGGTCTGGATTAGAGGTTCAGATAAACCTCATTACCTGGCATGAACCAGAGTTTGCTCATGGATATACGTTCATTGAATTAAATGTCTTCTTTTCCTGTTCCCTGCTTCCTCTATAGAAAGGCTGGAGGTGTCTTGATCATCTGGCTAACTTCCTGCACTTAAGGCAAGATGAGAAATATAGTATGTATTCAATAAATTCTTGATGTGTGAACAAATTAAAAAATAGCTTCAGCCTTAGGATTCATGTTTTTAATTTCATCCAGGAAGTTCCAGGATAAAGATAGTAAAGCCTTTCAAGATAATAAAGACAAACAAGATTGGCAAGCAAAATATAGTTGTGTCAAAGTAACAATCCTGGAAAAGGCACATAGATGATCAGGTCACTAGAACTTTGATTAAGGAGAGTGAATCAGGTGATAAACAAGCCGTGGTAAGAAATGGAATCAACATGATGAGTCATCAGTTCCTAGCAGTGGTGCTTCAGAGAATCAGATTTCAAGAGGAAAAATAAGTTCAAAACCAGCAAGCTTTCATAAAGAAGCAAAGTGACAGAAACCAAGAGTGAGTGATGGACCTGTGGTAGGATATTTTTGCCCCCAGCTTTATTAAGGTATAATGACAAATGAAAACTAGATATTTATGGCATACAATCATAAATATAGTTATACATATTTATTAGTTCGTTTTCACGCTGCTGATAAAGACATACCCAAGACTAGGCAATTTACAAAAGAGAGAGGTTTAATTGGATTCACAGTTCCACATGACTGGGGAGGCCTCAGAATCATGGTGGAAGACGAGGAGGAGCAAGTCACATCTTACATTGACAGCAGAGGGCAAAGAAAGCAAGTTTGTGCAGGGAAACTCTCCCTTATCATACTGTCAGATCTTGTGAGACTTATTCACTATCATGAGAACAGCATGGGAAAGACTCACCCCCATGATTCAATTATCTCCCACTGGGTCCCTCTCACAACACGTGGGAATTATGGGAGCTACAAGACCAGTTTTGGGTGGAGACACAGAGCCAAACTATATCATTCCACCCCTCCCAAATCTCATGGCTTCACATTTCAAAACCAATCATGTCTTCCCAACAGTTCCCCAAAGTCTTAATTCATTTCCACATTAACTCAAAGTCCACAGTCCAATGTCTCATCTGAGACAAGTCAAGTTCCTTCTGCCTATGAGCCTGTAAAATTCAAAAGCAAGTTAGTTACTTCCTAGATACAGTGGGGGTACGGGCATTGGATAAATACAGCCATTCCAAATGTGAACATTTGGCCAAACCAAAGGGACTACGGGCCCCATGCAAGTTCAAATCCAGCAGGGCAGTCAAATCTCAAAGCTCCAAAATGATCTCATTTGACTCCATATCTCACATCCAGGTCACACTGATGCAAGAGGTAAGTTCCCATGGTCTTGGGCAACTCCATCCCTGTGGCTGTGCAGGGTACAGCCTCCCTCCTAGCTGCTTTCATGGGCTGGTGTTGAGTGTCTGTGGCTTTTCCAGGCATGCGGTACAAGCTGTTGATGGGTCTACCACTCTAGGGTCTGGAGGACAGTGGCCCTCTTTTCACAGCTCCACTAGGCAGTGCCCCAGTAGGGACTCTGTGTGGGGGCTCTGACCCCACATTTCCCTTCCACACTGACCTAGCAGAGGTTCTCCATGAGAGCCCGCCCCTGCAGCAAACTTCTGCCTGGACATCCACACATTTCCATACATCCTGTGAAATCTAGAGAGAGGTTCCCAAACCTCAATTCTTGACTTCTGTGCACTTGCAGGCTCAACACCACATGGAAGCTGCCAAGGGTTGGGGCTTGCACCTTCTGAATCCATGGCCCAAGCTGTACCTTGGCCCCTTTTAGTCATGGATGGAGTGGCTGGAATGCAGGGCACTAAGTCCCTGGACTGCACACAGCATAGGAACCTGGGCCTGGGCCACAAAACCATTTTTTCCTCCTACGCCTCTGGGCCTGTGATGGGAAGGCATGACATGAAGACCTCTGGCACACCCTAGAGACATTTTCCCCATTGTCTTGGGAATTAATATTTTGCTCTTCATTACTTATGCAAATTTATGCAGCTGGCTTGAATTTCTTCTCAGAAAACAGGACTTCCTTTTCTATCACCTTGTCAGGCTGCAAATTTTCTGAACTTTTATGCTGTGCCTCCCTTATAAAACTGAATGACTTTAACAGCACCCAAGTCACATCTTGAAAGCTTTGCTGCTTAGAAATTTCTTCTGCCAGATACTCTAAATCATCTATTTCAAGTTCCAAGTTCCATAAATCTCTAGGGCAGGGGCAAAATGCCGCCAGTCTCTTTGCTAAAACGTAACAAGAGTCACCTTTGCTCCAGTTCCCAACAAGTTCCTTATTTCCATTTGAGACCACCTCAACATGGATTTCATTGTCCATATCGCTATCAGCATTTTGGGTAAAGCCATTCAACAAATCTCTAGGAAGTTCCAAAGTTTCCCACATTTTCCAACCCCTGCCTGTTACTCAGTTCCAAAGTCACTTCCACATTTTTGGGTATCTTTTCAGCAGCTCCCCACTCTACTGGTACCAAGTTATTGTATTAGTCTGTTTTCACACCCTGATAAAGGCATACCTAAGACTGGGCAATTTATGAAAGAGAGATGTTTAATTGGACTCATAGTTCCACATGGCTGGGGAGACCTCATAATCATGGCGGAAGGCAAGAAGGAGCAAGTCACATCTTATATTGGTGGCAGCAGGCAAAGAGTGAGAGCTGTACAGGGAAATTCCCCCTTATAATACCATCAGATCTTATGGGACTTACTGGCTATCACAAGAACAGCATGGGAAAGACCCACCCCCATGATTCAATTATCTCCCACCAGGTCCCTCCCACAACACACGGGAATTATGGGAGCTACAAGATGAGATTTGGGTGGGAACACAGAGCCAAACCTTATCAACATATATTTATGTATATAATCATTTTGGTACATGTATACATTGTGCAATGATTAAATAAAACTAATTAACATATCCATCACTTTACGTACTTACCACTTTTTGGTGGTAAAACATTTAAAACATACCTTCTTAGTAATGTTCAATTATATAACACATTACTATTAGCTATAGTCACCATGCTGTACACTAGATCTCTAGAACATATTTCTCCAATCTAACAAACTATGTACCCACTGACTAACATCACCCCATTTCTACTCCTTTCTCCCTCCCAGCCCCTGAAAATCACCATTCTATTGTCTGCTTTTATGAGTTTTACAATTTTAGATTGCACATTTAAGTGAGATGATATAGTATTTGTCTTTCTGTGCCTGGCTTATTTCGCTTAGCATAATGTCCCCCAAGTTCATTTATGTTGTTGCAAATGACAGAATTTCCTTCTTTTTGTAAGGCTGAATAGTATCCCATTGTATGTATGCATATAAGTCTATACTACATTTGCTTCATCCATTCATCCATCGATGGGCACTTGGGTTGATTCCATATTTTGGCTACTGTGAATAATGCTTCAGTGAACATGGGTGTGCAGATATCTCTTCAACATACTGACTTCGGTTCCTTTGGATATATACCCAGATATGGGATTGCTGGATCATATGATTGTTCTATATTTAATGTTTAAAAGAACTTCCTCACCATTTTCCATAACTGCAGTAATTTACATTCCCACTAACAATGTGCAAGGGTTTTCTTTTCTCTACTTCCTCACCAGCACTTGCTACCTCTTGTCTTTTTGTTAATAGCCATTCTAAAAGTGTGAGGTGATAGCTCATTTTGGTTTTAATTTGCATTTCTCTGATAACTAGTGATGGTGAACATTTTTTCATACACTTGTCAGCTATGTGTATGTCTTCTTTTGAGAAATGTCTTTTCGGGTCTTATGCCCATTTTTAAATCAGGTTGTTTTCTTGCTATTGAGTTGTTTGGGTTCTTGTATATTTTGGATATTAACCATTTATCAGGTATTTGGCTTGTCAATATTTTCTGCTATTCTGTAGGCTGCCTCTTCACTTTGTTGTTTCCTTTGCTCTGCAGAAGTTTTTCTATTTGATGCAATCCCATTCATCTGTTTTTGCTTTTGCTGCCTGTGCGTTTGAAGTCATATCCAAAAAATCATTGCCCAAACCAGTATCAAGAAACTTTTTCTTGGCCGGGTGTGGGGTTCACACCTGTAATCCCAGCCCTTTGGGAGGCTGAGGTCAGGAGTTCAAGACCTGCCTGGCCAACATGGCAAAACCCCATCTCTACTAAAAATATAAAAAATTAGCTGGGCGTGGTGGCACGCACCTGTAGTCCCAGCTACTACGGAGTTGTGGCACGGGAATCACTTGAACCCAGGAAGCGGAGGTTGCACTGAGCTGAGATAGAGCCACTGCACTCCAGCCTGGGAGACAGAGTAAGACTCCATCTAAAAAAAAAAAAAAAAAAAAAAAAAAAAAAAAAAAAAAGCGTTTTTTCTGTTTTTTTTTTTTTTTTTTTTCTAACAGTTTTACAGTTTCAGTTCCTATATTTAAGCCTTTAATTCATTTTCATTTGATAGTATGAGAGATGGGCTCACTTTCATTCTTCTGCATGTGGCTATCTAGTTTTCCCAACACTATTTATTAAAGAAACTGTCCTTTCCCCATTCTCTGTTCTTTACGCCTTTGTAAAATGTCAATTGACCATAACTGCAAGGATTTAGTTTTGAGGTTTCTATTCTGTTCCATTGGTCTATGTGTCTGTTTTATGCCAGTACCATGCTGTTTTGATTACTTTGATTACTGTGGCTTTTTACTATGTATTTTGAAAGTCAGGTATTGTTATGCCTCCAGCTTTGTTCTTTTTGGTCAAAATTGCTTTGATTATTAGGGGCCTTTGTGGCTCCATATGAATTTCTATTTCTGTTTTAAAATGTTACTGGAATACTGATATTCCTATCAGTATCTCGTTGAATCTGTAGATCACTTTGGGTAGTATGAAGATTTTAACAACATTAATTTTTTCAATCCATGAATACAGGATACCTTTCCATTTATATGTGTCTTCTTCAATTTTCTTCATCAATACTTTATAGTTTTCAGTGTATACATCTTCTGCTTTCTTAGTTAAATTTATTCTTAAGTTGGTTTTTAAAAAATTATAAATGAAATTGTTTTCTTAATTTCTTTTCCTGATGGTTCATAGCTAGTGTATTGAAATGTAACTGATTTTTGCATGTCGATTTTATACCCTATAACTTTACTGAATTTGTTTATTAGTTCTAACAGGTTTTATTTTGGTGGTGTCTAGGTTTTCAAGATCGCATCATTTACAAACAGAGACAATTTTTCTTCTTCATTTTCAATTTGAGTTCCTTCTATTTCTTTTTATTGCCTAATTGCTTTGGCTAGGAATTGTACTACTACAATGAATAAAAATGGTGAGAGTGGGCATCCTTGTCTTATTCAAGATCTTAGTTAAATATGATGTTAATTATAAGCCTGTCATATATGGCCTTTCTTATGTCATGAAAGAATGTTGAATTTTGTCAAATGCTTCTACTGCATCTATTAAGATGATCATATGATTTTCATATTTTATTCTGCTAATGTGGTACATCACATTGGTTGGTTTGTGTATGTCGAGTCATCTTGCATCCCAGGGATAAATCCCACTTGATCATGGTGTATGATCCTTTTAATGTGTGGCTGAAGTCAGCTTTCAGTTTTACCTTGTTGAGGACTTTTGCATCTATGTTCATCAGGGATATTGGACTGTAATTTTTTTTTTTGTTTTTTGTAGTGTCCTTGTCTGGCCTTGGTATCAGGGTAATGCTAGCCTTGTAAAATGAGTTTGGAAATATTCCCTTCTCTTCAATTTTTTTAGGAGAGCTTGAGAAGCCTTGTCATGAATTCTCCTTTAAATGTTTGGTAGAATTTGCCCCCAAAACCAAGCCACAGGATCTTTTTGAAGGTCCACAGCCCCATTCCCTAGTACCTGACTTAACAGTAGTATTGACTCCTGGATGGGAGCGGTGGCTAATGCCTGTAATCTCAGCACTTTGGGAGGCCAAGGCAGGCAGGTCACGAGGTCAGAAGATTGAGACCATCCTGGCTAACACGGTGAAACTCCATCTCTATTAAACATACAAAAAAAAAATTAGTTGGGTGTGGTGGCAGGTGCCTGTAGTCCCAGCTACTTGTTAAGCTGAGGCAGGAGAATGACATGAACCTGGAGCTTGCAGTGAGCTGAGATTGTGCCACTGCACTCCAGTCTGGGCAACAGAGCGAGACTCTGAGACTCCATCTCAAAGAAACAAAACAAAACAAAACAAAACAAAAAAACAGTAGTATTGACTCCTTACTAAGGCTGCTACATATACCATTTGGTCTGCGAAGACTCTGAACCCCTCTTTTCTAGGCCCTTGGGACCTTTCCTAATCTTTTGGAATTAATTTATTGTTCATTTAATTCATACATTCCAGTACTCCTCTTTCAATTCTGTCTAGGTCATCACTCAAGCCCAGACATCCTTGTCAGACCTCTCCTTGATGGCATGGACCTCCCTTCACATGAAAACGACACTAAAATCATGAAAAGCAATAGGAGAGGGAAACGGAGGCAAGAAAAGAGACAGCAAAGAAATAGTCATAAAGGTAAGAGAAATAAGACATGTCCTATTGTGAAGTGCAAGGGATGTTTTGTTAAAGGGGTGGGGGCAGGGTTCCAATTATGGTGCAAGTGGTTAAAAGCAGGAGCTTTGGGGACAGAGTGACAGATTTGAGTCCAGCACTGCTGTTTACCAACTAGGTAAACTTAGGACAATTACTTAACCACTCTGGGCTCAGCTTCAACAGATGAATAATAATACCACTTACCCTCATAACAGTTTGTGAAGACTAAGTATGTTAATTCATATCAATGCCTGGCACATAGTATGTACACAGTTAATGTTGGCTAGTATAATGAGAATAATGTCATTTGGACTCCTGACTCTTACAAATATTTTAAACATACGCAAAATGGCTTAAAGTTGGCATGTATATGTGCTAAATTAGTGTGCTTATTCTCCTCAGGGAACAAAAAACGGGAGGGGATCGGCCTGGGAAGAGAATATATAGGAAAAGAGCCTCCTTGAGCCTCTTCATTCATAGTAACCCAAGTTTATTGTCTGGAAGGAAAGAGTCTGACAGATTATGACATATAGTTACTGTCAGGAGTGAAAAACAACCTTGCAGTAAGTCTCTTTTTAATTTGTGTTTTTGAAAAGTTGGGACTATCCTTTAAAATTCCCTGATTATTCAGTGGTGAGGATGCAATTACAGGAGCATGATGCTTCCCCTGTCCTCAGAGGCAGCAACTCCCCAAAACAGAGCAAGCAGGCCTCCACCCTGTGTTGAGGATGGGGATTGTGGAGCCTCCTCCTGCAGTCCCTAGGCTGTGAAGGCTTCTGCTCAGCAAAGTCACCGCTGTGGCATTAAAAGCAGCATTCCCAGGGCTCCTCCTCACAGCAGCCTGTGCTGAGCATGCCCAGCTGCTTCCTCCACCCTCACATCCTCTCCTCTGCTCAGCTCATGCCCTGGATGATGAGAACAAAAATAACATGGGAATTGAAAAGAATTTGGTGTAACGGATGGGGATTTATCAAACGGAATTGGGTTTTTGATTTTTCAAAGCTAATGCCAATGTCAGTAACAAGAAAAGACCAGAAGATGGGTGCCTGGGAGAGGTGACTCTCTGCACAGGGTGCAAGAATCTTGAATGGGAGCCTAGAGCCTCAGATGGTGGGAGTGCCAAGAAGAGGATTAAAGATGAAAGGAAACACAGAGTTCTGGTCAGGAAGCCAGGCCACCAAAAGCACGAAGAAAGACTGACAGTCTTTGTTAAGAGAGCAGAATCACTATGACTCTAGTACAGGCTGTGCACCCAGAAAGTCTGCTTCAGGGAATTACTGTTGGTAGACATAAGGACCTCCGGGGCCAGGTGTCTAATCTGTTTTCACCAGGAGTCAAATAGAGAAGGGATCTTGCTTGTCAGGTAAGCAGAAGAGCAGTGTGTGAGCCCTGGGCAGAGTGGATGCTATCAGCTCTCAGTCCTGCAGCTAATCCCTCCTTCTTCCTTCCTAACAGGGTCCGGATTTCTTTCTATGCAGTTTGCCTTCCCCTATGTAGCCTATGGGGCTCAGGAAAAGCTGACCCCATGCCCAGTTCTAAGGGTGTGTTTCAGTAGTTTAAAAGAAATCCTGTCCTCCTTTCCAGACCTTGGTAAATTGTCACATGACCATTGAGACCAAGGAGAGACTTCCTACAGCTTCTGCAGAAGTTCTTCCCCACCTTCTAGAAGAGATTCTGGAAATTCCTCAGTGTTCTTTATGATGAAAGCCCAGAACTGCTGCCAGCCTAGGAATGCAGCCCACTAAGCAGAAAAGAGCCACAGAAACACAAAAACAAGGCCATGAGATTGTGTCACTCAGAAACCATTCAACCTTGGACTTCCAGTTTCACAGGCCAGTAAAATCCTTATGGTTGAAGCCAATTTGAGTTAGATACTTTTGTCACGTAGCTGAAGTATCCTGGAGAAAAGAAGGAAGGTGGGGAGGAGGGTGAGGAGAAGAAGGAAGAAGAGAAAGAGAAGGAGGGGGACAAGAAGAAATGAAAAGTTTCTATTACAAGTAAGACTCAGAAAAATTAAGTAACTTGTAATGAATCAGTACTCCAGCTTGGGTCTGGCTGATTTTGAAAGTCCATCTTTTTCCATTCTCATCTCATGCGGCCTCTCCACAGTGAATAGCAGGAAGGAGCATTCTTGACTACCTGCCTGAGTAGGGTGTGCCCTGCATCTCTACATCAGCTGGTAAAGAGCTTTTGCTTGAGAAACAGAGGGCTGTATAAAAGAGAAAGAGAAAGGGTCCTAACCATGGAACCCAGACTTTAAAGGAGAAATCCAGATCCTATGGAGGTAGAGGAGGCAAGAACTGCTGGCTCTCCTGTTCTGTGGCTTTCCTGGGCCATGTTTTATAACAAGGAAAATTCTGGAGGTAAATGGGAAGGAAACTGTCAGCAACTCCCATTCTCAAGGGCTTAACGGAAAGAAAAGGTTGATTGATGGAGAGAATAAAATACTATAAGTGGAGTCAAATATATGTTAAAAATCAGCACAAGAGCAAAGAAAGTCACACACAACTACTTTATTTGTTTTTATTTTCCTTCCTTTGAGGCAAGTGAAATAAAGAATATAGCTCCCCATTTAGGTCATGAGAATTCATCACACATTGGATACAAGTGTTGAAATATCACATGCACCCCATAAACATGTATAATGATTATGTATCAGTAAAAAAGGAAATTCCATATGAACATGATTTGTCATGGACTAAGTACTTTTTTCTTGGAGAATGTTTTATTAAATGCATAAATGCTGTGATTATCAAAAAGGATACATTCAATAGAAGACTCCATCATCAGAAATGTAGTCACCTAAGATGGAATTAGCATAGGTAATATAGTTACCTAAGAATAAAAATTGGTTGATATCCAGGTGTGGTGACTCATGCCTGTAATCCCAGCTATGTGGGAGGCTGAGGCTGGAGAATCCCTTGAGCCCTGGAGGCAGAGGTTGCAGTGAGCCAAGATCATACCACTGCACCCCAGCCTGGGAGAGAGAGTGAGTGAGACTCCATCTCAAAATAAATAATTAAATTAAATTAAATAATAAACATTGGTGGAAAGAGGCATGGAGATCTATTCTGGAGTACAGATTTCCTCCCTGCCCCATCTCAGAAGGACACTCTCTCGCCTCAAGGCAATGCAGGGTGAAAGTATTCAGTCCTCTGGCTCCTAAACAAGAAGAAAGGAGAACTGGGGTAGTGGAGGGAAGGGAGGGCTCTCCTGCCTCTCCTATAGTGCATCTTCTGCCACTTCCCAGTAACAGAGGAACTGCATGACCAAAGGCCTATGCCTCTCCAAAGGCTGTAACAGTGGGTAGGTAAAATCACATGAGAAACATTATCATACACCTCAATTTCCTTGCCTCTCCTTCCTTTGTACTCACCTCAAATATCCAACCCTGATTACACTCAACCGTTCTTCTACTCTCCATTCATGTTCAAGCAGTTGTCTGGTCTCACTTTGAATTTGTGATAACAAATCTCAAGTGGGCCTTCAGTGCTGCCTGGCAATCCTGGTATATTCTCCTAATCAGTTTCGTTTATTACTCTCCCAATTATTCACAAGTTTGCCCTCCTTAAACCTCCAACATTCCCTGCCCTCCTCATTCTCAACCAATGGCTTCGCTTCTCATTTCAATGAGGAAATGGGTTCCATCAGGAGAGAATTCCACATCCTCCCATCATCAAATTTATCAATTTTTTGTACAAACCAGCTGACCTTGTTTTTATCTCACAATTTCTCCCTTTGTATATGGGATCTCAATTCTTCTCATCTGCTCAAGTGAAAAGTTTCTTAATTGTGAAAAAAGCCTCAAGAGCTGATGAGATTCCTGTAAAGATATGCAAAATGTCATGTGTATTCACATTTCTAAGGAAATATCTATAGCTTTTACCAAAGTCTCAGACAAAACAAAAAAATTTAGCCCCATTATTCTAAGAGCTAATAATAATAGCCATCCTTTATTAAGCATTTGTCATGTGCCTAGTACTAGCATAAATGAGTTCAATTTTCAACACAATTGTATGATAAAAGTATTATCATAGATAATGATACAAGAAGTACCTATATCACAGATGGACTGTATTAGTCATTTCCGTTGCTGTAAAAGAATACCTGAGACTGGGTAATTTATCAAGAAAAGAGCTTATTTGGTTTATTGTTCTGCAGACTGTGCATGAAGCATAGAGCCAGAATCTACTCCTGGTGAGGGCCTCAGGAAGCTTACACTCGTGGCAAAAATTGATGGGGAGCCCGTATTTCACATAGTGAGAAAGGAAGCCCGAGAGAGGAGGAGGAGGAGCCAGGCTGTTTTAAACAACCAGATCTCATGTGAACACATAGAGTGAGAACTCACTCATTATTGTAACGACAGCACCAAGCCATTCATGAAGGATCTACCACCATGACCCAAACGCCTTCCACCAGGCCCCACCTCAAACACTGGGGATCATATTTCAACATGAGATTTCGAGGGGACAAATATCCAAACCATATCATGGGCAAACTGATGCTCAGATGCCCACAGAGTTTAGATAACTTGCTGAAGTTTGCAGGAGTGGGATTTGAGCCCAGACAGATGCTCACGACCATCAAACTAATTTTGCCTCCATGTTGTCACCAAGAACTGGCCACTTGAAGGATAGAGAATTTAGAATTATTTATTCATTGTCCTCATATCATCTTTGGAAAACTAATACACAAACACATGTACAAATTCTCTGAAGAAAAATGTTATTTTACAACCACATTGCCTCTAATAAAACAAGGCTGGGGGAAGCAAACGGCTTTACTCATACGTAATTTAAATGATATATTGCTTTTTATATTGTGCGTCATTTTTTAATAAACTATTATGAGGTATTATGCAAATTAAAAGTTATCAGCCTTCTGTAAATAACAAAAAGTACTTAAAATATTTACTAAGTGATTTATAACTGTTCAAGTGATCGAAGAAGGTAATTTAGCCTGTTCCTTGAACCCTGCATGTTTAGACAATTAAAAACTTGCTTGGTTTACATTTTAAAATGCCAAAATGTGAGTCACTATCATACATCCTCGCTTGTTATATATTGGCTACTATTTCATTTTCACTTCTTTGTGCCTGGCATAACCCATGCACCAGATCAAGGGAATAGCACTTAGGATACTAAGCTGCCCCACTTTGAAGCTCATTTATCTTGGTACTCAGTAAAGAAAAACAAATATTCTTCTGAAAACAAAACTGTCAAGATGTAGCCACTGTTCCATGGTTTCTTCACACTGCCTCTTCTTTGTTTCTTCATTTGCAAAAGTTGCAGGCAACATATTCAGATCTTTGGAATACATGAAAGCACTTTCTTGAGTTTCTGCAGTCTGTCAGAAAGTACAAAATCCTTGGGAATTCTCATTTTGCCCCATACTAGGTATGTTCCTAGCTACAGGATGCTGAGATGGGGATTCACCAAGGAAAACCAAACTAGGAAGAAATCTCAACTCTCACCTGCCCCTCTTCTGCAGACAGGTTTATATATATAGGACATATGTGGCCAAAAATCCCTGAGCAGGGGTGTTTTTCCATCTCTAGCCACTACTTAAGCCAAAATCCTAAAGATGGGGGCCAAATCTGTGCCACATTTTCCAAAATTTACAATAAGATCCCCTTAACCCTTTTAGTCCCTGCTCCAACTGTACTGAGCTTTGCCATCTTGCAAAATCATTCTCTGTTGATACTTGCTGCTGCCTCAACCCAAAATACCCTTCCCTTCCTCTTATTCCTCCTTCCTTAACCAATTCTTAATCTTTCAAATCTCAGCACAGTGATACTTTCCTTGAGCACCCTTATCCCAGCTTTAGAATAGGTGGCATTCTATGGCTCCCCCAGTGCCCTGTTTACCCTTACCTTAGTACACACCAAACTCTGTTGTTCTGGCTTATTATCTGTCTCCCTTGCTAGATTCTACCATCTTTGGGACAAAGAACTGTGTCTGCCTTGTTAAAAGTTGCATCACTTATCATAATCTAGATTAGAATCGATAATAAAAATTACATGTTAAAGTAATGAATGACAGTCATCATTTATCGTATCCTCTATTTGGGGCTATGTGCCCATAGATGCATGTAGAAAAGAAATGCATGGAAGAAAGTGGTAAAAAGACACAGAATAAAGGGGGTGGAGCAGGGAACAAAAATCATACCACCCTATTATGTGAAAAAAAATCCATCACACAAAAGTTGCCCTCCAAGGATGACCCCTTTTCTCTTCATCTTTATTTCCATTCCTCCTTCCAAACTTCTACCTCACTGGTCCTTTCAATATGCCCTCCTTCTTTATCATCATTTTATTTTTGCCATATCCTCTTCTGCCAACCTCTGACTATCTAACAACTTGCCTTTCTCTCTGCTGTCTTCCAGTGATCATGTGCATCTGATTCGAATGATTTTATATTTTTACATTTCAACATCAAACCAACAGAAAAATGGAATCTATTTGTAAATAAACGTGGTATATAGTACATGCCTCACATTGATTTATGCATGACAATACATATTAAGATTAAAAGATATGCTTTCTAGGTATGAGCAGTGTATCTCATCTTACTATTATATGTCAAAAGATCAATAACAGACTTCTGCTTCTGGCCAAGATGAAATAACAGAGAATGAATTTATAATTGAAATGGAAACAACCAAGAAACTGCAGAACATATATGAAACAACAGTTTTTCAAGGTACTGACTATCAGTCTATTAAGGTTAGTGATCCCTGAAAGATAGGAAAAAAACAAGGTAAGCCCTGTGATTGTCTCAACTTACAGCCTTGAGAGAATTTCCAGGATGTGGCACAGGGAGAGGGAACCTAAGTGGAGTCCGATAGACTCCCTGAGTTTAAGAAATAGACCTAGGAGTCCAGGGAGACAGAAGATCCTAGAGTTTACAGGAAAGAGTACCAGAGAAGAGAGAGCTTCACAGATACAGAAGTCTAAAATCTCAACTATTAACCTGATTTTGATTCTGTTCATACATGTCAGAAAAACAACGGTAAAAGAAACAACTGAGACTGGGCACGGTGGCTCACGCCTGTAATCCCAGCATTTTGGGAGGCCAAGGCGGGTGGATCACCTGAGGTCAGGAGTTCGAGATCAGTCTGGTCAACATGGTGAAACCCCATGTCTACTACAAATACAAAAAATTAGCTAGGCATGGTGACAGGCGCTTATAATCCCAGCTACGCAGGAGGCTGAGACAGGAGAATCACTTGAACCCGGGAGGTGGAGGTTGCAGTGAGCCGAGTTGTGCCATTGCACTCCAGCCTGGGCAACAAGAGTAAGACTCCATCTCAAAACAAACAAACAAACCAAAAAAAAAAAAAAAAAAAAAAAAAACAGCTGAAAGAATTAGAGGAAATGTACCTAACACAGGACCAGGAATAATGCTCATTCCCACAAATCAAATTGGAAAACCTCATAACTCACAGGGAATTGGTAAAGTATTTAGAAGGGTCTTGCCTCTAAATGGAGAATGATTAGCCCCAAACTAAACACAATTCTGCTTCCACCTAAAATTCATTATGTCTGGCATCTAATAAAAAATTACAAGACACAAAAATAAACAGGAAAATGCAACCCACAATGGGGTTCTAGAATAATCAAGCAAATGAAACTGACCCAGAAATGACATAGACATTAGAACTAGCAGACAAGGACATTAAAATGGTTATAAGCCCTCCCTATGTTCAAAAAGTTAATTACAGACATGAAAGACTTTTTTAAAGACTCAAATTAAACTTCTAGAGATAAAAATTACAGTGTCTGATGTATTGATTTTCTACTGATATGTAACAAGTTATCACAAACTTGGCAGCTTAAAACAACACCCATTTATTAGTACACAGTTCCATATGTCAGAAGTCCTAGAGGGCTTGCCTGAGGTCTATGATTAGGATCCTACAAGGCTGAAATTATGTCATTCACTGGTCTGGGTTCTTACCGAGTGGCTTTGAAAAAAAATTAACTTCTAGGCCAAACACAGTGGCTCATGCTTGTAATCCCATTGCTTTAGAAGTCTGAGGCAGAAGTATTGCTTGAGGCCAGAAGTTCAAGACCAGTCTGGGCAACATAGTGAGACCTTGTCTCTACAAAAATATAGATATAATTTTTTAAATTAACTTGCAAGCTCACTGTAGCTGTTAGTAAAATCTAGTTTATTGTGGCTATAGGACTGAAGTCCCCATTTTCTGGCTGACTAGTAACCAGGGGTCACTCTCAGCACCTGGAGGCCATTGTCAGATCTTTTTCATGAGGCTCCCTCTATCTTAAAGTCAGCAATGGCTTAAATCCTTCAGGTGCTTCAAATTTCTCTGACTTTCTCTTCTGCTACCATCCTGAAGAAACTCCTCTTAAGGGCCCACCCAGTTAATAGCCCTTTTGATTCATCCAAATTCAACTGACTAGTAAGCTAAATTACTAAAATTAATTAAATCTGAAAAATTCATTTTGCCATAAAACATTACAAAATTGGGGATTATATCTCATTATAGTCACAATTCTGAATTAGGGTAAAAAAATTTGGGAGGTCATTTTAGAATTCTACCTACCAGGTATGAAATGAAAAATATGAAGATTAGTGAACTTGAAACATAACAACAGAAAATATCCAAAATGAAATACACAGAGAAAAATATATAATCATAAAAAACACACCGTGTGAGCATCAGTGAGCTCCTGGACAACCTCAAGGAGGCAGGGTGTATTTGAAAGAATAATGGCTCAAAAAATCCAAAGTTGATGAAAACTATAAACCCACAGTAGCAAGAAGATCAATGAATCCCAGGTACAAGAAATATGATAAAACTATACCAAGGAATATCATAATCAAATTGTTCAAAACCAGTGATGAGGAGACAATCTTAAAAGCAGACAGAGAAAAAGATACATTATTTATAGAGACAGATACAGATGAGAGCAATATTCTCATTGGAAACAATGTAAACAGAAAGATAGTAAAGCAACATCTTTAAAACACAAGGGGGAAAAGTCAATCTAGAATGGTATACCCAGCAAAAATTACTTTCAAGAATTAAAGCAATGACACCTTAGGTGAAGTAGTGAACTACCTCATAATGCTCCCAGGGCACATAGTATCACAAGCACAGTGATATCTAAGGATGGAAAAATTGCTAAATTAACTGCTGACTTCAGAGCCATGTAGTAACTGCTCAATCCACACCAGCAATATGGATGGTTCACGTACAACTGCGTCTTTCTCCACTTAACTCAGTTCTGAATTACAGTCTCCTATATATGCACCTGATTGGAACAACATAAATTGCATCTAAAAGCCTAACAGCAAGAGTTAAAAAAATGTAATTAACATTCCAGCCTTTGCAGTCAAGAAATATAAAATTAAATTTCAAAGAGATATTGACCAGATACCATCTACTTTATGTTCCATATCAGCAAAAATGTATACTAGGAACTTCCTAGTATATATGTTCCTATATCAGTGTTAATGTCCCTTTGTGCCCACCAGCATATCTTTTTTAGCACATACTAGAATCTGGATTCTATTTTTATCCATTGGCCTGTTGGCCTCTCCCACCTAGACAGATAACCATATCTTATTGTTGTTGCTGTTGTTGTTGTTGTTGTTGTTTTTCATGGCCTGAAGAACTTTCTACAATGTCTCCAAAATAGTAGATGTTCCAAATATATTCATGGAATTAAACTACATTTGTTGATTAGTTCATTTAATAAATATTTTTTAAGCTCTTACTACATCTAGGTGCCAAGAACTGTTCTACAAAGTTGAAATGGAGCAGTGAACGAATTAGAAAAATTTACTGGCCTCATGGATTTAGCATTCTAGTGGTGAGCAGAATAAACATAAATAAATAATTGTCATATATTATTAAGACTACTCATAAGAAATCTGAAATAGAACAAGGAGAGCAAGATGAGGGCTGCTCACCTATTTTAGATAAGATGGTCAGGAAAGGCCTCTTTGAGAAGGTGACATTTGAGCAGAAATCTGAATATAGTGAGTGACCCACCCATTTAGCCGGCTGTAGTGATAGAATACTAAGTGCAAAGGTCCTGAGCCATGGCATCTTTGGCAAACTTTAGGAACAAGGAAGTCAATATGGCAGATCAGAGAGAACAAAGGGGAGAGTGGTAGGCACTGGGGTTGGAGAGGTAGCCAGAGAAGGCTCTCAGTCTTTACTTTGCCTCTGGAACACCTGAGGAGTTTCGACAATCCACAAATGTTCAGGTCCCAAACCCAAAGATTTGATTTGAGTTGGTCAGGGGTGGTATCCAAGCAACAGTAATTTTTTAATCCTCCCCAGATGATTCTAATATATAGACATGTTTAGAACCATTGCTGCAGAGCCTTGTAGACCATAACGCTTTGTATTAAGAGTGATGGGATGCCATGGTGGGTTTGAGCAGGGGGTGAAATTATCTGACATATATATATGTGTGTGTGTATATATATGTGTATATATATATGTGTGTGTATATATATGTATATGTGTGTGTATGTGTGTGTGTGTGTGTGTGTGTGTGTGTGTATATATATACACACACTTTTTTGTTGTTTTTTTGAGACAGAGTCTTGCTCTGTCACCCTGGCTGGAGTGCAGTGGCTCGATCTTGGCTCACTGCAAGCTCCGCCTCCCAGGTTCATGCTGTTCTCCTGCCTCGGCCTCCCGAGTAGCTGGAACTACAGGCGCCCGCCACCACACCCCGCTAATTTTTTTTATTTTTAGTAGAGATGGGGTTTCACTGTGTTAGCCAGGATGGTCTCGATCTCCTGACCTTGTGATTCACCCGACTCGGCCTCCCAAAGTGCTGGGATTACAGGTGTAAGCCAACGCACCCAGCCCTGACTTACATTTTAAAAGATCACTCTGACTGCTGGGTGGCTCCAGAAAGCAAGTATAGAGTCAAGAACAGAAATAGAAAATGCCAGTTAGGTCTCTATTACAACAGTCCTTGTGAAAGAGTAAGGAGGTGGAGGTGGAAAGGATGATAAATTACCAAATTTGTGATAAATTACAAATGCAGTGTCAACAGAATCTGCTAGTGAATTGCATGTAGGATGTGAAAGATTCTATGTCTCAAAAAAAATGATGATTCAGTTTTGGGTCTGAGCAACTAGATGAAAAGTATTAGTGGGATAGGGACCACTGGTGGGGGGATGGAGAGAGAGAAGCAAGTTTTAGGAGAGAAATCAGAAGTTGATATAAAATAACAATAAAAATGCTGATATCAGTACATTTCTACATCTCTGCCTTCTTCCTTCTTTACTTAACCTCCATCTGGCCATATCCTAACTCCTACCCTCTCTGAACTATATATTGCTTCTCATCACTTTTGTGGCTCCAAAGCCCAGAATGTTTCCCTGCAAAAATACTATGTCACTATAAGATTATGTATCTAAATAGGAATTTTAAAGATCTTATGAAAAACACATCTGGGTAAACCTACAACTCCTGAAACAGATATTACAAACATATCCACAAGGAAAGTTTTGGCTTTTGTCAATGTACTCCTAGGTGCAGGTTGGAGGTTAAAATTCAGTTCAGCCAAATTCCTGAGAAAGCATAGGTCTTAGAGCTTGTAAGGTCAGGCCAACTGAATTTGAAGAGGTGATCAATCTTCTCCATTAGCATTCTTGCATATAAAATGATTGCCTTAGATTTTGCAACATTCATTTGCATTTATTTATTCATATATTATATGCAAAAGCTCATTAGATGTTCCTTTCATGTAAAATTTTTTTAATATTCCAATTTTAAAAATGAGTTAAATGTCTGACTCCTTTGGTCACTTTAGCATGATATTTTATCAGATTTCTATAAAGTAATACTAAATGTTTAAGTTTTTCTAGTGGCTGATTTTTCTATTCTGCAATTAACCCAGCATATCTGTTTGAAAATACTCTTCTCTCTGCAAAACATGTTACAATGGCTTTCCTTTCCTTAATTCTAAGATGGCACTGGATTACAAATGCTTTAATATTACTCATTTCTTTTGAAAAGAGTTATATTACTTAAGAGAAAATGTTTATCAAATTTTCTTTACCAAAACAAAAAATTTGTCTAAAGCTGAAAAATAAAGAATTTAAAGGAATCTTTAAAATAACAAAAATATAAAGGCTAAATATTAAAATTTTATATATATACAATGATAGGACAGCTAGCTGTAAACATCACTTTTTATGTTTTAAAGATGGTTCTTCTTAATTAAACAATAAAAGTTAGCAATATCACTGCTAATTTATTGGACTAAATTATTTCAGAATAAAGGTAAAGGCCCACCACGCTAGATTTTTAACTTAATGGGAGAGTTGGGAGGTGGAGCAAATACAGTATTATAAGAATGCTGGTGATAAGAGTTTGCTTTTTGTACCAAAATGTTGATGAAATGGAAAAGATTCTTCATACATTGAAAAAGTATTGAATGTGTGTAGAAATGAAAAAAAAAATCTGCTTAGAAAAATTGATTTCAATATGAGGAAATGGGGGCTACAATCAAAGCTTCAAGAAAAGAGAATGTCAAAAAGGACATTCAAGCTCCTCTTGACTCAGAGAAGAAAAAGATCAGAAATATGTTTTTCCTTTTATGATAGTGAGCTTCTGAACAGTGTTTTGCTTGCCAGAAAAATTGAAAGTAAAGGGAAAAAATATTTCAAAGTGAAAAAAATAAAAAAGATTCCCGCCAATCTTACAGAGTAAACTGATCTGAGGCAGCAATATTTTCTTGAAGAATTCCTCTTGGCTAATACATTTACTATATTTTTCTGCTAAATCCTTTTATCTCTAGTTGTAAAAAATACTTTTGAAGCATTGCTCAGACAATTACATAAGTTGTAAAAACAATTCTCAATGTGAAAAATGATGTTTATAAAATTAAGTTGATATACACTGACTTAAGCTCAATCTTTAATAAAATTTAATGACTTATAACACCTTTCGTATAAGTACATTTATTTAAAACATGTAAAGGTCCAATTTAATGTAGTGTTGGTAAGGCACTGTAAACTTGATCATCTATATAAGCAATAGAATTTTCTAAGAAAGTGATTTCTGACAATTTATCTTCTAAAAATCCCAAGTACCATAGTAAAACATTTTTTGTTTTAATATTTATCTATCTCTATATGTGCCAAATAATAATAATGTTTTACTTGTAGCCAATTTCTATTTTCATTTTTATCATTAAAGTTTGTTATTGGAATTTCAGAAGGAAAATTTAAGAACATGAAAGAGCTACAAATGAAGGAATACTGCTGAAAATAACTTGTCATTACAAGATCTCCCTACACACATTTTTCCCCTCATCTCTTTATTTTTCCATCTCATTTGTCCTTGACCACTTCTTTACTCTCTATATTCTCCTAGCCTTTGCCCTACCCCCAAACTGAAGAAATTAAACAAATATTTTCCCCTTAATAGTATATGTAGAATAAAGTTTTCTGTTCTTTGCTTTTAATTTCACAATTAGGGAACTTTGTTTTTGTAGGGTTCTTTTTTATCTATTTCTTTAAAAAAATAAAATTCTTCAATTATTTTTTAGCCTATTATGGTTCTCAAATTATTTTTCTATGTGGTTGATATCCTTCAAGAAGAACAATCTTTCTTACTATGTTCATGGATATAAGCAACATTTGATTTACTTCTAATTAAAGTCTCCCAAGAATATGCGATTTCATCAACTCAACAAACATTTATTAAGCACATAATATGTATCAGGGACTGTGTTGGATAAAATAAAGTCATAATATTCTTACAGTAAGCTTACAGTACCAAGAGAATAAAGATGGACAAATTGGAATGGGTCATGCGGGAATGAACATTCTTTCCAGTGTTGTCTGGTAAGGGATCACAAAATGTATCCACAAAAGTTGAGATTTAAAAGCTGAGTAGAAATTTGTCAGGAGTCAAGTACAGAAGGGCATTCTGGAGGAAAGCATACATGAAATAAAGTAGATAGGATAGAAACTCTAGCAGATATGTTGAACTACATAGATTCTGTATTCTCAAAGCTTAAAATGCAAGACAAGGAATAAGAGGAGAAGCATCTTTTGGGAGGCAAACCAGTCAGATGGCGAAGGTCCTAGTAAGCTATTCTATGTCTAGATGTTACCCTCTACAGCAGTGGCCTCCAAGTCAGTTATTCCAAAAATAGTTAAGATCATCATTGAGAGGCTTATGAAAGAAAACTTTAGAACTTCTATTTTTCCCAACATGATATTATGAAAAATTTTAAGCACACAAAATGTTAAAAGAATTGAACAGATAATTCCCATATACTCACCACCTAAATTGAACAATTAACACTTTAATATATTTGCTTTATCAAACAGCTGTTCATAGGTCTTCCATACACCAATTCCTTTTTTTACTTTTTTTTTGTATATTTCTGTTTATATTTGTTACTCTTGAAGATATTTTTTATGGATATAGAATTCCTGATTGACAGTCTGTTTTTACTTTCAGCAATTTAAAGGTGTCTCTCCACTTCCTTCTGGCCTCCATTCTTTCTGATAAGAAAAGTGAGCATTCTTCCAGGTGTAATGTGTCATTCTTCTCTCTCCACTTTCACGATATTCTATCCATCTTTGCTTCCCAGCAGTTTGACTGTGATGCATCTATTTGCAGTTTTCTTTGTATTTATCCTCCCAGGGATTCACTGAGATACTTGAATTCATGAACTTATGTCTTTCAACAAATTTGAGAAATTTTTAGCCATTAGGTCTTAAAATTTTGGGGGGGTGCGAGCAAGATGGCCGAATAGGAACAGCTCCAGCCTCCAGCTCCCAGCGTGAGTGACACTGAAGATGGGTGATTTCTGCATTTTCAACTGAGGTACTGGGTTCATCTCACTGGAGAGTGCCAGACAATCGGTGCTGGTCAGCTGGTGCAGCCCGACCAGCAAGAGCTCAAGCAGGGTAAGGCATCACCTCACCTGGAAAGCTCAAGGGGGAACGGAATCCCTTTAGAAACTGAGACACACAACACCTGGAAAATCAGGTAACTCCCACCCTAATACTGCGCTTTACCAAGGGTCTTAGCAAACGGCACACCAGGAGATTATATCCCACACCTGGCCCGGAGGGTCCCACGCCCATGGAGCCTCCCTCATTGCTAGCACAGCAGTCTGAGATCTAACTGAAAGGCAGCAGTGAGGCTGGGGGAGGAGCGCCCATCATTCCTGAGACTTAAGTAGGTAAACAAAGCCTCCTGGAAGCTCAAACCGGGTGGAGCCCACCACAGCTAAAGGAGGCCTGCCTGTCTCTTTAGACTCCACCTCTGGGGACAGGGCATAGAAAAAAAAATGCAGCAGAAACCTCTGCAGATGTTAATGACCCTGTCTGACAGCTTTGAAGAGAGCAGTGGATCGCCCAGCACGGAGGTTGAGATCTGAGAACGGACAGTCTGCCTGCTCAAGTGGGTTCCTGACCCCTGAGTAGCCTAACTGGGGGACATCCCCCACTAGGTGCAGACTGACACCTCACAGCTCACACGGTGGGGTACACCCCTGATACAAAGCTTCCAGAGCAAGAATCAGGCAGCAGCACTCGCTGTACAGCAATATTCTATCTTCTGCAGCTTTCGCTGCTGATACCCAGGCAAACAGGGTCTGGAGTGGACCTCAAGCAATCGCCACCAGATCTACAGCTGAGGGTCCTGACTGTTAGAAGGAAAACTAACAAACAGAAAGGACACCCACACCAAAACCCCATCAGTACGTCACCAGCATCAAAGACCAAAGGCAGATATAACCACAGATGGGGAAAAAGCAGGGCAGAAAAGCAGGAAATTCAAAAAATTAAAAAAATCAGAGCGTATCTCCCCCTCCAAAGGAATGCAGCTCATCACCAGCAACAGATCAAAGCTGGATGGAGAATGACTTTGACGAGTTGAGAGAAGAAGGCTTCAGTCGATCAAACTTCTCAGAGCTAAAGGAGGAACTATGTACCCAGCTCAAAGAAACTAAAAATCATGAAAAAAGAATGGAAGAATGGATAACTAGAATAAGGAATGCAGAAAAGGCAATAAATGAGCCGACAGAGACAAAAACTATGACACGAGAAATATGTGACAAATGCACAAGCTTCAGTAACCGACTCGATCAACTGGAAGAAAGAGTATCAGTGATTGAAGATCAAATGAATGAAATCAAGCAAGAAGAGAAGTTTAGAGGAAAAAAAGGAAAAAGAAAAGAACAAAGCCTCCAAGAAATATGGGATTATGTGAAAAGATCAAATCTACGTCTGATTGGTGTGCCTGAAAGTGAGGGGGAAAATGGAACCAAGTTGGAAAACACTCTGCAGGGTATCATCCAGGAGAACTTCCCCAACCTAGTAAGGCAGGCCAACATTCAAATTCAGGAAATACAAAGAACACTACAAAGATACTCCTCGAGAAGAGCAACTCCAAGACACATAATTGTCAGATTCCCCGAAGTTGAAATGAAGGAAAAAATGTTAAGGGCAGCCAGAGAGACAGGTCGGGTTACCCACGAAGGGAAGCCCATCAGACTAAGAGCAGATCTCTCGGCAGAAACTCTACAAGCCAGAAGAGAGTGGGAGCCAATATTCAACATTCTCAAAGAAAAGAATTTTCAAACTAGAATTTCATATTCAGCCAAACTAAGTTTCATAAGTGAAGGAGAAATAAAATCCTTTACAGACAAGCAAATGCTTAGAGATTTTGTCACCACCAGGCCTGCCCTACAAGAGATCCTGAAGGAAGCACTAAACATGGAAAGGAACAACCAGTACCAGCCATTGCAAAAACATGCCAAAATGTAAAGACCATCAAAGCTAGGAAGAAACTGCATCAACTAATGAGCAAAATAACCAGTTAATATCACAATGACAGGATCAAGTTCACACATAACAATATTAATCTTAAATGTAAATGGACTAAATGGTCCAATTAAAAGACACAGACTGGAAAATAGGATAAATAATCAAGACCCATCAGTTTGCTGTATTCAAGAGACCCATCTCACATGCAGAGACACACATAGGCTCAAAATAAAGGGATGGAGGAAGATCTCCCAAGCAAATGGAGAACAAAAAAAAAGCAGGGGTTGCAATCCTAGTCTCTGATAAAACAGACTTTAAACCATCAAAGATCAAAAGAGACAAAGAAGGCCATTACATAATGGTAAAGGGATCAATTCAACAGGAAGAGCTAACTATCCTAAATATATATGCGCCCAATACAGGAGGACCCAGATTCATAAAGCAACTCCTTAGAGACTTACAAAGAGACTTAAGACTCTCACACAATAATAATGGGAGACTTCAACACCCCACTGTCAACATTAGGGGACAGATCAATGAGACATAAAGTTAACAGGGATATCCAGGAATTGAACTCAACTCTACACCAAGCGGACCTAACAGACATCTACAGAACTCTCCACCCCAAATCAACAGAATATACATTTTTCTCAGCACCACATCGCACTTATTCCGAAATTGACCACATAGTTGGAAGTAAAACACTCCTCAGCAAATGTAAAAGAACAGAAATTATAACAAACTGTCTCTCAGACCACAGTGCAATCAAACTAGAACTCAGGACTAAGAAAATCCATCAAAACCAGTCAACTACATGGAAACTGAACAACCTGCTCCTGAATGACTACTGGGTACATAACGAAATGAAGGCAGAAATAAAGATGTTCTTTGAAACCAATGAGAACAAAGATACAATATACCAGAATCTCTGGGACACATTTAAAGCAATGTGGAGAGAGAAATTTATAGTACTAAATGCTCACAAGAGAAAGCAGGAAAGATCTAAAATTGACACCCTAGCATTACAATTAAAAGAACGAGAGAAGCAAGAGAAAACACATTCAAAAGCTAGCAGAAGGCAAGAAATAACTAAGATCAGAGAAGAACTGAAAGAGATAGAGACACAAAAAACCCTCCAAAAAAATCAATGAATCCAGGAGCTGGTTTTTTGAAAAGATCAACAAAATTGATAGACTGCTAGCAAGACTAATAAAGAAGAAAAGAGAGAAGAATCAAACAGATACAATAAAAAATGATAAAGGGGATATCACCACCAACCCCACAGAAATACAAACTACCATCAGAGAATACTATAAACACCTCTATGCAAATAAACTAGAAAACGTAGAAGAAATGGATAATTTCCTGGACACTTACACTCTCCCAAGACTAAACCAGGAAGAAGTTGAATCCCTGAATAGACCAATAGCAGGCTCTGAAATTGAGGCAATAATTAATAGCCTACCAACCAAAAAAAATCCAGGACCAGACGCATTCACAGCCAAATTCTACCAGAGGTACAAGGAGGAGCTGGTACCATTTCTTCTGAAACTATTCCAATCAATAGAAAAAGAGGGAATGCTCCCTAACTCATTTTATGAGGCCAACATCATCCTGATACCAAAGCCCGGCAGAGACACAACAAAAAAAGAGAATTTTAGACCAAAATCCCTGATGAACATAGATGCAAAAATCCTCAATAAAATACTGGCAAACTGAATCCAGCAGCACATCAAAAAGCTCATCCACCATGATCAAGTGGGCTTCATCCCTGGGATGCAAGGCTGGTTCAACATATGCAAATTAATAAACGTAATCCATCCTATAAACAGAACCAAAGACAAAAACCACATGATTATCACAATAGATGCAGAAAAGGCCTTGACAAAATTCAACAGCTCTTCATGCTAAAAACTCTCAATAAATTCGGCATTGATGGAACGTATCTCAAAATAATAAGAGCTATTTATGACAAACTCACAGCCAATATCATACTGAATGGAAAAAACTGGAAGCATTCCCTTTGAAAACTGGCACAAGACAGGGATGCCCTCTCTCACCACTCCTATTCAACATAGTGTTGGAAGTTCTGGCTAGGGCAATCAGGCAAGAGAAAGAAATCAAGGGTATTCAGTTAGGAAAAGAAGAAGTCAAATTGTCCCTCTTTGCAGATGACATGATTGTATATTTAGAAAACCCCATCATTTCAGTCCAAAATCTCCTTAAGCTGATAAGCAACTTCAGCAAAGTCTCAGGATACAAAATCAATGTGCAAAAATCACAAGCATTCTTACACACCAGTAACAGACGAACAGAGAGCCAAATCATGAATGAACTTCCATTCACAATTGCTTCAAAGAGAATAAAACATCTACGAATCCAACTTACAAGGGATGTAAAGGACTTCTTCTTCAAGAAGAACTACAAACCACTGCTCAGTGAAATAAAAGAGGACACAAACAAATGGAAGAACATTCCATGCTCACGGATAGGAAGAATCAATATCGTGAAAATGGCCATACTGCCCAAGGTAATTTATAGATTCAACGCCATCTCCATTAAGCTACCAATGAGTTTCTTCACAGGATTGGAAAAAACTGCTTTAAAGTTCATATGGAACCAAAAAAGACCCCACATTGCCAAGACAATCCTAAGTCAAAAGAACAAAGCTGGAGGCATCACACTACCTGACTTCAAACTGTACTACAAGGCTACAGTAACCAAAACAGCATGGTACTGGTACCAAAACAGAGATATAGACCAATGGAACAGAACAGAGGCCTCAGAAATAATACCACACATCTATAGCCATCTGATCTTTGACAAACCTGACAAAAACAAGAAATGGGGAAAGGATTCCCTATTTAATAAATGGTGCTGGGAAAATTGGCTAGCCATAAGTAGAAAGCTGAAACTGGATCCTTTCCTTACTCCTTATACGAAGATTAATTCAAGATGGATTAGAGACTTAAATGTTAGACCTAAAACCATAAAGACCCTAGAAGAAAACCTAGGTAATACCATTCAGGACATAGGCATGGGCAAGGACTTCATGTCTAAAACACCAAAAGCAACGGCAACAAAAGCCATAATTGACGAATGGAATCTAATGGAACTAAATAGCTTCTGCACAGCAAAAGAAACTACCATCAGAGTGAACAGGCAACCTACAGAATGGGAGAAAATTTTTGCAATCTACTCATCTGACAAAGAGTTAATATCCAGAACCTACAAAGAACTCAAACAAATTTACGAGAAAAAAACAAACAACCCCATCAACAAGTGGGCAAAGGATATGAATAGACATTTCTCAAAAGAAGACATGCATACAGCCAACAGGTACATGAAAAAATGCTCGTCATCACAGGCCATCAGAGAAATACAAATCAAAACCACAATGAGATACCATCAAAACCACAATGAGATACCAGTTAGAATGGCAATCATTAAAAAGTCAGGAAATAACAAGTGCTGGAGAGGATGTGGAGAAATAGGAACACTTTTACACTGTTGGTGGGATTGTAAACTGGTTCAACCATTGTGGAAAAGAGTATGGCAATTCCTCAAGGATCTAGAATTAGAAATACCATATGACCCAGCTATCCGACTACTGGGTATATACCCAAAGGATTATAAATCATGCTGCTATAAAGACACATGCACACGTATGTTTATTGCGACACTATTCACAATAGCAAAGACTTGGAATCAACCCAAATGTCCATCAGTGACAGACTGGATTAAGAAAATGTGGCACATATGCACCATGGAATACTATGCAGCCATAAAAAAGGATGAGTTTGTGTCCTTTGTAGGGACATGGATGCAGCTAGAAACCATCATTCTCAGCAAACTATCATAAGAACAGAAAACCAAACACCGCATGTTCTCACTCATAGGTGAGAATTGAACAATGAGATCACTTGGACTCTGGAAGGAGAACATCACACACTGGGGCCTATTATGGGGGGGAGGGGGAAGGGAAGGATGGCATTGGGAGTTATACCTGATATAAATGACAAGTTGATGGGTGCTGACGAGTTGATGGGTACAGCACACCAACATGGCACAAGTATACATAGGTAACAAACCTGTATGTTGTGCACATGTACCCTAGAACTTAAAGTATAATAAAAAATAAAAATAAAAAAATAAAATAAAATAAAAGTGTATTAAAGCAAAAAAATAAAGAAATAAAAAAACGAAAAGGGGAAAAAGAAAAAAAAAATTTGGAGTGGGCCCCAATATTTCTGTCTTTTCCCCCAGGATGCCAATTACAAATACTTACATATTTTACAAATATATTACAAATATATAACCTACAAATACACCTTTTGATTTTTCCCACAGGTCACTAAAGCTGTATTCATTTCTTCAATCTTTTTTCTCTGACCTTCAGGTTAATATTATTTATCAATTTCCAAGGTCATTAACTCTTTTTTCATTCATAATATGCTACTAAATTCATTCAGCAAATTTTTTATTTTAGATACTGTATTTCTCTATTCTAGAATTTGTTTTTTTTTAGTTTCTGTCTCTGTGAGATTTGTTATTATAAGCCTCTCCATCCTTGAGTATAGTTATAATAGGTACATTAAATTTCATCTCAGAATCAGTCTCCATTGATTGCCTTTTCTCTTTATTATGATATTATTTTTTCTATTTCTTTGGATTTGTATTATTCCTAGGAATTTTGTCTGGTACCGTGGACACTATAAATGACACATGGTAGAGAATGTAGATTCTGTTATGTTCCTCAAAGGAATATTAATTTTTGTTTTAGCAGGCGTTAACTTGGCTGAATTCAAACTCTAAACTTGGAAACAGTGCTTTTAGCCTTAGCTGGGTTGCTTGGAGTCTGCCCTGCTCATGAAAGGTGTTTTCTAGAGATTTTGGAAATGTATACTTTTGTCTCTCCTTTCTAGCATTCCCCCACTTTCCAGCTACTGCAATTACCTTAAACTCTGGTTCCTCACAAACAGCAAGACTGTGCATTTCTGTCCATATTTCAAGCCTATGTGTTAGTAGTCTGGGGCTCACCCTCAGGCTAGAAACTCTAAAAAGTGAAGCTCACCCAGTACCATTTCTTTTCTTCAAATCTAACCCCTCTTTCAGTATTTTTCTGCTTTTATTCACTCTACATAGCCTTTAGATAGCTGCTTTACATTTTGCCCAAAATATGTAGATATTATTTGCAGGATAGGTGATCTGATAGACCTACTTGGCCATTAGTGGAAGTGGAACCAGAACTCATATTTTTAGTTATCACTTATTTTAGCTAACATAAAAAAGCAATTAATATTTAATAATATTTAAGGATTAATATACCCTCATTTGGATCATATAAAAGGAAGTTATCATTATTATATGTTATATGAAGTATTCTATAGGAAAAGTTGGAGAACTGGTAGAAGTTACAGGCATGGAACTGTTGAAGACAGTGATATGGTTTGGATTTGCGTCCCTGCACAAATCTCATGTTGAATTGTAATCCCCAATGTTGGAGGAGGGGCCTTCTGGGAGGTGACCGGATCATGGAGGCAGATTTCTCCCTTGCCATTCTTGTGATACCGAGTGAGTTCTCATGAGATCTGGTTGTTTAGAAGTGTGTAGCACCTCCCACTTTGCTCTCTGCCTGCTGTTCCACCCATGTAGGACATGCCTGCTTCCCCTTTGCCTTCCACCAAGATTGTAAGTTTTCTGAGGCCTTCTTAGCCACGCTTCCTGTACAGCCTGTGGAACTGTGAGCCAATTCAACCTCTTCTCTTTATAAATTACCCAATCTCAGGTAGTTCTTTATAGACTAACACAGACAGCATTCTCACTCATTTGTTCACTTTTGGTATATTAGCACATATTGCAGGCCATGTGTTTCTTCCCATGTATATTTGTGTGTTTAAAGATTATATTGTCTAGTCTTAGAAACCAATCTAATCTTTGTAAAATGTATCTGTGGCTCTAAAAATATAGAGTAGACATACTCATAAGCAAGAAAAATCAAACAATAAGAATATGGCAAACTGATACTCTAACCTATGATGAGCTCTTTAGCCACACCATAAAGCAAGAAAAAGAATAGTCTAGTCATACCTGACAAAAACTTAGAACCCCCAACATTTAAATTGCCAAGTGGAATATTAGAAGAAAAGAATATATATCCTCTCATTAACGACAATCCTCATTCTAAGTGAATTTTGTGTATTAACATATTAGCCCTTCAATCATTCATTTGACAAACATTTATGAAGCACCTATTATTCATCTGGAACTCCTCTAGACGCCAGGGAAAGAGCTGTGGACGAAACAGTCAAATGCTGGCTTCATGGAGTTTTGATTCTAGTGGAGGGAGATGGACAACATATAAAATAAAAGATATGTAAAATACATACGATGCTGGTAAATTATAGTAACATTATAACGTGATAACATCATTAAGAGTATGACAGTTAACAACTAAGTACCCTGAACATAAATGCAACCTACCAAAATTTGAGAGTAGACAATTTCTTGTATCATTTCTAAATGAAAAATTTCTTATTCTTTTTTTCATTTTTAATTGTTGTGAGTACATAGTAGGTATATATATTTATGAAATAAATAAGATGTTCTGATCCAGGCATGCAGTGCATAATAATCACATCATGGAAAATGGGGTATCCATCCCCTCAAGCATTTATCCTTTATGTTACAAACAATTCAATTATACTTTTAGTTATTTTTAAATGTATGATTAAATTATTATTGACTATAGTCATACTGTTCTGCTATCAAATTCTAGATTGTCTTCATTCTAACTTTTGTACCCATTAACCATCCCTACCTCTCTCTCACTCCCTCACTACCCTTCTCAGCCTCTGGTAACTACTCTTCTACTCTATCTCCATGGGTACAATTGTTTCAAATTTTAGATCCCACAGATAAGTGAAAACATGCAATGTTTGAATTTCTGTGCCTGGCTTATTTCAGTTAACATAATGATCTCCAGTTCCATTCAAGTTGTTGCAAATGACAGATCTCATTCTTTTCTATGGCTGAATAGTACCACATTGTGTACCATATTTTCCCTATCCATTCATCTGTTGATGGATACTTAGGTTGCTTCAAAATCTTGGCTATTGTGAACAGTGCTGCAACAAACATGGGAGTGAGGATATTTCTTCGATATACTGATTTCCTTTCTTTTGGGTATATGCCCAGCAGTGGGATTGCTGGGTTTTATGGTAGTTCTATTTGTAGTTTTTTGAAGAACCTCCAAACTGTTCTCCATAGTGATTGCACTAATTTACACTCCCACCAATAGTGTACAAGGGTTCCTTTTTCTCCACATCCTCGCCAGCATTTGTTATTGCCTGTCTTTTGAATATAAGCCATTTTAATAAATTATTCTAATATATTGTTTGGTTCACTATCTTCCTATTCCTTTTTATTTCTATTAATTTATGTGTGCTGTGATGATTAAACAAACGAATAGCTGTCAACAAATAAGAAAATAATATATTTGGCTAAATGCACTTACAGACCTTGAGATTTAAAAAAAAAGAGCTCCATAAATGTTTGTTATTATCATCATTATTAACATCATAATCACTTTACATATATATATATCTCTCTCTCCTATAAATAAATAAATAGGTGTACCTACACTGGGCCAAAGTTCAAAACATTTTACTGCCAAGTCAAAACTAGTGTGAAAACCACTTCCCTACGCCATAGCGATCCATTGGAAAGCTTTGAATATGGTAGTTCATATAATTCATTTTTTTTGTTGTTAATAATTCATTCCCTGGTAAGAATGTAGGACCGGAATAGACAGTGTCAAGACCAAGAGTCAAGGACACCACAATGGCTCAGTCTTGAGATCACAGTATCTGATAGATACTGTGAACACAGAAGGATAAGAAAAGATTTTTAAATTCAGAATAATAATAATAATAATAATAGTAAATTTAGGCAGTTAGGGATTGCCAGAATAGAGGAGTCAGGCTAGGGAAGAACCTAGAACAGCTACCATATTTCTGAGAAATTGATTCTAGCAATTGAATTAGAGTAAAATGATTTTTGGTGGGAAGCCAAAGCTGCAAAGTTCAGTTTTGGATTTTCCAAATTTAATTCACCTGTTGTATATCCAATAAGCAACCTGGAACACAAGTCTGAAGTTTAGCAGAGAACTAGGAATTGGACATGAATCAGAGTAACCTTCACCAAAGAGATAAAGATTTTAAAATTGTGGGTACAGTACAGATTTACCCAGAAAAAGTGTGGGGAAGAGTATCGAGAATACAGTCCTTGCAGGCCACATACCAAGGGTAGATCAGGGGAGGGAACCATAAAAATGTATTAGGAGTAATCAAAGAAGTACAGGTCCAAAGAGAATTGTGATCTGAAACCCTGGAACCCAAAGAAGGAATGGTTTTGACCTAGAGGGGAAGGAGGGCCTTCAGAGAGGGGCAAGATGAGGGCTCCCTGGAGTAGTTTATGTATCTCTCCAAATCATCTCGTACAAAAACTAACATAAAAAGAGGAGAGGGAGAAGGAAAGGGGCCAGGGGTGAGGGAGAGCATCTATCAGCAGGAAAACCTGGCAGCCTGATCCTGCAGGCCAGGTGGGTTAGGAAAGCCACAGAAGAGCCCTGAGGGTAGTGACCTGGGAGACCCTGAGCAGCCCCCTGGGGCTCACTCTCAGGAGGGTGAATCCCACTTCCAGTGGATCCCGGCTCACTGCACTCCCTGCCAGGGTTCCCCAGCCTCTCATTAGGGCATATGTGGAAACAGTCCCATGAGGGGCTGCGGGAAGAGGCAAAGTGGGGCAGGGAAGGGGGTGACCTGAGCAATTGAAGCCCTCAGAATCCTCAGCTAAACTCTCCACAAGAACAAAGCTACATCTGGAGGCAGACCCCCGGGAAAAGAATCTAAGGGGCCAGGAGGGGCACACTATGGGGATGAAGCAGGGAATTGGAGATGGCTCCCAAGAAAGGCTGTATGTTTTAATGCTTGGCAACAGCCGTGAGGTTGGGAAAGCTTTCCTGGCCCACTCCCATTCCTTACAAAGGAACTCCTAAATGTACAGGAAAGCCCGTCACATTTTGCCATGAGAAACAGAAAAGGATCAAGATGGAGCCCCAAGCAAATACAAGCAAAAAGGGGAAATTGTCCAAATCATATACTGAGACAATTACCATATACTAGAAATATAAATACACATATATGGAGAGAGAGAGAGTGAGAGAGAAAATCACAAAGTGACTGCTGTAATCTAATATTTCAAAATGAAATAAATTAAGAAAATGAGAGAAGCTAGGAAGGAACAACATGACTCAAATATAGAACACCCACAAATGGTACAACGAGAAACCAGAAAGATATGAAAACAGAGCTGACAAAGTTCATAGACTCAAACAGATGAGAAAGCACATAGAAATTGCAGGTAGAGACACTGGGGACAAATGCCACAGACATCCCTATTGTGTTTACAATCTGGTTCTAGAGAGCAAATAAGGACTAAATTCTCTAGCTTATTAAACCTCTGTGGCTCTACCTTGGGTTTGACCTTTACCTTTTGCTTATCTCCACCTCTAGCATTTTGTATCCTCTTCTATATCATCCCCTAGGTTCTCCTTCTAAATCTCATAGACCCACCCCAACACTCTTGAAGCCCTTCTCTATGCAGATGTCTAGTAGTATTACTTATACTTACAGGGCCCGTGGTGTTGAGAAGTCTTAACCTTGGCATCCTTGTTGCTTGAAACCCTCCACCCCACATCAAGCCATAAGCAATTCAGACTTTGACTACAGAAGTAACACATGGCAACTGGTGGCACTTTCTCTTATCAATCATAGTATAAATGGAATAAATGAGAGCCTGGTGGTGTCAGCCTCCTAGCAGATGATAAGGATTTTTAAAATAGGGGTCAGAAAAACTATTTTTCAGGGATACTGAGTTGACTATAAATAAATAATAATTGGAATAACAGAAGTCCAAATACAGTGTTTAACATATTTAGCTAATTGTACTGTTATATCAATGATAATCAGAGAGTTCTGGTGCTATGAAGTTCCATGCACTCCAGTAATTCCAGAGGAAAGGATTCTTTCCCTGAAATCAGCAAAATCTATTACCAAAAATGTGGTACCAAACTAAAAAAGACTAAGAGAAGTCACTGTGGAAAAAATATTAAAGCAAACAAGCAATAATGTCATTGTGCTTTTTAAGTAAGACACATTTTTAATTTTATAAATCAGATTGTAGAAATCTTAATTTTCCTTTCTGTTCTTTTATTTTTAAAGTTTATTCTCAGTTTTTTCCTTAGTTAGAGTTATTAAAACCACCTTGACACTTGGAAAGCTAGGGTGATTTAGCAAGCATATAAATCTGAGCTTAATATCTACACCAAGAGTTTCTAAAGCCTTAGGGATTTTACTCTAAAGATGACAGCATGTCCTCCCAAACGGTTCCCCTGCCACCATGTGGCAGCATGCCTGACCTCTTAGGATTAAAGTTGGTGATGATGAGCTCCCAACTTTGCCCACAAAAATCTAAGTAAAGTTCAGGTAACGTGATCCAATACTGATAAAGGAAGATGGCATCTCTGATTACATTGCAGAAACTAAGTAGGATGCATGCAGGTTGCAACTGTATATACTGCAGATGGCAGATGTTAAAAAAAGAGAAAAAAAAACAAAAAATCTACCAAATTTTATTTAGTGGAATAAATAGTTCTGAGAATGGCATCAAAATGTAAACCAGACAATGGCTTGGTTAGTTGGAGGAGGGGAAATAGTGCAATCAGGATGGTTGTATATAGTTCATTTTCTACATAAACAAATTTTGATATGTAAGAATGTCAGTGCTGCCAGACTGTTTCTATAGTGATATCCTAATAGCTTGGAGACCTCCTGGGAAAGTTATTTCTCTCTCTGCCCTATCTGGTGGTATGTGAAACCAATCAGGTCCAAAATAAAACACTGAGAACAGCACAAAATGTAAGAGCAGAGTGAAAAGATATGTTATCTGGCTGCCCTGATCCCAAGAAAGAACTAGAAAATTCAGCCTGTATTTGATTTAAGCCAAAGATAGAGAAAAATAAAATAAAATAAACCTCCTTTCTTCCTATTTCTGTTATTAGTGAATTTGAGAAAAGGACAAATACTCCCAATTAGAGTTGAGAACTGAGAGCTGTAATATGTGAATAATTACAAAAGGATCTCCCTCCCCCCATACCCTCCCCTTCTAGGTTAGAGTTTGAGGTGTTTTTGTTTGTTCAGAAGCTCTTTTTTATAACATTCGATAATTATTTTAAGGAAAACAACTAAATCTAATATGAATTAATATAAACATTATTAATTATACATACATAATAGCTCAAATTATAGCTCAAATTAACTCGTTCTGTTTAATTAAGTCAGAACTGCTGGTAGTGAGAAAGTTTTTCCTGAAATAAGCATGGTGAAGGCAATTACTCTGTTCTGCTGTAATTGTTGCAGGTGAAAAGCAAGAGAAATGCCCCTCCACCAAAGGACTGTTTATTTTGTGTTTAAATGTAATTAAAGCCAATTCCCATTTCCAACTGCCCTGAGACAAGCAGAATTTCCAGAATAATCTTACTCTTTTGAATTCAACTCAAGAGGGAGCCTAGAGATAGTGCAGAGCTGGGGATACAGATGGGACATTGTTTCCTTCAGATTAGCATTAAGAAGTGCTTCTGCTTTTCTAATAACCTGGTAAATGAGAAGATGTCTACTACAGATCATCCAGTGGTAAAGTTATAGTGGAGACATCCACTATAACTTTGATAAAAATCTATCTTTGATAGAAATGATTAGGTAAATATTGGATATAAATCCTAGCTATGCACCCAATGGTAAAACCATAAGCAGCAAGCAGTATAAAAAAAAAATGCAAAAGAACCCGTTGCTAATTACTTTGAAAATGCAAACATGGTCTTGATCAACAACAGGAAAGACTTGGTTCTATCTAGGAGAGACAGAGGAGGAGGAAATGAAGGGAACCCTTCAGCCAACAACATACCATGTACTTTTTTTGTCCTAAGAATACACATGAATATATTAACAGCATGGGAGTAAGCTAGCAATGTCATTATCCACAGGATTGTAGAAAGAATGTGAAAACTGTTCAAGTTACTCAGGAAATTCAGGTTAGTACAAGATTACAAACAGCTCTTTCCTCCCTCAACATGCAGAGCATAAACATCTTTGCACCAATTTTCAAGACATAGAAATACAGCCCTGGTAGCAAGTACAGCCTACAAATATGGACCCAAAAATAAGATTCACAGGAAGCAATCTGTGCAAACACAGTATAGCCTGTCACCAAGTATAAAACTCAGCTAGTACCTTCTTGCACTTAAGCCATGAGACAAGAAAATCAAACTAAATGGATTTTCTAAAATCCCTAAATGAAAGCTTATATCCCTTTCTTTGGGAAAGGCAACAAAATAAGCCATTGACTTTTTTTCATCCCTAACTCAGTCAGCATTCAAAATGCAGTACAAAGCAGAATATTTATCCTACCACCCTTTGCCCAAATACAGATTTCCATAAAATCAATTAATCTTTAGGGTGAAAGGGGATTTGGAGGTCATGACACCCATTCTCCCACCCAATACTCCTACAGCCAGGAGATTACCCAGCCTGTGTTTGAAACACTCCACTGGGAGCTTACGACTGCTTCAGGCAGCTCCTTTTACTGACAAACAGCGGCAGTTATTAGAATGTTCTAATATTGGCCTGAAATCCGCCTCCTGGTAATTTCCACCCACTGGTCCTAGTTTTGTTCTCTGAAGCATTTCGGAGTCTAACTCTCATCATCACCATGACAACTCTTCAAATATTCAAAGGCAGCAAGAGCCTTCTTCACTCAGGCTGCACATTACCAGTTTCCACACCTCTTCATTTAGAGCAGACCCCGTATTTCCCAGGACATTATCCCATGACTATGTCTATTTGGTCAATGTCAATATGAAAATATACTTACTGGAAGATTCACACAGTATTTAGTATTGCATTTAGTAGTATTAAAAGTAATGGCTAAAGTTGTTTTTAGACTACAGGATGAGCTAAAGCAACTTTTGTGGTTTATATCTATCTGCTTATCTTCCGGAACTCTTACACTATTCTGGATACTGATTAAGAGACTCATTTGGCATGTTGAATTCCAAGAACTCTGAATCATCAGGGAAAACAAGTCATGCCTCTATGGCCAACTGAAGGAAAACTTGCCTGTGGTAAAAATATATCTATAGATCATATACAATTCCCCTCATACCTCCTCTAAAGCAGTTTCCATAAGTAAGGGTAGACTAATCTCTCCTAGCTGCCACCCCTTCCCTGCTTCCAGGATGGCTCACAGCTGCACAGCTCTAGACAAATAAAAATGTAACCTGCTGTTAAAATCCCTAGAAAAGAAAATTCCACAGCCACCCCCAAGGTAACAAATCCCCTTGCCTGACCACTTGGCACAATGCCTATTCATCAAGTCAGAAAGTTTATTTACGTACTTCCAATGAAACTGCTTTGTCCTAATTTCCTTAGGGGCCCTCTGGTGTCTGAAAACCTGCTTTGTTCTTTGGCAGCTGCTGCTATTTCAGACTCTAGGATCACTTAATTGGGTCATGACTTGTTTTCTGGTCCTGACTCCTCTGCCACCACAGAGACTTCCTGAAATCAGCCTGAGCAGAGGAGACTTAAGAGAAGTCCATCTCTCTACACGGAACTGTTCTTAACGTTGACCAAGGAGCTGGGCTGACTGGGAGATCCAGTGTGCAAATCCAGTGTACAGATTCAACAACGTGTATGAACTGTAACGGCTGACCCTCACCTGCTAAATGCAACACTCTCCTCTCTGTGTCGGCTGGGGCTTCTGTTCTGATTAGTCTGATCCATCTTTTGCAGGGGTGTCACTTACCCTTCAAGTCCTCAGAAACTTGAAAGGCTGGGCTACTCTGAGTAAGATAGCTCCTAAATCTGAATTTTCAGGAAACTTCAATACTCTGGCAGTGGACACCGCACCAGATGCTCCAGGCAGCAGCCAGGCCCTCCTAGGCCTCCCAATCAGTCAGCATAGGAGCATAAGACACAGTCACCGGCTCCATTCATTTCCTATTCTGACCCACAAATTCTCCTGCTATTCCCAGGTCAGAGAGGTAATTATCTCAACATTAATGACTACAGTCAGAACATTAGAGTGAGTCTCAAATCACCAGACCCTCCTGACTCCAACCAGCCCCGGGCTATTGGTTAACTTTTGAGGTAGAAGGATGCTTTCACTCTACTACTCTTCATTTATTCATTCAACAAAAAAGTATCAAGCATCTACCAAGCTGTTCCAGGTACTGTACTAAGTTCGTGGGGCACCAAGATGAGGAAGTCAGTGCCCATACCTACCAGGTTCTCACAGTCCAGTGAGACAGGTCAATTACCAACCAAATGACCATATCAGAGTGTTAGGGTCCTATGCTTGTAGTGATGTGTTCATATGCTATTATAATAGACAGGAAGAAGTTTTAAATAACTGCCTGGAGAAGGTGGAGAATGTGAAATTTAAGCCGAGCTTTAAAAATGAATAGGAGTATGTCTAGCGGCGAAGGGGAATAGAATACTCCTATCAAAGAAAGCAACACAAACAAGACATTAATGTATAAAATGATATATGCCATTGAAGAAGATATGTGCTGTTCAGAGAAGAGAGAGTGAATCTGCCGTGGTGGCTAAGAGCTGAAGAGAGGAGAATGGGTCAGAAAGAGTTACTTGAAAGACAGGTTGTGACTCGATTGTGAAGGCCTGGCCAGGGGATTTGGTTTTACTTGGTGGGCCACGGGAATTGAGAAGAGTCAGGGCATTTTCTGGGTTTTAGAAAAATCCCTCCTAGATGGAAAAAGGTATGAAATATTCAAGGTAGTATAGTTAGTCAAGAAGGAGAGCATTCTCTAACAACCTGGAAGCCTTTCTGCTGTTTTCCCTGTCTACAAATGGGGAGGCAGTTGAAGGCAGCACAGAGTAGCTGCTGTTCTAGGGGAGGGATCAATCTCCTTCTCTGTGGCCCTTGGGGATAGAACCAGACACTGTAGAGAGGAGGGAGACCTCACCTCCAGAGAAGGAACCTCTGGGCAGGTATAGTGGCCCATGCTTGTAATCCCAGTGCTTTGGGAGGCTGAGACGGGCAGATCACCGGAGGTCAGGAATTCAAGACCAGCCCGGCCAACATGGTGAAACCTCATCTCTACTAAAAATACAAAAATGAGCCGGGCATGGTGGCGCATACCTGTAATCCCAACTACTCTGGAGGCTAAGGCATGAGAATCGCTGGAACCTGGGAGGCAGAGGTCGCAGTGAGCCGAGATCACGCCACTGTACTCCAGCCTGGATAACAGTGAGGCTCTGTCTCCAAAAAAAAAAAAGAGAAGGGACCTGTGAGGTTTAGTGCTGAGGATGGAATAGGCTGCCTTGAAATGTTGCTGCAAGGAGGAATTCCTCTTGTCTGGGTTGAGCCCTGGGACACTAAGGAGATATCAGGTTGATAGGATTCATAAGAGACTCAAGTTTCACACAGAAGAAAGTGCTTACAAATAGTAACATGCTATGGCACTGGAGGGAAATTTTGTTCTATCTCACATTCCTCAGAAGCCCATTAAGAATCACATATCATGCTAAGGACATACCAAAAGGATTCCCATAAAGACTGCCCACTATGATCCTACTGCTGTATGTGAGAAATACATTACATTTTTTAACTTTTTGGTTAAGGGACAACATGGAGATCTGTTGCTAATATAAAATGCTACTGAGAGTCAGCAAAGCAAATATTTACTAAATCCCTTTCCTATGCAAGGGCCAAGTCCAGAGCAAAGATCAGCTTCTATTTTGAAGGCCCTATTTCTAGCTTGCCACAATAGCTACCACTATGGATCACCTATTCAGTGCCATACTTCATACTAGCAGCTTTCTTATAGACTCTTAATTTTTACAACAACCATACTAAGTAGGTATCATTATCTCCACTTCATAGATATTAAAATGGAAGCACAGAAGGCAAATAACTCACCCAAGTTCACATTCCTGGAGGACAGTAGAGACGGGAGTGGATCTCAAAGTCATCTACCTCCCAGGTACCACATCTTCCCTGGGCTGCTGTCGGGATGGTGAGAGGGGCCCTGAAAGGGAAGGCTGAAGCTGAAGCTGGAAGGCGGGGAGAAAACAGGTGCGGGGTGTGGCTCTGTGCAGCAATGTTTTTGATAACTTTTTCTAAGTAAAGCCACTTTCAGTGTTTTCTCAACCATCTTTTAGGATCACAAGAGAAGAGTGTTACCAGACCCTAGGAGGCCAAAGTGTCTGACCTCCCAGCTCTGCCTTTAGAACCCTTTCTTTGGGGGAATAGTCCAGGTTAGCATCACCAATATGTGGATGCAGAAACATGAAGCTCCTGAGAAGCACCTCTTTAAAAAGGGAAAATACGTGTTTAGTTTTGTGTAGCTCAGCAGTTCAAAAATTCACTTGACCCAGAAGCCTTCTTTTTTTCCATAGAACACCTAGGACCCTGTAGAACTGAGAATTCACCAAACGCTTAGTGAGGCAAGGTAAGACAATATCTACTCCTACTGAGACAATCCAAGATTAGCCTCTCAGGCAATAATTCAACTACAGCCATTTGCAGGCCTTGTGGGTGTGAATGACTGATTGGGGGAGTCATTTAATTCCTTTGAGCCTCAGTTTTCTCATCTATGAAATGGAGAAAGCATAAGGATGTCTTGGGGATTAATAAACTAATTCATTGAATGAGTTAAATATAACCGCCCGATATATAGCAAGACTCAATGAGTGTTAGCTATTACTTTTTTAAAGTATATTAAATGCTAGAGATGAAACTACATGAGACTTGTGAAAATACTTGCTAAACTACAGAGCACTGTATAAATGTCAATGGTTAGTTGTTATTATTACCAGAAACTTCTTGGTCTCTATAAAATGCTGCTATCCAATTAAATCCTCTGTGTCCATAGAAAATATCCAATTGTTGAAGACTGATTACTCAGCTTGTTAAGGTGTCATTATTCAAGTGGTTCTGACCTGCAATGGAAAGAAACAAAAATCCACCTTTTCTTCTTCTGCAAATGGAAATTACTTTCCAAGAAGCCATCTCCTTTTGAAATGAGAAGCAAAGCAGAGAAAGCACCTGGGTAGGGGTCTTTGCAATCAATAAAGTGTGAAAGAAAAAAGATCACATAAGCAGATCATTTGAGAGTTTTAAAATCCATGAGGATTTTTAGAATTTTTTTCAGGTGGTCAGTTTCTAGCTAACTGACCTCATGCTGAAATTTCAGATATCATGTAATACTAGAGGTACTGGGAAATAATCCGTTGTGTGGATGCTCCACAGTGTACCCGGCACGGGGATTTCGGATGCAGCTACTGAGAAGCCCTTTGTCTACTTCTACAGCAGTCTCTGGTGAACATGCTTCCCAGGAGAGCAGGAGCTTTGTGAATGTTTCCTTTTTCCACACATTTTGTTTACTTATGTGGATTCTCAAACGAAGTAGGTGACACACCTAACATAAGCCTGGCAGGTTTGAGTCCAGCAGGGTGAGATCCAGGCAACTGCAAGAGTGTAGTATCCTTCCCAAAGAGGCTAACTGCCTGCCAACATGACCAGGATGTGCTGGAAGAAGCTGTCAAAACACAGAGTAGACATGTGTAGTACAGCCGTGCTTGCCCACCTGAGCGGGCACATGACACGTGAGCACTGCCCACCACCCAGGCACTCTCTCCTACAGTCCTCTCTTGGGTTTGTGTGTAGGGCATGAAAACAAACAAGAGATCCTGCTCCAGTCTTCTTGCCCTAGATCTCTTTTTCCTGCTCCTGTCCACTCCCCCACTCCCTACTGTCCTCCTGCTTTTTCTCTCTTTGCCCAAAATAAGATACCTTGCCAATGTTAACACTTTCCAGTTTATGAGGCAACTTTACAGTTGCTCCTAACACATGGGCTTGAGAGCCCAGATAGATCAACGTGTGTTTGAATCTAGCTCTAGGTCAGGTTTGGTGACCTTGAGCAAGGTTCACTGACTTCTCTGGAAGGGTAAAATTCAGATAAGTATACCTACCACAAAGACACTTCGGGAGGAGAAAGTGTTCCGATGTATCAGAACATTTTCCATGGTGACTACCATGGAGGAAGTACTCTTTAAAGTAGCAGCTGTTAGCCTGAGGTCCTCTGAGTTAGGGGCTAATCACATGTTTTACATAAGAGAAGACTGAGGGACAAAGGGCAGGACAGGATTGTCCAATGTCACTCCATTGGTAAGAACCAGAGCTGGACTTTGAGCCCAGACTTGATTACACGGACACTCCTCACCACACTGCCTCCTGGCCCTTTTGTCTTTTTTTTTTTTTTTTTTTTTTGATCCTATCCTCCATATAACCTAATAAACGTGTTTCTTATATGGGGCATAATTCAACTGTGAGTTCTGCTTATTTTCTGGCTCTAGTGGCCAAGAACTAACATTCCCACAATACTACGTTGGTCAGGCTCAGAGCTTTAAATACGTAGGAATATATAAGTACACGCACACACAACATACACAAAATATATCCACTATATAAACATATTACCTATATACACATGTGATATACACATATACATATATGCACATATGTATATGTATACATGTATACTAAATTCCATATAATTTTTTTTGTTTAAGAAAACTGTAGGTAGATAAGGTATGGAAAATCTGCAGTGACATTCAGGGGGAACATTCAGAAACAAAGCAGAGGCCAATGATATGAGAGAAGAGAGAAAACAATTTCAGTTTCCATGTGATTCCAATTTTGCTGCAGTATTGATGATTCAGTGTTTTCATTTCTTCAAAGAAATATTTGCAGTAGCTCTTATATTTAACAAGCCAGCTTGTGGTTAACGTTTTATAAATACGAAATACGAATACAAATTTTAAAAACAGCAAGAGCACAGTATTACTGAATAATGCTGAGAAAGCATCATAATTTGGAACAATATATTTGATGTACAAGAAAAGAATATTTCTGGTTATAGTTTCGATAGCTATGTTAGAACTTGAGAAAATGCACGTAAACTACCAAGACCTCATCAAATATAATCATGTTGAGAAGTCAGAAAAGTATTAGTTTTCTCATAAATAAAATCTACCTTTTATTACAACCTGTCTTAAAAACTAGATAGAAAATTTCTTTCAGGTTAAAATCAATCTCTGTAGTAGCCCTTGAAAATGTATTTTATTAATATTGGACCCCTTTGAAAAACCTCAAAAATGGAGAATTTGTTTGGAGGTGGAGGGTGTAAGTATCTTGATCCTCTGGAGTAGCTCTATGAGTTCTCAAAGCTGGGTATCCTTATACTTTGACTTCCAAAAGTTCCCCAGATCGTAGTAGCTTGTTATTATAAGGATAGGAAAGACCAAAAAGTACAACAGAATCTCCATGGGGTCACTGTATAAATGCATAATTTCATCCAGAGTATAATTTTTCCCCTTTAATAATATACTTTTAATCATAAATAGTGAAAATATAGAAGTAGGATGTCATGTATAAACTCCCACAGTTTTAGGTTCTAAGACTTAAATCATGTTGTAAAAGAAAGCTATGGAAAGATGTGTTTGAATCCTGGCTCTACCACTATAAGCTCTGTGTTTTTGCACAAAACACTTATTCTCCATCAGCTTTTGTTTACTTGGTTATAAAACAGGGATAATAGCACTCAAAGGTGCTATGAGGAATGGGTAGAAGGACATGCTTGAAAGCTCACAGCATGGGCCTAGACACACAAAGAGTTCTGTAAATGTTGGCTAAATATGGCTGAAATGTTGGCTATAAATGTTGCCTCTACCCCGCCCCAAATCCCTGTAGTTTTATTCTAGGGAATAGTGGGTTTCCAATCCACCAAACTCATTTTTCCTTCAGAAGATTTCTTGGAAATAACTTTATTCTCAGAAAGTAAAGCATAATATATTTTTTTTGAAAACACAAATTTCCAAACATGAAGGGAGTTTTTCTTTTGTTTTTGTTTGTTTGTTTGGTTTTGTCTATTTGTTTTTTTGAGACAGAGTCTCACTCTGTCACCCAGGCTGGAGTGCAGTAGTGCCATCTTGGCTCACTGCAAGCTCCACCTCCCGGGTTCACACCATTCTCCTGCTTCAGCCTCCCAAGTAGCTGGGACTACAGGCACCCACCACCACGCCCGGCTAATTTTTTGTATTTTTAGTAGAGACAGGGTTTCACCGTGTTAGCCAGGATGATCTTGATCTCCTGACCTCATGATCCACCCGCCTCAGCCTCCCAAAGTGCTGGGATTACAGGCATGAGCCACCGTGCCTGGCTGGGAGTTTGTTTTATTTTGTTTAAGGAATGAAATCTTCATTAAACTGAGTTTTATGTTGAAGCATAATCTCTACAAAATCAGTAAACACCGCATATGCGGTGGTGAAGGTGTGTGGGTTTGGACTAAGGTAGGGTCTGGCCTCTAGCCAGCTTGCCTGCTCTCTAACAACCCACCTCCTGCACATCCCCCAAAGGCCCCAGTATAATTCCAGAATTTGCTAGGATTATTTGAAAACTTCTGGTCTAAAGGGTCAAATAAACCTTCCCATTCCAGGGTAGTAAAGCTGTTAGGAACAGTCTGCTAAGGCACTAATGACTGTGATCTTGCTCTTTCATTGGCCAAAGAGAAAGATGTGTAATTCTGGAAAAATCAGCATATTAGATACCAGTAGGGTCGCCATCTATTGAGAAGTTACAACCAAACAGAAATCCCTACCCTTATTTCATTTCAAATTACTGTAATCCCTAACACTGTCTTGGTTTACTTAATGAATAAAGGCTCAAAGTGAAATTTATGTTTAACCTCACTTGTAAGCCCACCCTTAGTATTCGTTTGGTGATGAGTGGCACAGATGGTAGTCACACAGGGTATTTCTGAATTGGGGCATAAGCCAGCAAAACTGCAAGGTCCAATGTTCTGCAGGTTTGAATTCATCTAATGGTTAACACTTAATTGCAGACATCCTCCAAAATACTACAAAGATAGAAACAATCCATTTGGGTCTAAATTGAGCAAAGTAGGCATAATGCCATGGGAGTATTATAGATGAGTTCTTGCCCTGGTGTCAAGCTTACTTCAATCTCCCAAGCAGGAGGAATAAAGAAAGTACTATGCTTTAATTTGGGCTATTTATACACCTTAGTAATTACAGATGTGAAAGCAATGTATTTTCTAAGAAAGTTCTGGCTAAAACCATAGTTTTCAGGATCTGGATAATAGCTTTTCAGCAGCTATTTGTATTTCTCTTCAGTCTGACTCTCAGCGGTATCTTTATTTACAGAAATGTGCACCACACAGTTAAATCTAAGACTATTACATTTCAGAAAGGAGAAAGAACCTTTTATTTGGTTGGAAGCAGGCAGAAAGATATCCGTACTAATCCTCTGTAGCTCTAAACATTTTCTCTAGCACTGCAAGTAACAGTTAAACCATTTTAACTATTGAGTGAAAATGAGTAACTACACAGCACTTTGCAACTTAAGCTCTTCTTTTAAATTATACATTTTCACTCATAAATTCATTTCCATGCAAACCTTATTTTTAAAGGCAAACGTTAAGAATGCTCAAGCTGCGCTATTTCCTACATAGAGTGTTATCCATTAATACAGCTTGTTTTAATCTCTTGGAAAATGGGCCCTTTCAAATCAGAGAGTGGCCTCTAATCTAACAAACTCAGATCAGTCTGAATTTGTCACACTCTGCTCATTTTTCCTCTTTTCCATCTGAAAGCTTAAACTAAAGAGGTTTATTTAGTCTTAGACTTTGTGTTTGCTCTTGGAGACATGCAAGAAAAATTTCTTGAAAGAATCATGTTTTCCTAGTTGTGGAACTGGAGAGAAACAGAATGTGTGGGTTGTGAGACACTGAGAAGGCTAACTTAGAAACAGAGCCTGCTGCTCAGCCTTCTGGCTGAAGATCTGAAAGTGCCAATATTCTGGCCTGAACGGGTGGCTGAGTTTCATAAATATCCATGCTGTTGTGTGATTAGTCACAGAGAGGAAAAACTGTGAGCCATTGAAATGCAAGCAAATTAAAACAAACAAACGAAAACCCAAAAAACCCAAAACTATAATTTAGTGCAGCATGCAGGGATAAAATGTTATTTCATTGCCAATGGCCACAGATTACATTCCAATGCTAGCCAGAAAATTGAGGAATTCATAAGACAGGACCCAGATTCAAGATGAAAGACCAAACATATGCATCAACTACTCTTACTCCTCTTGTGTCCTAATGAAATGGTAGAAAAGTTGTTGGTTTTTTTAATGAGCCTACAACAATCCTCGGAGGAAAGGAATCAAGCAAAAGAACAGAAAGTTCAAAGGAACCAGGAAGAGAGAAAGCAAATATGATCAGATGTACAAAGAAAACCGAGTAGGGAAAACAGCACTTCCAAACCACATTGCCCAGTGAAACTCCAAGATCTAGGTCAACTAACACAAAAAGCAGGAATGGGACCTGGGGCACCCATCAAAGTAGTTAATAAAGAATTGAATGTAGAAGAGCTAAGCCAATTGGTCCCTTGCAATTTCCATAGTTATAATGGAAGACTTTTATCAAAGACTCAAAAAAGTCAGGTACTCATGAATCTTCATTACAACTCTCTGAAGTAGGCCCTATTATTATCCTATTTGTTAAAGAAACTGAGGCACTGAGATGATAAGCAACTTATGGTCACATGGCTAATGACTGATAGAACAGGAATTCAAATTCAAGAAGAGTTTGGCTCTAGAAAACACGTTCCTCAATAACCATGATATACTGCCATAGAAGGCCAGTTGAAAACTGCCTTTATTAAACTGGGGGGCTTCAGATTCAGAATGGCAGACTGAGAACAAGCTCCAGCCTTACCTTTCTGCACCATCCTTAGAAATAAGAGTAACCAAAGTTTTAGCACTCATCTTTACAGTGAAAAACAAGGAATGTGCTATCCTTCAAGACAGTGGCAACAAAAAAAAAATTAGCATTCATTTCTACAGTAAGAAAAAATGTCCTCATAGGACCAAAAAATTTGAAGACTCCTAAAGACAGAAGTCAAATGGAATCAGGTTAAAGAAGGAAACCACAAACTATGCAAAAAAGAGACTGTGGAATAAAAAAAGAAAGGAGGCCCAAAGGTGCTTGAAACCCAGATGCAGCAGTTACTATGGAGAGGAATGGGCCTTGGGGCAGCTAATGAGCAAGTACCCCTCTAACTCCAACAGGCATGCTGCCGCTCAGGGAGAACTTGGACTGCAAGCACCTGGGTCATAGACACAGAGCAGAGCCCTGGGTAAAATGAAGGGAATCGGGTATCCTCTAGACCCAGAAAACACCTACATGCTCTAGACATAAGCACTACTGCTCCTTCTCCACAGTCACTGGAGAATGTACCTATGTAGGCAGCACATGCTGACCCTCTCCCAAAAGCAGGCTTCACAGGCAGGCTAGTGGGGAATCTGGAGAAGAATACAAAACCAGGCTGGGTGCAGTGGCTCACGCCTATAATCCCAGCACTTTGGAAGGCCGAGGCAGGTGGATCACTTGAGGTCAGGAGTTCAAGACCAACTTGACCAACATGGTAAAACCCCGTTTCTACTAAAAATACAAAAATTAGCCAAGGTTGGTGGTGCATGCCTATAATCCCAGCTACTCGGGAGGCTGAAACAGGAGAATTGCTTCAGCCCAGGAGGCGGAGGTTGCATTGAGCCGAGATTGCACCCCTGCACTCCAGCCTGGTGACAGAACAAGACTCTGTCTCAAAACAAAACAAAACAAAACAAAACCATGAATCATTAGTATTTGATTAGAGGCATCAAACATAACAAATGGAAGCAATTGCCTCCTAAAGAAATCAAGAAAAAAGAATAAAACTTTAGGATAGGTATAAATAATATCCTCAAAGATGTAAAAGTGAACATGATATTCATAAAGTGAATCAAGTATAGATCTTGAACACTAAAAATTTAATCATTTAAATTAAAAATAAACAGCTAAACTAAGTAGCAAAATGGACAATGAAAGCAAATTAATTAGCTAGATAATTAGACTGAGGAATTCACAACAGAATTCAAAGGACAGAGAGTTTGAGTACACAACAAAAAAGTAAGAGTTCAGAGGAAAGACCCCAAAGTTTCCAATATTTATCTAACCATTATCCCGGAAAGGAGATTATATATTATTATATAGAAAAAAATATTCAAAGCAATAATGAAAGAAAAATTTCCACAACTGAAGACAGGCATCCTCAAGGTAGGTAGAAGCACCTACTAAGTGTCAAGCAACGTGAATCAAAAAGACACATTATGGTGTAAATGAAGAACTTCATTGATAGAGACAAAGCTCAATTGCCTCATAGAATTAAAATGTCTTGATTCTGTATAAAGGAACAAGAATCAGACTGACATAGGCTACCTCATCATCCACAGCACATGAAAGAATGTCTTCTTGAGGCTGCCTCTTAAAAACTTATGTGGGAAAATTATTTTGAACCTAGAATTCTATGCCCAGTAAACTATCATTCAAGAGTAAATAAAAACAAAGACATTTTGAACACATAAAATAATCAGAATTTTTTTAACACATTAACACTCTCAAAGAATTACTAAAGTACATTAGCAAAAAAAGTCAAGAGAAAGTAGTTTGATACAAAACAGCAATAAGCAAAAATAATATTAAAAATATTAAATGTTAAAAATATTATAATATAATATGTAGACTATATCATTATATATACTATCATAATAAAATTATATATAAATATTACATATTAATATGCTTATTTAGCTATTATATATGGTATATTTTATAATATATAAAATGTAATATAGAATACATAATAATAATATAAATAAAATATGTCAAGTATACAAATATTTCTAACAATCTGGAACTAAAATTATAGATAATCTCCAAATAGGAAGGAGAAGTAGAGAAGGAAATAACATTCTAAGGTTCTTATTCTTTTTGGAAGAGAAATGATATAGATATTGATTAACTTAATAATACCAATAGAAATATACATTTAATTATTGATATTAAAATTTAAAGATCAACCACCAGAAGAGAGAAATAAAAAGACTGTAAAATTTCCAAACCTTAGGATGAGGGGTGGAAATGAAACAGAAAAACAATAGTCCAAGAAAGACCAAACAGAAGGAAAAAAAGATCTTAAAAGAATGTCAACTAGAAAATACAAAATAAGATGGCAAGTGGAATAAATAATCACAATAAATATGAATGAGTTAAAAGATTAAAAATAAAAGACATTAATCCAATAAGGACAAAAAGAACAGAAAGATTATAACAATAAGATTTTGGAAGCTGGAAACAAAAATAGTTATTGACTTAGCAAAACTTAGACGAAATAGAAAGTCTCAGGACTGGAGGAAATGGAGCACAGTTGAAGGATCGGCCACTGTATTAAAAACAGAAAAATAAGTAAAAGTCTAGGTACATACAGAATCTTGAGACCAATCACCCTGTTCCCAGTTGGATCTCAGAATATTTTCAGTGATTCTTCTGTCCTCTAGATAGAATACTACTAGATTCTTATCTGGGAAATAAGAACAGTCTAAAAGAAAAAGACCTAAGAATACTGACATTAGCAATTTCCCAGTTAAACTTAGTCAATCTCCCTGCTGGGAGACCAATAGTCAACAAGTCCAACCAAGTTCACAGAGTTTCCCATAAGCTTGTTAGTGCCCCATTCTTAAATGAGTACAGAGGAGAGCCTAATAGGAAAGATCAAAACCACATACAGAACAAAGCAAGCTGGAAGAAATAGGTTTTTTTTTTTTTTTTTTTTTTTTTTTGGTTTTTTTCCTTTTGTTTTCTTAAAAAAAAAGCTTCTAAAATGTATTCATTAATTCATTCATTAATATTCTCAGAGAAATGAGAAAATATTACATCCATAAAATAAGAATAGGATGCCTTTAATAAGGAGCATTCAGAGTAAAAAGGTCTCTTAAAAATTAAATATATATCATAAATAGCTCTTATTATTTTGAGATACATTCCATCAATACCTAGTTTATGGAGAGTTTTTAGCATGAAGGGCTGTTGAATTTTGTCAAAGGCCTTTGCTGCATCTATTGAAATAAACATGTGGTTCTTGTCTTTGGTTCTGTTTATAAGATGGATTACGTTTATTGATTTGCATATGTTGAACCAGCCTTGCATCCCAGGGATGAAGACAACTTGATCGTGGTGGATAAGCTTTTGATGTGCTGCTGGATTCAGTTTGCCAGTATTTTATTGAGGATTTTTGCATTGATGTTCATCAGGGATATTGGTCTAAAATTCTCTTTTTTTGTTGTGTCTCTGCCAGGCTTTGGTATCAGGATGATGTTGGCCTCATAAAATGAGTTAGGGAGGATTCCCTCTTTTTCTATTGATTGGAATAGTTTCAGAAGGAATGGTACCAGCTCCTCCTTGTACCTCTGGTAGAATTCGGCTCTGAATGCATCTGGTCCTGGATTTTTTTTTTTTTTTTTTTTGGTTGGTAGGCTATTAATTATTGCCTCAATTTCAGAGCCTGTTATTGGTCTATTCAGGGATTCAACTTCTTCCTGGTTTAGTCTTGGGAGAGTGTAAGTGTCCAGGAAATTATCCATTTCTTCTACGTTTTCTAGTTTATTTGCATAGAGGTGTTTATAGTATTCTCTGATGGTAGTTTGTATTTCTGTGGGGTTGGTGGTCATATCCCCTTTATCATTTTTTATTGTGTCTGTTTGATTCTTCTCTCTTTTCTTCTTAATTAGTCTTGCTAGCGGTCTATCAATTTTGTTGATCTTTTCAAAAAACCAGCTCTGGATTCATTGATTTTTTGGAGGGTTTTTTGTGTCTCTATCTCTTTCAGTTCTTCTCTGATCTTAGTTATTTCTTGCCTTCTGCTAGTTTTTGAATGTGTTTGCTCTTGCTTCTCTAGTTCTTTTAATTGTGATGTTAGGGTGTCCATGTTAGATCTTTCCTGCTTTCTATTGTGGGCATTTAGTGCTATAAATTTCCCTCTACACACTGCTTTAAATGTGCCCCAGAGATTCTGATATGTTGTGTCTTTGTTCTCATCGGTTTCAAAAAATATCTTTATTTCTGCCTTCATTTCGTTATGTACCCAGTAGTCATTTGGGAGCAGGTTGTTCAGTTTCCATGTAGTTGAGCAGTTTTGGTTGAGTTTCTTAGTCTTGAGTTCTAGTTTGATTGCACTGTGGTCTGAGAGAGAGTTTGTTATAATTTCTGTTCTCTTACATTTGCTGAGGAGTGCTTTAACTCCAACTATGTGGTCAATTTTGGAATAAGTGCAATGTGGTGCTGAGAAGAATGTATATTCTGTTGATTTGGGATGGAGAGTTCTGTAGATGTCTATTAGGTCCACTTGGTGCAGAGCTGAGTTCAATTTCTGGATATCCTTGTTAACTTTGTCTCGTTGATCTGTCTAATGTTGACAGTGGGGTGTTAAAGTTTCCCATTATTATTGTGTGGGAGTCTAAGTCTCTTTTTAGGTCTCTAAGGACTTGCTTTATGAATCTGGGTGCTCCTGTATTGGGTGCATATATATTTAAGATAGTTAGCTCTTCTTGTTGAATTGATCCCTTTACCATTATGTAATGGCCTTCTTTGTCTCTTTTGATCTTTGATGGTTTAAAGTCTGTTTTATCAGAGACTAGGATTGCAACCCCTGCTTTCTTTTTGTTTTCCATTTGCTTGGTAGATCTTCCTCCATCCCTTTATTTTGAGCCTATGTGTGTCTCTGCACAGGAGATGTGTCTCTTGAATATAGCACACTGATGGGTCTTGACTCTTTATCTAATTTGCCAGTCTGTGTCTTTTAATTAGAGCATTTAGCCCATTTACATTTAAGGTTAATATTGTTATGTGTGAATTGGATCCTGTCATTATGATGTGAGCTGGTTATTTTGCTCGATAGTTGATGCAGTTTCTTCTTAGCATCAGTGGTCTTTACAATTTGGCCTGTTTTTGCAGTGGCTGGTACTGGTTGTTCCTTCCATGTTTAGTGCTTCCTTCAGGAGCTCTTGTAAGGCAGGCCTGGTGGTGACAAAATCTCTAAGCATTTGCTTGTCTGTAAAGGATTTTATTTCTCCTTCACTTATGAAGCTTAGTTTGGCTGGATATGAAATTCTAGGTTGAAAATTCTTTTCTTTAAGAATGTTGAATATTGGTCCCCACTCTCTTCTGGCTTGTAGAGTTTGTGCTAAGAGATCTGCTGTTAGTCTGATGGGCTTCCCTTTGTGGGTAACCTGACCTTTCTCTGTGGCTGCCCTTAACATTTTTTCCTTCATTTCAGCTTTGGTGAATCTGACAATTATGTGCTTGGTGTTGCTCTTCTTGTGGAGTATTTTTTTGGTATTCTCTGTATTTCCTGAATTTGAATGTTGGCCTGCCTTGCTAGGTTTGGGAAGTTCTCCTGGATAATCTCCTGAAGAGTGTTTTCCAACTTGGTTCCATTTTCCCCGTCACTTTCAGGTACACCAATCAGACGTAGATTTGGTCTTTTCACATAGTCCCGTATTTGTTGGAGGCTTTGTTCATCTCTTTTTACTCTTTTTTCTCTAAACTTCTCTTCTCACTTCATTTCATTCATTTGATCTTCCATCACTGATACTCTTTCTTCCGCTTGATCAAATTGGCTACTGAAGCTTGTGCATGTGTCACGTAGTTCTTGTACCATGGTTTTCAGCTCCATCAGGTCATTTAAGGTCTTCTCTATGCTGTTTATTCTTCTTAGCCATTCATCTAATCTTTTTTCAAGGTTTTTTGCTTCTTTGTGATGGGCTCGAACATCCTTCTTTAGCTCAGAGAAGTTTGTTATTACCGATCATCTGAAGCCTTCTCTCAATTCATCAAAGTCTTTCTCCATCCAGTTTTGTTCCGTTGCTGGTGAGGAGCTGCATTCCTTTGGAGGAGAAGAAGCACTCTGATTTTTAGAATTTTCAGCTTTTCTGCTCTGGTTTCTCCCCATCTTTGTGGTTTTATCTACCTTTGGTCTTTGATGGTGGTGATGTACAGATGGGGTTTTGGTGGGGATGTCCTTTCTGTTTGTTAGTTTTCCTTCTAACAGCCAATGTCATACTGAATGGGAAAAAAATATCATACTGAACGTGCCAAATTGTAATGTTTTTGTGGTGTAATGCTTTCAAAGAGAAGAATTCCCTTTGAAAACTGGCACAAAGCAGGGATGCCCTCTCTCACCACTCCTATTCAACATATTGTTGAAAGTTCTGGCCAGGGCAATCAGGCAGGAGAAAGAAATAAAGGGTATTCAATTAGGAAAAGAGGAAGTCAAATTGTCCCTGTTTGCAGATGACATGATTTTATATTTAGAAAACCCCATTGTCTCAGCCCAAAATTTCCTTAAGCTCATAAGCAACTTCAGCAAAGTCTCAGGATACAAAATTAATGTGCAAAAATCACAAGCATTCCTATACACCAATAACAGACAAACAGAGAGCTAAGTCATAAGTGAAATCCCATTCACAATTGCTTCATATAGAATAAAATACCTAGGAATCCAACTTACAAGGGATGTGAACGACCTCTTCAAGGAGAACTGCAAACCACTGCTCAGTGAAATAAAAGAGGACACAAACAAATGGAAGAACATTCCATGCTCATGGATAGGAAGAATCAATATTGTGAAAATGGCCATACTGCCCAAGGTAATTTATAGATTCAATGCCATCCCCATCAAGCTACTAATGACTTTCTTCACAGAATTGGAAAAAAAAAAAAAAACAACTACTTTAAAGTTCATATGGAACCACAAAAGAGCCCGCATTGCCAACACAATCCTAAGCGAAAAGAACAAAGCTGGAGGCATCATGCTACCTGACTTCAAACTATACTACAAGGCTACAGTAACCAAAACAGCATGGTACTGGTACCAAAACAGAGATATAGACCAATGGAACAGAACAGAGTCCTCAGAAATAACACCACACGTCTACAACCATCTGATCTTTCACAAAACTGACAAAAACCAGAAATGGGGAAAGGATTCCCTATTTAATAAATGGTGCTGGGAAAACTGCCTAGCCATATGTAGAAAGCTGAAACTGGATCCCTTCCTTATACCTTATACAAAAATTAATTCAAGATGGATTTAAGACTTAAATGTTAGACCTAAAACCATGGAAACCCTAGAAGAAAAGCTAGACAATACCATTCAGGACATAGGCATGGGCAAGGACTTCATGACTAAAACACCAACAGCAATGGCAACAAAAGCCAAAATTGACAAATGGGATCTAATTAAGGCACTTCTGCACAGCAAAAGAGACTACCATCAGAGTGAACAGGCAACCTACAGAATGGGAGAAAATTTTTACAATTTACCCATCTGACAAAGGGCTAATATCCAGAATCTAGAAAGAACTCAAATAAATTTACAAGAAAAAATCAAACAGCCCATCTGTAAACTAGTTCAACCACTGTGGAAGACAGTGTGGAAGACAGTGTGGTGATTCCTCAAGAATCTAGAACTAGAAATACCATTTGACCCAGCCATCCCATTACTAGGTATATACCCAAAGGATTATAAATCAGGCTATTATAAAGACACATGCACATGTATGCTTATTGAGGCACTATTCACAATAGCAAGGAATTGGAACCAACCCAAATGTCCATGAGTGATAGACTGGTTTAAGAAAATGTGGCAGATATACACCATGGAATACTATGCAGCCACAAAAAATGATGAGTTAATGTCCTTTCTGGGGACATGGATGAAGCTAGAAACCATAATTCTGAGCAAACTATCACAAGGAAAGAAAACCAAACACTGCATGTTCTCACTCATGGGTGGGAATTGAATAATGAGAACACTTGGACACAGGGTGGGGAACATCACACACTGGGGTCCATCATGGGTTGGGGGGACAGGGGAGGAATAGCATTGGGAGATATACTTAATGTAAATGATGAGTTAATGGGTGCAGCACACCAACACGGCACATGTATACATACGTTAACAAAACTGCACATTGTGCGCATGTACCCTAGAACTTGAAGTATAATAAAAAAAGAAAAATAATTAAATATATGATGGATAAATTGTAAAATTTATCTGGGAACAACAATGCAATACCACCTTACTCCTGCAAGAATGGCCATAATTTAAAAATAAATAAAAAAATAGATGTTGGCGTGGATGTTGTAAAAAGGGAACACGTTTGCACTGCTGGTGTGAATGTAAACTAGTACAACCGCTATGGAAAACAGTATGGAGATTCCTTAAAGAACTAAACGTAGAACTGCCATTCAATCCAGCAATCCCACTACTGGGTATGTACTCAAAGGAAAAGAAGTCATTATATGAAAAAGACACATGTGCACACATGTTTATAGCAGCACAATTTGCACTTGCAAAAATATGGAACCAACTTGAATGCCCGTTAACCAACAAGTGCATAAAGAAAATGGGGTATATATACACCATGGAATACTATTCAACCATAAAACTGAATGATATAATGGCCTTTGCAGCAACTTGGATAAAGCTGGAGGCCATTTTTCTAAGTGAAGTAACTCAGGAATAGAAAACCAAACATCTTATGTTCTCACTCACAAGTGGGAGCTAAGCCATGAGGACGCAAAAGCATAAGAATGATATAATGGACTTGGGGAACTCAGGGGGGAAGTGTGGGAGGGAGGTAAGGGAAAAAAAAAGATCACATATTGGATACAACGTATACTGCTTGAATGACAGGTGCGCTAAAATTTCAGAAATCACCACCAAAGAACTTATTCGAGTAACCAGAAACCATCTGTTACCCAAAAACTATTGAAATAAAAATAAAAATAAATTTCTGGGAACAAAGAGACAATCCTAAAAGCTTTCAGAGGCCAAAAAGAGGTTGTATGTAAGAAAAAAAAAATCAAAATTGGAAAATTGGAGAACTTCGAGAATGATGCAATGCCTACAAAAATTCTGAGGGAAATGGATTTCAACAAAAAGTTCCATATACAGTTAATTGCCAACTAATTATGATGGCAGAGTAAAGATATTTTCAGGCATGAAATGTCTCAAAAATTTATATTCCATGCACTCTTTCTCAGGAAGCTACTAGAGGAGGTGTTCCTACAAAATGAGTAAGTGAAACAAGATACAATATATGGGATTCTAGAACAGGGAATTCAACCCAAGTGGGTGAGGAAATTCACCAAATGATGGTGAAAGGAGACTCTGGGATGATAGCTGTGTGGGAAGCCTAGGAATAAACAGGTCCAAGTTGGAAAAGTTCAGAAACTTCCCGTAGAGAGTTCTCCAGATAGACAAAATTGATAGCATACCAGATGTGCTCAAATATATCAAAAGGATATTTAAACAACTGGCAGACTCTGGGTATAAATTAGTGATACGTATATGTTTTAAAACTAAAACAAATAATTCCAGGGAGAGCAAAAAGAGGTGTAAGAGAGCTTTGAATAAAGTTTACATAATCCAATCATTAAAATATAATATTGATCTAACCAAAATTAAGTATAAGTTCATCAAAAAGATAGAAGGAATTGAAGGCTTCTTGCAGAAGAATGAAAGAATGCTACTTTTTCAATCTCCATAATGGAAGGTCAATAGATAATGCTTCAAACAAAATAAAAAAGAAGGAAGAAAGGAAGAAGAAAGAAAGGAAGGAAGGAAAACAAAAATAAAAAAGGAAAAAGAAGAAAGTGTCAGTAAAACATGTTATTTAATAAGCTTGTTAAAGCTATTTGACTCTTTAATCAGAAAACAGCAATAGCAACTTGAAAGGACTCATGTAGTACTTTGCTAAAAATAAATTTTAAAGACTTACACTTAACTACAAAGAAATGAGAAACAAACTGGCAACAGGCCATCAACAACACTGCACACTAGACTACCAAGCTGCAACACCTTCAAAGCTCCAAGGAAAAATAATTTTCAACCCAGAATCATATATATCTATAAATATACATATATATGCATGTATACATCTCAACTATCAAATATTATAAAAATAAAATAAAGATAATTTCGGTCATGTATGGATGCAGAAAGTTTACACGCATGCATCCCATATGAAAATTTTCCCTAGAAAAAAAATTTCAGCAAAACTAAAAAGGAATGTAAGGAAGAATATGACTTGAGATACAAGCAACCATGGCAACCGAGTAATGCCTAAAAGAAGAAAAGAAACTGAAGATGCAATTGAGATGTTTTTTTCCCATTAGTTAGATTTCAGAAGGAGCATTATGGTGGTTTATCTAAAAACAAAAAAAAATTGATTTTGACAATAAATTTTTTAATATTTTGAATGTTATTTTGATTTGGGTTTTAAGTTTTTGAGTCAATCTACAGATAAATCAGGTAATGCTGAATTCTAGCTAAAGATTACGTTCTAAATGTTATAAATTTTGACCATAAAAAATAAGAATAAAACTTTTGTTAAAAGCAAGAAATTGAAGAGGTTGTGGTTGAGGGATTGTGTACTAAATTCCTTATTTTTCATAGTTAAGATGTGAAAGGTACCATCCAAATTATGAATTATAAGTTACAAATCATAAATATTTTATTTAAATTATAAAGAAAAGTGCCAGCAAACATAAAATAGAAGTAGTTAAAAGTAGTACTACTGTTTTCTTTAGGAAGTGGAATTAGGGGTAGAAAGAGAGAACTATTATTTTTCTTTTCATATATTTTTTTTTATGGTTTGGATACTTTCACTATGCCTAGATAAAACTTTATTTTTTTATGAAAGACTAGCTTAAAATGAAGGCGGGCCCTCCCTAACAGAGAATTAGTAGTATATCCTCCAATAGTTCATAAGGTATCCATGCAATGGAGTCCTGTGTGGATGTTGGAAAGACAAAAGAGGATGTCAGGGCCCTCATGAAAAGGTGTCCAAAATGTGATGTTGGTGAAAATGTTTTCATTCATTTGTTAATTTACTTACTCAGTATTAATCGAGGGCCTATCATATGCCTAGCACTGTGTTAAGTATTAGGTGCATATTGAAGGATAAGAGTTCTTATGCAGTTTACATGCTGGCAAGGAAAATAAATGATAAATAAACATAGAAATAAGTGTATAATTATATAAAACTTCTGTACAAAGACTGAATCCTAAGAAAACATATATAATATGTCAGTTTGGGGTTAAAACATTATATATTAATAGACATATGCATTAGGAATATAGGTTTATACATGTATAGGAAGAGGACTGGAAGGATGTACACTGAAAGATCAGAATCAGGAGCAGTAGTGGAGGAAGGGAAAGAGTTTCACTTTTTATTTTCACATCTGTTTTGGGTAAGTATTAATTTTGCAATTTTTATAATTTAAAAATTAAAATAACAGAAATTCCTTGTAAAAAGAAGCAGAACTGGTCAAGGAAGTGAATAATTGAACAATCCACTTATTCATCAATTCTGGAAGAAATACAAACATTTTCCCTGTGAAGAAAGAGTTGTCAGCACTGTATTCCTATAAAAAGGAGAGCATGGTATTATTTACTATAATTAATTATATTTATTATTAATAAACATATTAGCAAACAAAAAGAGGTGTTCTAGAGTATTACTTTACAGACCTTTAAAATACTGAATTACAGGGGCATTGATTCCTATTTCTGTATCATAGGCCTCTCGTGTTTTACTTGTAATTTATTTATAGGAAAAGTCACTATTGTGCAAGTCTTTAAATTCTAGTAATTCAGTTCAGTTAGATTGAACAAACTTTTGATGAGCATCTGTGTGACAGGACCTTTCCCAAGGACCTGAGGGATGCAAAGGTGAGTAATACAGCAAAATGACCCCCAGGAAATTCACAGGAGAGTCTGTATCCATATCAGAATTTCACCATCTTTGAAAGCCATAGGAATCTCTCACAATTGGCCTGTGGGGCTTTAGCATCTTCTCATTTCTACATCAAGTTATTAGGTTGTTTTTCAAGGTAGCCGGGAGTCATTTGGCTCTTTTTTTCTCTTTTTATTTTTTTTTTTTTTGAGATTGAGTCTCACTTTGTCACCCAGGCTGGAGTGCAGTGGTGTGGTCTCCGCTCACTGCAACCTCCACCTCCTGGGTTCAAGCGATTCTCCTGCCTCAGCCTCCTGAGTAGCTGGGACTACAGGCGCCCACCACCATGCCCGGCTAATTTTTGTATTTTTTAGTACAGACGGTGTTGAACCATATTGGCCAGGCTGGTCTCTATCTCCTGACCTCATGATCTGTCCACCTCGGCGTCCCAATGTGCTGGGATTACAGGTGCGAGCTACCACGCCCGGCCATTTGGCTCTTTTGGTTAATGGAGGTTGGAAACGAGGTCCCAAAGGCATAAAAGTACCATGCTCTTCTCTGGTGAGTGATATCAGCAACCAAAATTAGAGTTGTGCCACGCCCAGAGTCTGGATGTAACACCATTTTTGTGCATCAATGTTACAGCTTCTGTATTTGCATTCCCAGCTGGATTTTCAGACAGAGGCACCAAGTTTATACAGGTAGAGTATTGGCTCTACCTCCTTCAAGCTTCATTTTGCGTTGACTTGAATTCAGCTGCAGGTCCCTATCAGGTGACTATAAGCAGGTTTAATTTCTTTTACATCCTTTACTAACACTGGAGACCAAAAGTATCTGGCATCCCAGTGTTTGTAGCTTTGTTATGGCACTCATGGTATCGTTTGTGAGTTTATATGTTTACATGTCTATCTTCCTTCTCCAGAATATGAGTTCTCTGGAGGCAGGGATATGTCTTATTGTTCTTTGTCTTCCTAGTGCTATGCAAAATATCAGAAAATATATTTTGTTTAAAAGTATTGAATAAATGAAAAAAATAAGGTTACTCAGTGGACAGTCTACCCTGCAAGAATGATATCAAATATTTCTTGTTTTTCATACATGTTCACTCCCATTTCCCAAGGTATTGAATCTTTGACTCTGTACTTAAAGAACATCAATGAAAACCTGGCCTTGATAATATTAGCAACATGGATTAATTCCTCTCTATGTTCTAAATCATATGCTAAGTGTGTGTGTGTGTGTTTGCGTACATGTTGCATTATTTTATCCTTACAACAATGCATTAATTAGATACCTTTATCATCACTGCAACACATGAAAGAATCAAAGCCTAGAAATAATGAGCCTATGTCAGGACACAGAGAATACAGGGTAGACATAGGATTTGGATCTACGCCCTTATGCCTTTAGAGCCTAAGCATTTAGCTACTACGCTATCCTAAAGGTGGAGTTCTCCAGACTGTGAGAGGTGAGAAAAAATAGTAAAGAAATGGATTAATGTAATGAAATGGTAGAGACAGGCAGGGCAACTTAGAAAACTGTGGCTTTGTCTGGAATGCTAAGCTTTGGGTTAGGTAAAAGTTAATTCCAGTAATACGGAATTCCTTTGCTTTAATAAGAATAATACACTTGAAAAGTCATTCTATCATGTTTCTTAGGCAGCATTTAGCCACTTATTTACATCAGGAGAATAATTAGAACTCATTTTGTAATTTGTACAAATTCACATAATGAAATTTACAATATTAAGGGCCATGATTATGGCATGTAATTATAGCACAATGAATTTTTTTTTACAAGGGTTGATAAAATGAATCTTTTACTTGGTATTTTAATAATGCCTTTTTTAAAATTCCAGTGTTTGTTTAATTATTAGTATTTTTATTTCTTTCTGTCTAACATTTTTGGTAAAACTCCTTCCCCTTCTCATGGAAATAATTTTAAAGTTTAAAAAGTCAGAAAGGCCTGGGTTTACATCTTGGCTGTCCCACTCCCTAGCTGCATGACACTGGACATGTTACCCTCACTGAGCTTCAGAGCGCCACATGTAAAACAGGAAAAGAAGCCCTAATTTGTGAAGTTTTTTGAGGAGAAGAGATAGTGTATAAAAATCCCCTAGCCCAAGGTTCAGTCACCTAGTAATGGTGATGATGATGGTAACATCAACAACCTTTATTGAGTGCTTGCTATTTCAAGGCCCTTGTCTAAGCATTTTATGTGAATAAACACATTTACTCAATAGATAGTAGCAGGCAGTAGTAACTGTAGTAGTGGTGGTACTCAGTCTAAGGACCCCATTCCCATGCCCACCATTTCCCCATCAAAAACAGAGCACTGGAAACTTTTAAAACATCTTGTATTTAAAATTTTTGATATCTACCCAAATGAGATGAAAATTTACGTCAACACAAACCTGCACACAAATGTTTATAGCAGCTTTCTTCATAACCACCCAAACTTAGAAGCAACCAAAATGTTCTTCAATAGGTAAATAAACTGTGGTGCATCCATACCATGAAATATCATCCAGTGATAAAGAGAAATGAGCTATCCAGCCACAAAAATATATGAAGGAACCTGAAATATATGGGAACCACACAGGTCCCTGTTAAGTGAAAGAAGAAAGAAACCAATTTGAAAAGGCTACATCCCATATGGTTCCAATTATGTAACATTATGAAGAAGGCAAAACAATGGAGACAGTAAAAAAAAGATCAGTGTTTCCCAGGTGTTTTGTAGAGGAAAGAGAGGAATAAATAGGTAGAGCACAAAGGATTGTTAAGGCAGCGAAATTCTTCTATATAATGTCATAATGGTGAATATTGTCATTATATATTTGTCAACATCTGTAGAATATATAACACAGAGTGAGTCCTAATGTAAACTATGGACTTCAGTTATTAATAATGCATCAGTATTAATATTGGGTCATCATTTATAACAAATGTTCCACACTAATACAAGATGTTAGTAATAGAGGAAACTGTTCAGGGGTTGTGAGTAGTAGTATATGGAAACTTTGTACTTCCTATTCAAATTTTCTGTAAACTTAAAACTGTGCTAAAAAATGAAGTCTACTCATTTAAAAACAGCTATCAAATTGTACACTTTAACAAATACTACAGAGCTGTTTCAGAGACTTAGTTAATACATACAATAATTTTTCCTGAAAAAAGTCATTATAAAACACTAAAAGTTGGGAATTATCTTCAGATTAGATGTAATCAGTTTCATTACTATGTTATTATTGCTTCTTGTACACACACATACACATAAAAGAAAGAAAAAGTAGTTCAGAGGCTAAATAAAGGGACCCACCTTATCCATGCTGAACAGTCTCAGATAGAGGAATCTCTATGTCATTGATTCTTAGTGTGGGATATGTAACAACAGCAGCAGCAGCAGCAGCATCACCTGGGACTTGATAGAAACCCAAAGTCTCGGCTGCCCGGCCCTTCAGGTGATTCTGATCCTTGCTGAAGTCAATGGATGTCTACCCCACATTCCTCCCAGACACACAGATACACAAACAAAAGACTCCCATGCTTGACAATGGAGCTTCAGCAGAAGACTGGGACAAGAGTGAGGCCAGTGAGGTGCCAAAACATTCAACAATCAAGATGAATAATATTTTAATGCAATATTTTTAAAAATCATATGAATGCAAAAAAGTCATGATGAATAAAATACTAAAATTTTCCATAAAGACAGGATCAGTGTAACTGACATTTCCTTTCACCTCAGGCTGCATTCTGGCTCTGCAGGTAGTGCTTCAGCATCAGGAGGTGGGAGTGGGCCAAGGGCTGGGATCCCTGAAGCCAGCCTTGGCCCTCTTTCCTCCCTGCAGCATACACCCACACCAGTGTGTCCTGCTGTCCTCATCAGAGTCACGGTCTGCTCATTGCTACTTAGACTTCCCTTAACTACACCCATTAAAAAGTAATTCTAATTTAGTGGAAGCTCTTAGTATTTCTTACAGTAATTAAATAATGATGGTTCAAGAAATTTACCATTTTTGTGGGAAGATTGAGTGTACACAAGGCGTAAAGAACTCCCACAAAGTAATATCTCTTCATGCAAGCTATGACAGTGCTCAGTATTGACATTCTGAGGACTCACTAAGGAGTAGGGAGAACTGAGCCACATGAAGTTCATTTGACAACTCTGCGAAAGTGCTTTGTGAACTGCACATCACCACGGGAAGTTAGCTGTGGTTATTCTCTTCCCGGGAAATATCAGCTGTAAGCCATATTTGGAACAAAGTCAGGTTTATAGATCTGGGGGAGGGGGTTAGAGAAAAATCTACCATAGCCAGGAAGAACTGAGAAAACAGGAATGTTGGGGGGAAAAAAGAGACAGATTTGCTTACCTCCTATATACGTAAAGAAAACTGGAAGAGATAAAGTGGGTGTAAGAGAGAAAGGGCAAAGTGGGAAAATGGGGGGTGGGGAGGGCATCGCTGGGCCAAAGAGCATGGCTCAGCCTGAATCTCACCTGGACTTTGGAAGCTGAGCAACTATGGATTCTGATTCAAGTTAAAAGCAGCCAACAAGTAAAAAGAGCCAATGACATTAAAACTGAACTAAATAGTCATTTTTAAATTTCAAGCGAAGAAACCTAGTGGACACTTCAGCACAATTCAAACTTGTTCTCTGCAATGGCAAGGGCTCGGGGAGTGCTTCCGTAGCAATTATTTCTTTAAAACAATTGAAAAGAGGAAGAAAAGTTCAGTTTGGAAGCTTTGATTGATCCTTGGACACTTGAGTCATTCTGAATGAAAACACTCAACATCACTATGGGAATCTATTACCCTGGTGGTTTGGGCAGGGCAGAACTTTGCAAACTGTTTTCTTTTTGGAGAAACATATTTTTATTTTTCAGTAATTGTTGCTGAAGACCTAAAGCTGAGAGCCAGCAGCAGTTACAGGACCTAGAACGGGACAAGGCTCAGCAGGTTACAGAAATCAGAGCTGTAGCTCAAGAAGGAAGCAGATAAAGGAATCAGGTGGACTAGGTGAGCTCTGCCTTGACCTTCTGCTAAGAACTAAGCTGCCCATAAGTATCGGGGTCAAATAAAAATCGAAAGTCACCGCCATTGCTTTTAGGAACAGAGAACGAAAGGACTTCCTCAGGGTTATCAGCAAAGCTTGTAAGAACTAATTTTTTTTTTTTTTTTTTTTTTTTTTTTGAGTCGGAGTCTCAATCGGTTGCCCAGGCTGGAGTGCAGTGGCACCATCTCGGCTCACTGCAAGCTCCGCCTCCTGGGTTCACGCCGTTCTCCTGCTTCAGCCTCCCGTGTAGCTGGGACTACAGGAGCCTGCCACCACGCCCGGCTAATTTTTTTGTATTTTTAGTAGAGACGGGGTTTCACCCTGTTAGCCAGGATGGTCTCCATCTCCTGACCTCGTGGTCCACTCGTCTCGGCCCCCAAAGTGCTGGGATTACAGGCTTGAGCCAGTGCGCCCGGCCAAGAACTAAAATTATTTAACATCAGTGTCCCAAAGAGAGCCTATTAAGGGAACCTGTGAAGCAGTGAATGGCATTTGAACAGAGCCTAGAAGAGTACGGGTATTGGGATCAGGGTCTATCAGTTCTATTTACCAAATTATCTAACAAGAACCATCAGTCAGATTGGATGTAGGAAAGAATGGGAAGGCCCCTACAAAGCAAGGACTTTGTGGAATAGGATAATGGAGCGGACCTGTTCTGGCAACAGATTCCCCAGAAGACAGTGCTCACTGCACTGTCTCAGCCCATCACGTTACAGTGAGACAAGGGTATTCTGATTAGAATAGTCTTCATACAGGAGGTCAACACAGGCTGGTCAGGTCTAGGAGGGGAATCCACCATACATCGCTGACATGTAACCCAGGTCTGGATCTAAGGAGATGACAACCTCGGGCCCACACCCAGGTAGAAAACAAAAAATAGAAAAAGGTTCTGAGAGGGACAGAGAATTCTATCAGCCCAACCTGAGGGCTGAGAGTGAGGAAAGAAATTCAAAATTCCAATCCTGAGGGTTGTATCAATAAAGTAGATAATGGTTTTCCTAAAATTTTTTTTAAAAGTCTATTAATCTATGTATGCTTATATTTATTTTTGTTTTTATTTTTATTTTTTATTTTTTATTTTATTTGTTTTAGTTTTTATTTTTATATTTTCTTTTAGAGTTGAGTAATAGTCCTTTTTGAAAATACTAACTTGTCTCTTATTAATTGGGAGTAAATGATTCTTGTTACTGTTGGAAAATAAAGACAAGGCCAAAAAGTTAAGATCTTTGCATTATAGAGCTGAGAGTTTTTGAAGATTCCTGATTTACCCAGGGATGTGATAAAATCAGTCTTCCTCCTTGAAAGATTTCAACAGCAGTGTGTAGGACGAATTACAAAGAAGAGTAAAGACAGAAAGCCTACTATTTCATGCTGTTAGAATGATTTAAAATGTAAGAAAATAATTGCTAGGACTTGATGGTAATTGTAGAATGGGACAAATCTGAGAATTGTTCAGAGCTACATGTAGGTAGAAAACAGAATACAGCAGATCCCTGTCTTTGGGAGGACACTAGAAGGATGGAGGAGCTCTGGAGAGCAATGAGGAAAGTGGGTGGAAGTGACTTTAAGAGGGCCAGATAGCAAATCATTTCAATGGTAGATTTTAGATTAAGTGTAACATCCGTATTTTGTGGACAACTAGAGATATGATAATGGATAGTGGGTGAAAGGTCAAAGAAAATTTAGAAAAGAAAATAACTAGGGTTAAAATTATACTCATAGTACTAGAGAAAAGAGCAAAAGGCACAGAAATAATAATAACAGTAATTACAACTTCCACCACTCATTGAATGGCTGCTATTTTCCAGCCATTGTACTGAAAGTTTCACTTATTTGATCTCTAGACACTCTGAGATAGATTCGATTGTCCTATTACAGATGGGAAATTGAGGCTCCAGGTGGTTAAAGGACTTGCTTACATCACACATTGAAGAATCACAACTAAATTTCAAGCAGACCAATCTGAAGCCCATTCCACAGCCTATTTCCTTTCATGTATGGTGGTACAGTCTCCTTGTCCCAAAACACTTGATGTAGAAATATGAAAATATAGATATCGTGGAATACAACTGGAGTAATTTTACATGGAAGACAGTAAGGCACAAGGGACTTCAGGGTGTGAAGATTGGGTAGGCCCAACAGGGCACAGGCCTGGTCTAGAAAGAGGCCAAGAAATTTGTAATGCCCTCCTACAATACCAAGAAGTCACTAAAGAAAGTCACTAATTTCCTCCTTTGTCCTTAACCTGACACAGCACAAAGACAGAACTTTGAAACATAATTTGGTTTTGAAACACTTAATTACCTTCCCCACTGAAGCAAAGGGAAAGATGAAACCCAAACAACAGCTTCAGAGAGAAGCAGAAGTTTCAATGGGGAGTTGAACAGAGAGAATCAAGATGCTTCATAGCTTCATTAATAAATTTCCAGGATACTATACTCATTCACATTCAGTTATAAGCCTCCCTTTGACCCTGTACATTCCAAAGCCAAATATAAAGAACTTCTATTTTCCTAGTGTTGACTATAATAATTATGTTTGTTTTGAAGTCAAATGATAAGATGTTTAAATCAGTTCTATTTATCCTGCATTTACTAATCAGTTAATATGTGCTGATCTCTGCTAGATACTAGTATACAGAGATGAAGTAGACATTTCTTGCCTTCAAGAAATGCACCATCCTTACACAGGAAAATATAAATTATACCAAGTGATAAAGGCTATCAGAGACGTTATGAACTAAGTAAGCTAGGGCATAAAGAAAAGCATGAAAATCTTGACCTGCAATTGCCAGACAGAATACCATCAAAAGATAATGGTTTCTCTGGACCTTGAAAGGTGAGTATTTTCTGAGAGGATCAAGGACACATAGAAAGGATGGAGCAATTTAACTTGGGCAAAAATGGAAGGTAGAGTAACTGACCAGACTAGAACTGGCCCCAAAGCTCACAAGCTAATGGACAGTGTGTAAAGGAGCTTGAAGGATATGTACCTTCCTTCAGTCCTGGTACTGAACTCCCATCAATTGGGTGGACAAATAGCAGAAGGCCAGACAGCAGAGAGCATCTGAAGTTAGAGGGTGAGCAAAACCATGGTTCCAGGGCTTCCTCTGGCTGTGACAGCCCAAGCCTGGGAAAGGCTCTGACAAAGGCCTAGCTATGGGCTCAACATAGGGTACAGTCCCTCTCAGTGAGAGAGTGCTTAGGAGATGCTAAAGTCAATGAAAAATAGTCGTAGCCATGCCAACAGAAAAGGCCTGGTGCAAAGCCATCTGATGCCTAGATCACAGCTCAGGAATATCAGATATCAGGTCTGGGGCAGTAAGATTAATGTGAGACCCCATCCAGCCAGCATGATGTAGTTCTGAATATTTGTAATAACTCCCCAAATTACTACTATAACAGAAGGTAAGTATTCATAATATATTCTCTAAGTAACTAAATAAATATGCTTTTGTGCTACTTTACACCTGTTTCACTTCCATTTCCTTAATGACTATAGGCTTTATCATCATCATCATCATCATCATCATCATCATCATCATCATACTAGCTAGCAATTATGGTATATTTATCATGTGCCTGAAGCAATACTGGGAGCTGGGAGGGTCTCTCATCCTTAGAACATTGCTATAAAGGAAGACATTAGTCCCATTTTATAGATGAAGAAAATCAACTTCAGAGGGATTACAGATATTGCCCCAAATCTCATATGGTTAACAGGGGCAAAAATAGTGGGATATCAAAGCCGATGTTTTATCTGGTAACAAATTAGCTCGCCTCAATGGTAAATAAGTCATTTTAATAAAAAATTTGGTTAATTAAAAGAGAAAATAATTCAGATTGGTAATGTAAGAATGAAACAGTTGAGTGACTTTTTAAAAGGTTTTATTACATATACAGAAAAGTAAACAATTTATTGAATTTTCACCAGCTGACAAGACTAATTTTCACATTTTGATTGGATGTATTAAAGTTCCATGGATATAGCACAAAATCACATTTTCTTTGTCTATTACAGCCTTATAACAAATAAGAGAGGAGACATAATTTCCAATCCACAGACTTGTATAATCTTATTCTAAAATCTACAGCCTTCTGACCCCATAACTTAAGTGTCTTGACTACTTTTCTGACCTTCACTTGTTAAAAATTAGTCACTACATCCAATGAACTCCATCACCAAGAACTTCTAGACTGACTTGAAGACATTTTTACTCCACTACATTCATGTTATTTTTCCCAAAGGAATATCTCAATTATTTCCACTATTTCCTAAGGAAACTCAACTCCCCTGAACTCAGTTCTGAGTTCTTCAGAAGTGAGAGATCTGTTGGAACCTGAGTGGCCCCACTTTCATCACACAAAACTGCAAAATGTAGCAAGGAAGTCACATTTGACTGTAGCAAACAACTTGCAACATTCCATTTTTAAAGTATTCCTGTCTGTCAGGGCATATGAATTATTATCCTACTCCCCTCCCTGCTAAATCTGCCCCCTCTCGTGGAGGTGCCAGATGCTGCCTGTTCACTAGCAACAGCTCTGTCACTTTTACTTTGCATCCTAATTAAGAAGACAGAGAGAGACACAGGGAAGTGCAAGTACCAGAAGGATTCTGCTATCTGTCATACTGTCCTCCAGATGTTCTAATGATGCCTTTGAATTTGGATGGAGGAGACGCACAGAAAGAACTCTGGCACTATGAAACCTTTCCGTGACTACTTGTTGAAGAAAGACAATTAATGACCAAACAGCTGCTAATGGGAACCTTTAGCTGGAGAACTTGTTATGAAGAGCATTTACCAGCACTCAGAGGAATTCATACTGATAAACACCTTACTTACATGCTTTATTTTTGTTCTAAAATGCACAATTCATCCTTCCTAAACCAATTTCCTTCAATTACAAACAGAACTCCTTAAGACAAGAAAGATTTATCACTGGTTTTTAAAAAAATCATCCTGTGAGCTCGTGAAAGCCTACAATAGGAATCATTTCCCTGAAATGTTCAAAAAACTTCCCACGTATTTGACTGGTAGCTAGCCCCTGGTATTGCATAAGGGAATTGCAAACAGATACTTTTGAATACTGGAGCCAGACAGTAGGAAATTCCCTTTTGGACATTATTCACTAATTCGCTTTCAAAAAGATACTGTGCTTAGAGCTCTATGACAGCTCGACACCCCTATCCAGAAGCAATTAATACATGTTCTTGCTTTGGATATATGTGACCTGCTGGGGAAATAAAAGGATATAGTCAGTAATTCTTAAGTTATCATCATGGCAGTGGGCCTTGTCTTCAAAGTGGCCAGACTTTATTATAACTATGGGCTGCTACTGTTCACAGTTGCTCCCAAGTGTGGGGTGGAATTGAAAGCTAAGCTTCTGGTAAGAAAACAGAACTTGATCTCATTCTCTGAGGGAAGAGAAAGGCTAATCAATAAAATGGTCTTTTAAATAGAAACACAGACAATTCTGCCCAATTTCATTATCCTAACAACCTCTTTCTCCACTCCCAAAGAAAAATGAACTATTCTTACCAATTTTCATAAACCCTGTGCTAAGTAATCAGGAAATAATTCATTTCGAGCTCTTCATTAATAATGGGGATGAAATTCCTTAATGAACAGCCTCACTTTAATTTAATGATAACTATTACTGAAATATTTATTGATATAAAATTAAATCAGAGAGAGAAAAAAGCATTTTTCTTAAAAAAAAAAAAGGTCAAATCTTCAATAAGGCATAGGTGATTGCTTGTCCTTTTTATTGCTGAAACAATACCATTCTAAAGAGTATTAGAACTTTGGAAAATACGTTTAAATACTATTTTTGTTAAAAACATTAGCCAGTCGACAGCTACTATGTATCTTCTCAGTTATAGCACTAGATTAAATGATATGGAGTGATACAAGTAAAAGCAAAGATTTTCCCTCAAGAAAATTATCATGTAATTCGGATTTGCTCAGCAGCAGCTCTCTTGACATTTTAGGATGAATAATTACTTGCTGTGAGGGTTCTCCTGTGCGTTAAAGCCAGGGCAGAGGCCAGGGGCATTACCCCTTGCCCCAGCCGTAGCAACGAAAACTGTTTTTCAGACATTACCAACTGTTCCCTGGGAAACAAAATCACCTCAGGTTGAGAACAACTGACTAATTAAAGGATCTAAAGTGCTGAGAAAACCTTCAAGCACATAGTTTTCATGAAAGAGACACTAATAGATTGAATAATAGCTCAGCATCAAAAGAAGTATCCAAATAGATAGCCCTCCAGCTCAATAAGTGGGTGACCTAGTGGTTAAAAATTTGACTGTAGAGTCAGATGGCTTAGGTTTAAATCCTGGCTCTAACTTTTACTAACGTTAGGCAAGTTACTTCTCTTCTCTAAGCCTCAGTCCCCACCTCTTCAGTATGGGCATAATAATAGTAGTTACACATAGTTTGTTTGGAAGAGGAGACAAAATGATACATAGGAGGGCCTGGAATTACTCATATCTACTATTAATATTATCATAGGTGGCATTCACATTTTTGTTGAATTGGAGAGACTAGACTTATAATAAATATTCATGTAGACATTAAATGAAAACTTTGAATAATTATTTTAGTGGTAATGGAAATTTTAAGCATTTATTGTGTATTGGTAGATTGATATTTACATTTTAAATAATGTTTTATAACAAATATAACATATCTAATCTCATTAGTTTTTTCTTTAGGGTAAAAGGGCATATACTGACCTAAAAATAAATAACCCAGAATGATCAAAATTGACAAGTATCCTAGGAAAGTTATTGAAGTTTAAATCCAAAATTTGGGGAACACCTAGGCAAAAATATGAAATAATACATAAATTAAAAGAAACAAGGCTGACCTTGTATTTCTCCACAGAATCCAATGCCAAAAACCAGTAAATCAATACACAGGAGTACTTCAAAGAAAGAATTGTGAGCCAAAGAATTTATATCCAGTAAGCTATCCTCCAAATTTTATGAAGGCTTCAGTCAAACCATTTAAAATATGCAAAAATTCATGGAATTTTGTTGCCATGATTCCTCCTTAAGAAAACGGCTAGATGACAAGTTTCCTCCAACTGAAATATAGCTGAGGAAAAATCTAGCAAAAGAAATGATGGTAAACACTGAATGTATTTAATTGTACACTAAAAGAGAACAAAAGTTTGGAGAGAACTTTTTTTTATAAAAAGATCAAAAGAAGGTGATAGGTAAAATAAGTTCTCTGATTGTTTCAGCTTTTATTCCTGGAAATCCAAATATCTGAAAGGTAACAAGTTAAATAACATAAATTTAAACATACTTGGCAGTACAAATGGAAACACTAAAAAAGCTAATGTTATTGACTGAAATTAGTTGATAAAGTAGAAAAGGAGGGGAAAGAAGATTCTAATCTTCTTTCATGGTAATTTCATTATTTTGTATATTAAGAAACTAATAAGTACTCAAAAATGAAAGACCTAAAGTTATTATATAAAAGTATAATTAAAAGGTAATCAGTACAAAAATGTAAACTTCTCAATATCAAAAAAACTGCATGAGACAAAATAAACGAAAACAGACCAGAATGTGAAGGTTTTTCAAAACAGAAACTATAACATGAACTAACATGACAGAATCAAGACCAAGCATCTCTGTCATTTCAGTACATTTAAATGGCCTACACAAAAGACAAAAACTGAACCACAAATCAAAACCCAGTTCCAAAACAAAGTGAGTCAGAAAGTGAAAATATAAAGATAGTCAGCATTGTAATAAGAAAGCAAGACTTAGAATTTTAACAACTGGCAGGATGGAATTCAGAATTAAAAGTGTTAAACAAGACAAAGAAGCCTACTTTACAATGACAAAATGTAAAACTCACAATGAAGATTCAAGTGCTACAAATATTTATGCACCAAGTAGCATAGCTGCATCATAAACAAAGCAGAAATGATAGGAGCTTCAAAGAGAAATACCTAGGAACTCATTAGTAGTAAGAGACTTGAAATCACCTCCCTCAGTTTTTGACAAATTGTGTAGGAAAAAAAAATAAGGTTATAGAATAATAACATGAAAATCAGTAAATAGAAATCTGATTAATAAATGTAAAACCCTATAACATGAAAATTATACCTCATTTCATATAAACAGAAACATTCGCAAAAATTAACAACATATTAGACCCCAAAGATAACTTTTGTAAATTCAAAAAAGTAGAAATAACAATACGATTAAATAGAAATTCCATCTAGAAATAGTTTGTTTATAAACATACATATATGTGAGATATATTATGAGATACATATAGCTCACAATTTTCTAAGTATAACACCAAATCCATAATTCATAAATGAAACGACTAATAATTTAAAACACATAAAATAACATTTTTACATAACTAAAACCACCACATGGTAAAGACAAAACACAAAGAAAAAAATAGTGAAAAATATTTGCAACACACATTCCAAATGGCTACTATTTCTAAATTAAAAGGAGTATTATAATTCCATATGTAAAAGAGCAACAACTCAATTTTAAAAGGCAATGAACAGTTTGCAGAAAAGAAAATAAAAATGGCTCTTGAACATATGACAAGATGCTAAACTTCACTCTTAAGAAAAATGCAAATTAAAACATGACTGAGATTACATTTTTTCACTTATACTGGCAACGATCAAAGAATTAGATAACACACTGGGCTGGCAAGAGTGAGGGAATAGGCATTCTCATGCATTGCGGCTAGGAGGCTAAATTCATACAACCATTTTGGAGGGCTATTTAACAAATCTAGTGTAATTACCAATGTCCTTACCCTCTAACCCAGCAGTTGCACTTCCAGAAATGTATCCTACAGATAGATATGTACTCACATATCTGATATGGTATTTGTACAAAGGTATGCATAGTCACATAAAAAGAGCAAATGTTGGCAAACATCCCAAATGCCTATTAATAAGGAAATTGTTATAGAAATTTTGGTATATTTATATAATAGATTCAGAAAGAATAAAAACGCACTGATAAGAATGTACTAAAATGGAATGGACTCCAAGATATAATGCTTAAAAAGAGAGGGAAGGAGGGGAGGGATGGAGGGAGGGATGGAGGGACGGAGGGAAAGAGGGAAGGAGGGAGGGAGGGAAAGAGGAAAAGAAGGAAAGTGGTATAGAAAAGCATGTATAAAGTTGAGGCTGGGCAATGGATACACATATTTGTTTATATACACATTTGCACAAACTGTCTCTGGAAGGATCCATTAGAAATTGGTTAGTTTCTCAACTGGGGAACAATAGTGGAAGAAATATTTGCCTTTCACTATACAACCAAAAGGTATCTTAATTTTTTTTATAAAAAGAATCTATTTTGGGGCCTATTGGTTGGATTTGGCCTGTGATTTGCTACTTTGTAATCTCATTAATGGTCATTAAGCCAAAAGGGATCACTTTATCATAAAATTGGTAACTTCCTGTTTAAATTTATCTATAACCCATATAATATTTGCATTATTCAGTCAACTTTATCCCAGTATGAACAATTATTGTGATGCAAGCACTCTAACTTCTAATGCCCTAAATTCTGAGTCTACTATAAAAATAAAACATTTCAATATGTCACAGATGAGACTATTCTGTTGCAAACTAAATTATACAGGGTTTCACTTACAACCTGTCTACCTCTGACTTGATAACTTTATAGTGTAGATGAATTCTTTCAGATTGAAAAAATTTTTTAATCTGTCCTGTTAGAAATTCAGGGAAGAGAAAAAAGGAAAGGTTTATTTTGCTCTATTCATTTCTCAGGAGAAACACAAGCTACATTTGCTCGTATTTGGGGAAGAGTTTAAAGCATAAACATTGATAAATCATAAGTAATCATGTAAAAGAAGGAGAAAAAAACTAATCATATCTGACAGCATAATCTCAAAACAAAGCTTTTATTTTTATACCAGAAAAGTTAGGGGAAAAAATCCATCCTGTGTTGACTCCCAAATTGCTCTATAGATTCAAGTCTCTTTTGTCAGTCTCTGAATGGTTCAAACTTCTCAGACCTGAAGGCCTTTCGACCTTTGCAAAATGCTTATATTCCATAGACACACAATTTCGTGTATGTGTCTCACTCCCAATTAAATTTGTAATGGGTTTTGACCAAACTGATACCTCCTATTTCAAGTAATATTTAGTGTCACGTCTAAAGAACATAGTGCAAATAGTATCCACACAGTGATCTCATTTTAAGGCTTTTCTTCCCAAAAGGCAGCTTCAACTTCTCATCATATAAGCTAAAATTACCCAAAGTCTTTATTGAACTATTTATCTATATGCTCTGGGCCATTATTTCATACAAAAGGTTTTTGGTGAAACAAGAGCATGGTCTCTTGAACTTTGCCTTTTAATTAGTATAAGCTCCTTGGAGGCTGATGGTGTGACTTCACAGCAGATAATAGAATGGACCTAAGGAACAGTGCTAAAATTAAACATTCCTTCCAAATGTTTCAGGCAATCCTAAGCCGTGAAATGCCTGCCAACCCCCTGAGAAGATCAATAGAGCGACCACTGGGCATATAAAGCAGAACCGCCCACTGGAAAGACCAGTTAATGAAAGTCCGCAATGGGCAATCGGTCTACAATATACGCACATTCTTACAGAAGAATGGATTCCCTTTATCTGTGCCTCTAACTCTGGTAGATGGTTCAGTGAGCAATTAGGCCTGCAAAAACTAACACCTGCAAGCCCCAAACTGATAAGATGGTTTCATGTGAATAGAATTAGATTATTATTGAGTCCTTGCCTTTAGGAATCACTTGAGTACTGATATTAAACACAAGGATTCTAGGGTCATCTTGAATAACAAGGCTTTTTCTTTAAGAAATTCAATTCAAATCACAAGCATTAAGATTGGTTTTGTGGAAATGGTATTTGGTCTTTTACTGACCAGCACATTTATCCATGTCATTTGGTTTGCTTCATTAAATTTAATGCTCATGTATTGTACATTATTTTTAAGAGGAAAAACAATGTCAAGCATTATAGGCTCTTCCTAATAAATCCATCAATGCAGTAGTGTATACTATATCTACTTTACAATTCTATACTAGGTTAGAATCTCTCTTTCCACAGCAAGTTATTTATCCTTCAAAATAAATATCTCCTATGGTACAGTATAATTAAATATTTTTCACAGCTGAAATTACCCAGCCTCCTCAAACAGAATTAATAGCCCTTTGTTCATACATATTGCTATGGTTTGAGTATCTCGTCCAAAACCCATGCTGAAATTTAATTGCCATTGTGATGGTATTAAAAGGTGGGACCTTTAAGACATGATAAGGTCAAGATGTTCAGCCCTTGTGAATGGATTAATGCTGTTTTCATGGGAGTGGAATAGTTATTGGGAAAGTTCAGCCTTCTTTTTCTCTCAGGGGTGCTTCCTTGCAATATGACGCCATCTGCCATGTTATGAAGCAGCAAGACAGCCTCTCCAAGATGTGGCCCCTCGATCTTGGACTTTCCAGCCTCCAGCACTGTGAGCCAAATAAATCTGTCTTTAATGAATTGCCCTGTCTGTGCTATTCTGTTATAGTAGCAGAAAAGGGACTAAGTCAGAAAATTGGTACCCAGAAGTGGGGCTGTTGCCATCACAAATAACTGGAAATGTAGAAGTGGTTTTAGAACTGTGTAATGGGTAGAGGCTAGAAGAATTTGGAGAAGCAGGCATTTCACAGCTTAAACATTGGGAAGGAATGTTTAATTTTAGCACTGCTTCTTAGGTCCATTCTATTATCTGCTATGAAGTCACACCATCAGCCTCTAAGGAGCTTATACTAATTAAAAACCTAGATTGCTGCAAGTGGAGCAATAAGAGCGATTCTTGTAAGGGCTCAGAAGAAAAAGAGCTGTAGGGAAGGTACTTTTAGACAGTACTTGAGTAGTAGTGATCAGAATGTTAGTACAGGTTGAGTATCCCTTATCCAAAATGCTTGAGACCAGAAGCATTTCAGGCTTTGAAATTTTTTTTGGAGTATTTGCATATATATAATGAGGTATCTTGAAGATAGGACCCCAGTCTAAACATGAAATTTATTTCTGTTTTATATACATTTAATACACATACCCTGAAGTAATTTTATATAACATTTTAAATAATTTGGAGCATGAAACAAAATGTGTTTACATTAAACTATCGTATTACCCTTTGTGGGTGTGCTTTCGTGAGGGAATCTGGGCATGACAAGAAAAAATATGTTGCAGATGAAGGGGCCTGGGAGGGTCTTCTATCCCTCAGGACACTGAATAAACCATGTGTTGTGCACCTCAGTTTTGACTGCAGCCCTTCACATGAGGTCAGGTGTGAAATTTTCCACTTGTGGCATCATGCTGTTATCTAAAAAATTTTGAACTTTGGAGCATTTCAGATTTTGGACTTTTGGCTTAGGGTTACTTAACTGGTAGAAATATGAACAGTAAAGGCCAGTCTGACTAGGTCTCAGGGGGAAATGAGGAACAAGGTATTGGAAATTGGAGTAAAGGTCATTCTTTTTATATAGTCACTAGGACCTCGGTTGAATTATGTTCATGCCTGAGGGCTTGATGAGCTAGAATACCTGGTAGAAGAAATACCTAAGCAGCCAAGCATTCAGGCTGCTGTGTGGCTACTTTTAACCTCATACAGTGAGATGCAAAATGAAGAAAGTGATTAAAGATTGAATTTATAATAATAAAAAAACAGAACAGAAAGATTTAAAAAATTTACAGCCTGGCCATGTAAAGAGTGAAAAGGCATCTTTAAGAGAGTAAACCAAGAGTGTGGCCAAGCAACTATTTGCTAAAGAGATGGCCATGGTTAGAAGGGAGCCGAGTATCTTCATAAAGACAATGGGGAAAAGATACCAAAGGCATTTCAAAGATCTCTGAAGCTGTCCCTCCCACCACAGGCCCAGAGGGCAGAAAGGTTTCTTGGGTGCCCTCCATGGACCCACTACCCAGATTCAACTCAGGATCCACACAGTGCTCTTCAACTGCCCCTTTTGTGGCTCAAGTGAGCCCAGCTATGACTCTACCTGCCATTCCAGAAGGTTCAAGCCATAAATGTTTAGCAATACCTATGTGATGCTAACTCTGCAGGAACACAGAATGCAAGAGTTGTGGAGGCTTAGCAGCTTCCATGCAGACTTCAAACAGTTTCACAGATAGCCTGGGGGCCCAGGAAGAGATTTGTAACCGGAACAAAACCATCACAGAGAGTGCCAGCTAGGGCAATGCTGAGTAGAAATGTGAGGTCAGGGCCACCACAAAGAGTCCCCACTGGGGAAATGTCTAGTGGAGCCATGGAAGTGGGACCAACCCAAGACCACAGAACTGTAGGGCCACCAGTATGCACCTCCAGCATGGGAGAGCTGCAAGGCAAAAGATGCCAATCCATGAGAGCTGCTGGGTGGACTGAGCCTAGCGAGACCATAGGGATGGGGCTTCCTAAAGTTTTGGGTACCCAGTCATCCCTACCCCACCCCTCCACCCCCAGTGTGCCCAAGTTGTGGGACATAGAATCAAAGGAGATTATTCTGCAGCTTTAAGATGTGATTTTTACCCCCTGTTGGATTTTGGCTTACTTGGAACCAGTTACCCCTCTTTTCTTACATATTTCTTACATATTTCTCCCTTTTGGAATGGGAATGTCTACCTATGCCTGTCCTGCCAATATAGTTGAAAATAGATAACTCATTTAATTTCACAGGCTCACAGCTGGAGGTAATTTGCCTCAGGATGAATTATGCCTTGAGTTTCACATATATCTGATTTAGATGGGACTCTAAACTTTGGATTTTTGAATCTGTGCTGGAACAACTGAAGACTTTTGGGGCTATTAGGATAGAATGAATATCTATCTATCTATCTATCTATCTATCTATCTATCTATCTATCTATCTAGAGAGAGAGAGAGAAGGAGTCTCACTCTGTTGCCCAGGTTGGAGTGCAGTGGCGTGATTTTGGCTCACTGCAGCCCCCGCCTCCTGGGTTCAAGTGATTCTTCTGCCTCAGCCTCCTGAGAAGATGGGACCACAGGCACACCACCTCGCCCAGCTATTTTTTTTTTTTTTTTTTGTATTTTTAGTAGAGACAGGGTTTCACCATGTTAGCCAGGATGGTCTCGATCTCTTGACCTCGTGATCTGCCCACCTTGGCCTCCCAAAGTGCTGGGATAACAGGCATGAGCCACCGTGCCCAGCCAGAATGAATATATTTTGTACGTGAGAAGGATGTGAGTTTGGGGGGACCAGGGATAGAATGCTATGGTTTGAATGTCCCTTTCAAAATTCCAGTTGAAAGCTAATTGCCATTATGATGGTTCAGTAGCCCCCTTATGCTCATAGAATATATTCCAAGACCCTCATGCCTGAAATCATGGATGCCAAACCCTATATATACTATGTTTTTTCCTATACATACATACCAAAGATAAAGCTTAATTTATAAATTACACACAGTAAGATGAATAATAATAAAAATAGGATAATTATACTATAAAAAAAGTTATATGAATGTGATCTCTCTCTCTCTCTCTTTCTCCCTCAAAATATTGTAACTAGAACCATAGAAAGTGAAACCAACTATAAGGGTGGACTACTATATTAAGAGGTGAGACCTTTAAGAGGTGATTAGGTCATGACAGCTCCATCTTCATGAATGGATTAATGCCATTACCATGGTAGTGGGTTAGTTATTATGGGAGTTTGGCCCTCTTTTCCTCTCTGTCTCTCTCACATGCACTTCCGTGTCATGTGAGGCCATCCACCACATTATGACACAGCAAGCAGGCCCTCATCAGATCTGGCCCCTTTATCATGGACCTCCCAGCCACCAGATTCATGAGCCAAATAAATCTCTTGTTTATAAGTTACCCAATCTGTAGTATTCTGTATAGCAGCAGAAAATAGACTAAGACACATATATCATACTGTTTATCACATTTTCAATAGGTGCTGTTGTTGATAGATCTTGTGTTCTCACCAGATTGTGACCCTCCTGTTGAGAGTGGAAAACAGATCTTCTTTATCTTCAAGTAAGCTCCAATGACTTTCACAGAGCCTCCCACATTATAGATGAATGAATAATGAAAACTTCTAGCCAGAGGTTTGTAGTCTTCTCTCTTCTGCCTACTCCCCACAGCAACACTGTGATGTGGGTGGCAAGGCAGAGGGGGTGGAATGTTGAAGCACTTAATTTCTCCTGAGTGCCTCTCAATCTCATAGTCATAGTTCTCTTTTTTCTCTTAAGTTCTATTGCAATTGTAACTTCTAGATTCACAATGTAACTCTCTTCTGAATGTGGCAGGTGCTGCAAAAGAATGGCAATTAAGATCCATTGCAGTTCAGTGCAGAAACAGGCAGCCTGTGGCAATGAAAGTACCAAGTGGCACGTGTGTAACATTCTCACACTACCTACTACATAGCCCTCTTTTATTTGTGCCTCACACAGCCCCTCCTCTCTCCCTTCCTCTGGCTCTACTTCGATCCCCTTTTTTCTTCCCCCACTCAGCTATTTCAATTTCCCTGCTTGCGCTCACAGTGGCCCATGAGCTAAAAATATTGCTGGGTAGGGATAGAAAATACTAGGCGAAGTGCCACCATTCTTCTCTCACTTGCCCAGGACAAAAGTCATTAGCTGATTTTTTAAGACTCTTACTTGCAATCTCAAAATCCTAAAACATGGCTAGAGACAGCCACCACGAATTAATAAGAGTGGACATGGAAGATGACACCTGTTGCAACCTCTATGGAATTTTTATCCTCCTGGCAGTAGAAAGTATTAACTTAACCCTCAGTATTGAAAATATTTTTTGGGAAAAAAAAATTTCCTTTGCCCCTTCTGCCACTGCGGTTGACTGGTAATGGCTCTTCTGGGGCACTGTTTAAGGTGATCAAGAGATAGCATTCTGGCCCAACAAGAAATAGTGCATTAGTAATGTCTTGCTAAGCAATTAGGAACAGAGTGGCAACATACATGCTATGTAATTGCCCTATCTGCCTTACTCTCTCATTTGGTAAGTTACTATTCCACTATCCTCAGTGCAACCAACAGGGCTTGCAAAGTTTATTTAGTTCATTCAACAATTAACTGAACTTGAATATGAGTTCATTAGATTTGAGTATAAGCCCAGCACGATCTACGCACTGGACATAGAAAGATAACTAAACACATCATTAATCTCAGGCAACAAATAATGTCTAGTTTCTAATAAACACAATATGCCATTCGAACTTAAAACCAACCAATAGACAATATTGTCCATGTTCTTAAAGTTTAAGAAAAGGACTTGCATTCAAATAGAACCATTCTTTTATGACTAATCTTAACCTTGGCTTTGCAAAAGCCTAAGCAAGCCACAGATATTTGCAGGAAATTCCCCAAAGTTTCTTGTTATATTTAAAAGGGGGTTAGGGTCCCTGGTGTAAGTTCAAATAATTAAATATTGAATGCTGCCACTCCAAAGTGTTTGAGAATTTGTGGATTACATGTGTGTTGTATGTGATGTCAGTAACAATAGTTGAAATCAGGACAAACATAAAGAAAATAATAGACTAAAGTAATATAATTCCCCACAGATATAAGAATATGCCACACAAACACTAACTTTCTATAATTATCAATTCAGAAGAGTTGCAACAAACATAGAAACTGTGACAGTGACGCATGATGGGAGTAAAAACTTGTTGTCTGTGTTAAAGAAGAGCTGTTTCCTTGCAAAAGAATGAAACTTGAGAACAGAGGCAGCAGCAGGGCAAAGACAACAGATCAGAATACAGTGTATATAATTTAGCCTTCTGAGCTGAATCATCGTCTGCCATCGGTCTCCTCTCCTCTCTTATCAATCATGGTGGTTTCAAGCCCACCAACCTCCAGAGCATTAGGTTGCTGCTGTCTTTTTAGATCTCAAAACTTTGTTTGCCTCTGACATCTATTATATCAATACACTTTTAGTTTTGTTTGTCTACTTGCTTGGGCTATATTTGTATATAGGTTTCAGAATAGTCTCCAAGCTTTTAAGTTTTGAACTAGATATATGCAATATTTTAAATATATAATTTTTAATTAGATACATCCCAATATGAAATTGGAAGACAGTGTATTTTTCCCCAAACTAGCCAAAATAATCGAATAATAGGTCTATTTTTCAACTGCTGTTTTCTACTCAAAGGTGAAGCAGGTACCCATCCACCCAACCAACCCCAGTCATTGAAGTAAAACAGATCCACATGACAGATAAACATATTCACTGGCAGTATATTTATCAAGGTGTGATCTATAGACTGCCCACCTCAAAATCTACCTGAGAAACATTAAAACGCAGATTTCTAGAGCTATCAAGAGCCCCCAAATCTGTATTTTAGCAAACCCACCAGATGATTTCTAAAGGGACTGAAGTATGAGGTGCCCTACCATTCTAGGGTAACTGCTCCATGGCAAAGGGCTTTTCCCATCTAGTCCCTAAAATATATCAGTCAGACTAGTCACATCTGTGCAGAAGTATTAGGGTAATTCAAAATCCAAATCACTGGAAATTTTCCTAAGGTTGGCATGAGGCTCCTGTGCTCAGCCTAATAGGCCCAGAATAGTCCTGTTCTCTGAGTGTACAAAGCTTCTGGAAGCTATGTATATCAGTGATGGAGTGAGTCTAGAACTATTTACGCATTGGGTAAAAATCTTTGAACCTCATATAGGTCTCCTACTAGCCAGGTGCCCACCTTCACTTAAAAGGCAGTGCCTCTGGCCACCTGCCTTGATATTATTTATTGACTGATATTACTGGCTCAGAAGGGCAGCTGCAAGTGAGTCACAGAGGGATTTTTGCAGCATCTCTGGCTGGTGCTGCTCAAAGACAAGCACCCATAAATCCTCTGGTTGCCATCGATCAATGGCAGACACAACAAAAAATACTACCCAGGCAAGTTTAAAGTTCAAACATGGCTACTGAGGGACAGCAAGGCCATACACTGATTCCCCAGTTCCTTTTTAAGAAAGGAGAGCTCAGAGATAAATACAGAAAATCATTCTCTTACTATTTTCAAATATCTAACCTTTAACTTTGTTTAACTTCAATAATTGCCTGAGTTGAGACTGCTTCTAAAGACAAGTTCAAGTTGAATACTAAGTTTCCCACTTGATTTTATTCAGTATAGATTTCCTTTTAGAGCAGTTATTTTGATTCAGACACTCTTAATTCACATCATACACTTTAACACAAAAAGAAGCCCCCATGCTAATGCTGGTATAGAATAAAAACACTCGAATTTGTGAATTCCAGAAGAATTTGTAAGCCTCCTTGTACATGTATTATGCTTCCAGCAAATATACTTCTACAAAGGGCATACAGAACATGACTTTGTACAGAGATCTTACTTTGTACAGGACCACACATGCATGAAAGACCAGAACTGTGAAAGAACTGAAAATTTAGAGACAACAATAACTGGAAATTATCTAATCTACAGTCCTCATTTTGCAGTTCAAGAAGGTGGATTCTCTGGAGTGAACTCAAAGTTTCCTTCTAGCCCTGAAATTGGTTTTTGCTTCATACAGCAGAGGTTCTTGGTGCCCAGAATGATCACTTCACCAATCAGGGTTCCTATGTCTGACCACAGCTTCCTATGGTAGCCCTTCCTAAGGGTTCCTGTATCTCCCTTTTCTAGCCACAGAACATACTGAGTTTATGCATAAGTAGGAAGAAGGTGCTGGAAAGTTAATGCTGCATACCAGCTCTCAGCTAATGACAGAAGAAGGCAGATTATTAACCAGCTTCTGACCTCCAGGTGGGACAACCCTGAAGTGTGCTTTACACCAACTCTCAGAGGTCAGGTACAGTGCCTGCTGACACACCCTGTGGCAGCTTCCCTGACCCACTTCACTTTCCCACCAGTGTCCACTGAATACTTACCCCTACTGGCACTCAAATCCTGGCCTTGGAGTGATCTACTGGGAGAGTCCACCCTAACACAAAAGGTTCCAAAGCTATGGCAGAAAGGGAAGACCACACTGGTTTGGTTTTGCATATTTTAAGAATATTTAAAGAAAAAAGTTGGGAGCAGTGGTTCATGACTGTAATCCTAGCACTTTGGGAGGCCACAGCAGGAGGATCACTTGAACCCAGGAGTTTAAGAACAATCTGGGCAACAAAGCAAGATCCTGACTCTACAAAAAAAAATTAAAATTTTTAAACTTCTAAAATAAATAAATAAATAAAAATTAGCCAGCCAATGTGGCTTGCACCTTTTGTCCTAGCTACTCAGAAGACTGAAAGAGGAGGATGACTTAAGCCCAGGTGTTTAAGGCTGCAGTGAGCTATGATCATGCCACTGTACTCCAGCCTGGGCAACAGAACAAGAATTTGTCTCACAAAAAAAAAAAAAAAAAAAAGATAAATATATTAGATCATGTCATGGAAACCTGGAAGAGTAAGTAAACAGTCTGTTTCAAACAGTGTGAGACATATTCATCCAATTCTTAACAAGTTTTCAGAACCTTAGTTTCAATTCAATCAGACAGTTATTCAGAACTGAATATCAATCAGGCTCAAAATTGATTTAACAAGCAATTTTGAGGTAAAACCAAAAAAATCAACCATATTTGTTCAAAAGCCAAAAGTAGTATTTCGAATACTTGCCTTATCAAATGAGGACAAAACATAACAATTATGTAAATATCTTCAGAATTAGGAGGACAGACAAGGAAAGATGACTGAAGAGAAGCCTCCAGTAATCATCTTCCCCTCCAAAACACCAAATTGAACAACTATTCACACAAAAATCACCTCAATAAGAACCAAAAATCAGGTGAGTGGTCACAGTACTGGGTTTTAACATCATATTAAGGAAAGAGGCACTGAAGAGGGTAGGAAAGTCTTGAATTGCCAATACCACCCCTCTCCTATTCCCTGGTAGTGGCCTCATGACATGGAGAGAGAATCTGTGTGTTCGGATGAGGCAGAGTGCAGAGCTTGTCAGAATTTGCACTGGAACTCAGTGCTGCCCTGTCACAGCAGAAAGCAACACTGAGCAGAATTCAGCCAACTGTAAACAACAATTAGACCAGCCCTAGGCAGAGAGGGATCACCCATCCCAGTGGTTAGAACCTGAGTTCTGGCAAGCCCTGCCACCACGGGCTAAAGAGTTCTGAGGTCCTAAATGAAGTTGAAAGGGAGTTTAGGCCATAAGGACTGCAATTCCTGAGCAAGTCCTGGTGCTGTGCTGGGATCAGAGCCAGTGGACTTGGGGTGCATACAACCTAGTGAGACTCTAGCCAAGGGAGTGCTTGTGTCACCCCTCCTCCAACCCCAGGCAGCACAGCTCACAGCTCCAGAACAGATTCTTTCTTTCTGCTTGAGGAGATGAGAGGGGAGAGTAAAGAGGACTTTGTCTTGCCATTTGGATACTGGTTCAGCCACAGTACAATAGGGTGCCCATCAAAGTCCTAAGGCCCCATTCCAGGACCTAGCTCCCAGATAACATCTGTAGACACCCTGGGCCCGAAAGGAACCTGCTGCCTTGAAGGGAAGGATGCAGTTGTGGCAGGATTCATCACCTGCTGACTAAAGAGTACTTGGGCCCTGAATACTCAGCAGTGGTAGCCAGGTAATACTCACCACAGACCTTGGGTGAGACTCAGAGCTGTGCTGCCTTCAGTTATGAACCAGCACATTCCTACTAGTAGTGGCTATGGGGAGATACCCTTTCTGCTTGAAGAAAGGAGAGGGAAGAGCAAAGGAAACTTCATCTTACAGTTTGGGTACCAACTTGGCCACAGTGTAGTACAAAATCAAGTGGGCTTCTGGGGTCTCTAATTCCAGGCCTTGATTCCTGAAACTGCTGTGAGCCAGACGGACAACCACTGCCATGAAAGGAGAAACCCAGACCCAGAAGCATTCACCACAAGCTGATGGAATAGCCCTTGGACCTTAAGTGAACATCAACAATAGCCAGGCAGTACTCACTGCAGGCCTGGGGTAGTGGTGATCATGGGGAGAAACTCTTCTGCCTGTGGAAAGGAGATGGAAGAGTGGGAAGGATTTTGTCTTCATGGTTTGGGTATAAGCTCAGTCACAGTAGAATACAGCACTAGGTAGATTCAAAAGTTTTCCAGATCCAGGCCCTGGCTCCTGGATGGAAACTCTTAACCTTCCTGGAGCTGGGGGAACCTTGCCTCCATGAAGGGAAGAACACAAGCCTGACTGTATTCACCATGTGTTGTTTGCAGACCCCTAGGGCCTTAAAAGAACATAGGCAGTAGCCAGGCAGTAGTCACTGTGAGCCTTGCGAGAGACCCGGTGCTGTTCTGGCTTTGGGACTGACCCAGCACAATCCCACTGGTGGTAGCCACAGTAGTGCTTGTGTCACTCCTCTCCCCTCTCCAGGCAGCTCAGCACAGAGAGAGAGACTCCATTTGTTTGGGTGAAAGGAAGGGAGGAGAATAAGAATCTCTGCATGGTAATCCTGGGAACTCTTCCAGATCTTACCCAAAACCACCAAGGTGATACCTCTTCAAGTCTGCAAGAACCACAGCATTACTGGGCTTGGGATGCCCACTAATGAATATATGGCTCCATTGAGCAAACATGAAGATGATAACACCCAAGTCCCTTCAAATATCTGGAAAGCCTTCCCAAGAAGGATGGGTACAAACAAAGTTAGAGTGCAAAGACTGCAATAAATACCTAACTCATCAATCCCCAGACACCAATAAACATCCACAAGCATCAAGACCATCCAGGAAAACATGACCTCACTAAATGAACTAAATAAGGCACTGGTGATCAATCCCAGAGACAGAGATATGTGACCTTTCAGAAAATTCAAAATGGCAGTTTGAGGAAATTCAGCAAAACTTAAGATAACACAGAAAAGGAATTCAGAATCCTATCAGATAAGTTTGATAAAAAGGTTGAAATCATTAAAAAGAATCAAACAAATTCTGGAGCTGAAAAATGCAATGACGTATGGAAGAATGCATCAGAGTCTCAAGAGCAGAACTAATCAAGCAGAAGAATTAGTGAGCTTGAAGACAGGCTATTTGAAAATGCACAGTCAGAGGAGACAAAAGAAAATTCTCTCTCATGAAGCATGACTACAAGATCTAGAAAACAGCTTCAAAGGGGCAAATCTAAGAGTTACTGGCCTTAACTCATTTCCTGTTTGCCCAAGAATACTCCTGTCTCTAATCCTAATGTAATATCATATACATTTCTGTTACATTAGGATTAGAGACAAGTTCTATTAAGAAATAACTCCAAGAACAATTTTTATATTTTATTTTTACATTGTAAATCAGTCAGATTTGTTTCAGCCTCAAAGAGTATGTTAATGTAAAATTAAATGAGCACTTGGCAGCAAGCTGCACTTTTTTTTCCTAAACAGGAAATAGGTTAAAGAGGAGCTTGAGAAACAGATCAGGGGAGAAAGTTTATTCAAAAGGATAATAAGAGAGAACATCCCAAACCAGAGAAACATATCAATATTCAAGTAAAAGAAGGTCACAGAACACCAAGCAGATTTAATCCAAATAAGACTACCTCAAGACACTTAATAATCAAATTTCCACAGGTCAATAAAGAAAGTATCCTAAAAGCAGTAAGAGAAAATAAATAAATAACAAACAATGGAACTCCAATATATCTGTCAGTAGACTTCTCAGTGGAAACCTTATAAGCCAGGAGACAGTGGCATGACATATGTAAAGTGCTGAAGGAAAAAGTTCTATCCTGGAGTAGCATATCCAGCAAAAATATCTTCCAAACATGAAGGAGAAATAAAGACTTTCCTAGACAAAAAAAAAAAAGCTGAGGGATTTCATCAACACCAAGACTGTCCTACAAGAATTGCTAAAGGAATAGACAATATGTTAGGCCACAAAACAATTCTTAAAATTTTCAAAAAAAATTGAAATTATATCAAGGATAATCTGTGACCACAATGGAAGGAAACCTAAAGTCAATAACAGAGGAATTTTGACAACTATACAAATACATGAAAATTAAATAATATGCTCCTAAATGACCAGTGATCAATAAAGAAATTAAGAAGAAAATTTAAGAATTTCTTGAAACAAATGATAATGAAAACACAACATACAAAAACCTATGGGATATAGCAAAAGCAGTACTAAGAGGAACATTTATAGCAATAAGCACCTACATCAGAATAGTAGAAAAACTTCAAATAAACAACCTAACAATGCATCCTAAACAACCAGAAAACCTGAAGCAAACCAAACCCAAAATCAGTAGAAGAAAAGAAATAATGATTGAAGCAGAAATAAACAAAATTGAAATAAAAGAATAGTACAAAAGATCAACACAATGAGAACTTCTTTTTTGAAAAGATGAACAAAATTGACAAACCTTTAGCCAGACTAAGAAAAAAAAGAGAGAAAATTCAAATAAATAAAATCAAAGACGAAAAAGGAATCTTTACAATCAATATCACAGAAATTCAAAGGATTATTAGAGGTTACTATAAGTAACTATATGCCAGTAAGTTGGAAAGCCTAGAAGAAACGGATAAATTTGTAGACACAAACAACCTACCAAGATTGAACCATGAATAAATCCAAAACCTGAATAGACTAAGAACAAGTAATGAGATCAAAGCTGTAATTCAAAGTCTCCCGTCAAAGAAAAGTCCAAGAACCAATGGCTTTCTACTGAATTTTAGCAAATATTTAAAGATGAACTAACACCAATCCTCCTCAAACTATTCTAAAACATAGAGGAAGAGTGAATACTTTCAAACTCATTCCACAAATCCAGTATTACCTGATACCAAAACCACACAAAGACATATCAAAAAAAGAAAACTACAAGCCAATATCCCTGATGAACACTGAAGCAAAAATCTTCAACAAAATACTAGTGAACTGAATCCAACAACACATCAAAAAAAAATAATACACCATAATCAAGTGAGATTTCTCCCAGGGATGCAAGGGTGGTTCAACATATGCAAATCAATAGATGTGATACATCGTATCACAGAATGAAATTTTAAAAACCAAATAATCATTTTAATTGCCCCTGAAAAAGCACTTGATAAAATTCAACATCCCTTTATGATTAAAAAAAAAAAAAATTAAAAAACCGGGTATAGAAGGAACATATCTCAACACAATAAAAGCCATATATAACAGACCCACAACTAATATCATACCTAATGGGGAAAAACTGAAAGCCTTTCCTCTAAGATCTGGAACATGACAAGGATGCCCACTTTCACCACTGTTACTCAACATAATACTGAAAGTCCTAGAAGAGCAATCGGACAACAGAAAGAAATAGAGAGCATCCAAATTGGAAAGGAAGAAGTCAAATTATCCTTGTTGGCAGATGACATGATCTTATATTTAGAAAAACCTGAAGACTTCAATGAAAAATTATTAGAGCTGATAAACAAATTCAGTAGTTGCAGAATACAAAATCAACATACAAAAATCAGTAGTAGCAGTTCTATAGCCAACAGTGAACAATGTGAAAAAGAAATCCCATTTACAACAGCTACAAATAAAACAAAATACCTAAAATTAACTTAACTGAAGAAGTGAAAGCTCTCTTCAATGAAAACTACAAAACACTATTGAAAGAAATTGAAAAGGACACAAAAAATGGAAAGATATTCCATGTTCATGGATTGGAAGAAACAATACTGTTAAAATGTCCTTACTACCCAAAGCAATCTACAGATTCAATGTAATTCCTATCAAAATACCAATGATATTCTTCACAGAAATAGAAAAAAAAAATCCTAAAATTTATATGAAACCTCAAAAGACTCAGAACAGTCAAAGATATCCTCAGCAAAAAGAATAAAACTGGAGGAACTACATTACCTGACTTCAAATTATACTAAAAAGCTATAGTAGCCAAAATAGCATGGTACTCACATAAAAACAGACACATAGACCAATGGAACAGAATAGAGAACTCAGAAGCAAATATATTCATTTATAGTGAACTCATTTTTCACAAATGTGCCAAGAACATATTTTGAGGGAAAGACAGTCTCTTCAATTAATGGTGCTAAAAAAAACTGGATATCCATATGCAGAAGAATGAAACTAGATTCCTATCTCTCACCATAAACAAAAGACAGATTAACTGGATCAAAGACTTAAATCTAAGACTCAAACTATGAAGCTGCCACAAGAAAACATTAGAGAACTCTACACAACATTGGACTGGGCAAAACTTTGTTGAATAATACCTACCACAGCACAGGCACCCAAAGCAAAAATGTACAAATGGAATCTCAACAATTTAAAAAGCTTCTGCATAGGAAAGGAAACAATCAACAAAATAAAGAGACAATCCACTGAACAGGAGAAAATATTTACAAACTACCCATCTGAGAAGAGATTAACAACTAGAATATACAAGAAACTCAAACAACTAATTAGGAAAAAAACTTAATAACCAGATTTTTTATTGGGCAGAAGATCTGAATAGACATTTCTCAAAGACATACGAATGGCAAATAGGTTTATGAAAAGGTGGTCAACATCATTAATCATCAGAGAAATTCAAATCAAAATTACAATACCATCCCAACCCAGCTAAAATGGTTTTTATCCAAAAGACTGGCAACGACAAATGCTAGAGAGGATGTGGAGAAAAGGAAACCTTTGTACACCATTGGTGGGAATGTAAATTACTACAATCACTATGGAGCACAGATTGGAGGTTCCTTAAAGAACTAAAAATAGAACCATCATATGATGCAGCAATCCCACTGCTAGGTATGTACCCAAAAGAAAGAAAATGAGTATATAAAAGAGCTATCTGCATTCCTATGTTTATTGCAGCACTATTCATAATAGCCAAGATTTGGAAGCAACCTAAGTATCCATCAACAGGTTAATGGACAAAGAAAATGTGGTACATATACACAATGGAGTACTATTTAGCCACAGGAAAAAAAAGAACAAGGTCCTGTCATGTGCAACAACATGGATGGAAGTGGAGAACATAATGTTAAGCAAAAGAAGCCAGGTACAGAAAGACAAACTTCATATGTTCTCACTTATTTGTAGGAGCTATAAATAAAAACAATTGAATTCATGGAGACAGAAAGTAGAATGACGGTTACCAGAGGCTGTGAAGAGTAGTTGGGCAAGTCAGGGGAAGGGAGCATGGTTAATGAGTACAAAAATATAGTTTGATAGAATGAATAAGAGCTATTATAGTATTTGATAGCACAACAAGGTGACTACAGTCAGCAACAATTTATTGCATATTTAAAAACAACTAAAAGAGTATAATTGGATTGTTTGTAACACAAAGAAAGGATAAATACTTGAGATGATGGATACCCCATTTAGCCTCATGTGAGTATTATGCAGTATATGCCTGTATTAGAACATCTCATGCACTCCATAAGTATATATACCTACTATGTACTCACAAAAATTAAATTTTTTTAAAAAATTGAATTAATATTTGGTCTGAATAAGCTGGATTTCTGTATTTGGTGCACTATATTTCTGTTTTGTTTTAACTAAGACAGTTTTCCACCTACATTTTGTTAAATTTGTACTGAGTTAACCCTAGAAATTATTTAAAAGGTTCACCTTTATCTTATCTTTTTACTTCACTGGTATTTGGTAGTGCTTTAGTCTCTACAACAATACACAATTTTTATTAAACAGGTCTTGTCTATAAGTTATAGGTTTTCAAGACACAGACTTGTCTCCCTTCCATTGTTGTTTTAATGGATATATAAAGACATAAAAGAAGACTTTAAATTAGAGCCTCTGCTTCACTGAGTCCAAGGTCACTCAAGAATTAATTTAGGATGAAAAATATAATACTATAGTATATTGGTACAACTTTTTTCCAAAGAAAATATACTGTCTTATAAATAGTCATTGCTTGCTGCAGCAACACTGATGGGGGGAAAAAAAAGTAAAAACTAACTGTGTTTTCCAGAACAAGCTAAGATGCTAAGACTCCAAGTGAGCAAGTGATTTGAATTAAACCACTCAGTGAGCCAAAGGCAAGAATGCAAACAGGCTGCAGGACCCTAATTCCAAGTTATGTTGTATAGATTAAAATTTGGTTATTTAATCTCACTTCTGGGCAGAAGTGTATTTATACTGAATCCAATGAAGCTTAAACTCCAAAGCCCCACATATGCATACATCCCTTTCAGAGCCCTGGAACCAGAGCCCATATAACCTCACTTAGTGTATGACTTTGTAAAAATTGCCAAGGTGCACACTGAAACCTATCTTCACTCTGACTTTAAAGAGGACTCCTCAAATTTTATAAGCTGCAGATTCTGCAAAACAGGAATTCCTTCTTGTGCTAGATTTACATTAAAACATTACCTGTGTTTCTCAGCTGATTACTTACCCCTACGACTCAAAAACCAACCAAAATATTTTGTCTTTCAGAAGAGACATTTTAGTCCAGAATTAACTCAGGCCTCACAGCATCTTCCCAACTAACAACTTCACTAATCCATGATCTTCCAGAAGATACTTTACAATTACTCTGAACCTTTGTGAGAAACTTAGGAAGCTTTAGTTCATCAATGAGCTGTTAACATCTGTGGATCCCTACTGAGATCTGAGGTTAACAATTAGTGGTAATCAGGAGCTTTGCAATGCACTTTCATACAAAACAAGCATATGCTGATGTTTTAAATTTAAAAACATACTTTCCTGTAGAGAATGTCCACACAGCTTTCTCCTTCTTTGGCTCATGTCATTATGATTACATTTTGTGCTCCAAGAGTGATTATGGGACTCACAGAAACCCTAAGTCCCAAAAGAAAAGATTTCTACATAAGAAACCATACTCTTTGAATCCCATTATTTTGTGTACTTCTATTCATGTAGTTCTTTGTATCTGTTTATTTGAAAGCCTCTACAGTTTGTTCTTCATTCTCCACTCCCAGATCCCAGCCAAAATGCTAGATAAAAAGAAATGAGCCTTAAAATAATGGCCAGACACCCTAGTGTAGTGCTACAACCCTTTCAGGCTAAAAGCTAGCCATGGAGAACAGATGGCAACTCACCCTTATCTTCAACTCTTGAAATTGTAACTAATGACACACAGTTTGTCCATATTAGTTTCATTAATAATAATAATAGCTAACATTTATTGAGCTAGGGCTATGTGCCAGGTACTACACTAAGTACTTGACTGGCATGCATTGTCTCATTTAACCAACCCAGTAACAATAAAGGGTAGGTACACTTTAATGTCTCTATAAACAAGGAAACTGAAGCACAACAAGGTTAAGTAATTTTCCCAGAGTTACTTTTGGTGACCACCATCTTTCATTCCTAGGAATGCACAGTCCCAGTCTCTCTCAACATAGGTTTAGGGGTGTGACTTAGGCTGGCCAGTTAAAGAATCCCATTCCTCTAGCCACAACGATTAATTCAGAGATGGGCATTGTATTAGTTTTCTACTGCTGCATAACGAACAACCACAAACACAGAAGGTTAAAACACCACCACCAGTTTATCAGCTCATAGTTCTGAGGATCAAAAGTCCAGGCACAACATGGGTGCATTCTCTGCACAGAGCATCATAAGCCTAAAATCAAGGTGTCAGCCAGGATGAGTTCTCATCTAGATGCTCCAGGTGTGAAATCTGCTTCCAAGTTCATTCTTGTTCAATTCCTTGCCATTGTTGGACTGAGGATCCATTTCCTTGCTGATTGTCAGCCAGGGGCCACTCTCAGTTGCTAGTGGCTGCTCACATTCCCTGCCATAAGGCCCGCTTCATCTTCAAGCCAGCAGGTGTGTTGAATTATTCTCATACTTTACATCTCTGATATCACCATCTCTGACCTCTAGACCCAGATTTAAAGGGTTCCTGTAATGAGGTAAGGCCCACCCAGACAATCTCTCTAGCTTAACATCAACTGATTTGGGATCTTAGTTATATCTATAAAATCCTTTTGCAGCAACATCTAGATTAGTGCCTGATGAAATAACTGAGAAAAGGTGTTGTGGACACCAGGGGCTGGGAATTTTCAGCACTATCTTAGAATTCTGCCTCCCACAGGCACATAAATAAACCAAGCTAGACTAGTCAGTATCCTCTACACAAAGAAGCCTTCTCTCTTCTCTAAGCTCACTAACTGTGTGCACAACATATGGTTGGAGCTTCAAGATGGAGAGAGCATGATTGCATATGAAACTAAAATAGAAGGAAGAAAAGTCGAAAGAGATGATGCTGATAACATTATTAAAGTCTCTGGATGCAGTAGCTTGAGTTGGCCTTCTGTTATGTGCAACCGAAGACTTCTGACCAGTACAACTTTCTCACTCCAAAGTCCAAGCTCTTAATTACCACGACATTTTTCACTTTCTTTGACCAGGCTTTTGTATTCTAAGTCCGATTTGTATGAGTCATTTGCACATTTTTTTTTTTTTAAAAACAAGCCAGCACTGTCAATCTTCATTTTTCCTTCCTATAATTATTTAAATGATATTAAAACATAAGAAAGCTGTATCAATTAGTGACAAATATTTTTAAAATTGACAGGTAAACATCAGAGGAAGCTGAGTGAGGGCACACACAAACTCTGTACTATTTCTGCAACTTCAGTTAAGTCTTAAATGATTTTAAAATTAAAGGTTTTATTTTAAAAGTCCATTGATAATCGACTCACTTAGGCATCAAATTAAGTCAACCATACTGCTTCACTATACGTTTATAAAATTTTTTTTTCTGCTTTCAGGTAAAATATACAAGATGAGGAAGCAGGGACCAATTGCACAAGAAACCTTGCATATATGTAGTCCTCTCTACTGAAAAGGTCTAAAACTAAAAATGTTAAATATATTGTATTTAATATGTAATATAAATATTTAGGTGTATTGACATCTAAAAAGTGTGCCACCATTCTTATTGATGTCATTTGTTACTACTGACAATGTTGAAAGCACCAATAGTTTTCTGTCTCCTGTACTCTTTTCTTTAATTATTGTTGTCTTTTGAGTTTCTTGTTTTTTGTTTTTTTGTTTTTGACAGAGTCTTGCTCTGTCACCCAGGCTGGAGTGCAGTGGTGCAATCTCAGCTCACTGCAACCTCCACCTCCCAGGTTCAAGCGATTCTCCTGCCTCAGCCTCCCAAGTAGCTGGGATTACAGGCACGCACCATGACGCCTGGGTAATTTTTGTATTTTTAGTAGAGACAGGATTTCGCCATGCTGGCCAGGCTGGTCTCAAACTCCTGACCTCAGGTGATCTGCCCACCTCGGCCTCCCAAAGTGCTGGGATTACAGGCATAAGCCACCACACCTGGCCTTTAATTATTGTTATATGCTGAATTATGTCCCTATCCCAACTCCAAAATTTATATGCTGAATTTCCAACCCCTAGTACCTCAGAATTGACTGTATTTGAAGACTGGGTATTTAAAGAGATAATGAAAGTTAAATGAAATCATTAGGATATGTCCTAATACAATTCGACTGGTATCATTATAAGAAAAGGAGATTAGAACATAGACATACATAGAAGGAAGATCAGGTGAAGATACGGGGTAAAACAGCCATCTACACGCCAAGGAGAGAGGGCTTAGAAGAAACCAACCCTGTTGACACCTCAGTCTAAAATTTCTGTTGTTTAAGCCACCCAGTCTGTGGTATTTTGTTATGGCAGCCTTAGCAAATTTATACCGATTAGTATGATGTTAAATAAGGTACAGGCATATCTCATTTGACTGTGCTTCACTTTACTGTTCTTTGCAGATATTGCATTTTTTACAAATTGAAGATTTGTATCAACTATGCAGCAAGAAAGTCTATCAGCACAATTTTTCTAACAACATGTGCTCACTTCATGTCTCTTGTGTCACACTTTGGTAATTCTTACAGTGTTTCAACCTTTTTCATTATTGTATCTCTTAGAGTGATTTGTGATTGGTGATCTTTGATACTACTATTGTAATTGTTTTGGGGTGCCACAAGCCACATCCATATAAGACAGTAAATTTAATCGAAAAGAGATTGCTCCCCTGTCTTTCTCCCTCTCTTCAGGCTTCCTTATTGCCTGAGACACAACAACATTGAAGTTAGGATAATTAATAACTCTGCAATGGCCTCTAAGAGTTTAGGTGAAAGGAAGAGTTGCACATCTCTCAAAAACAAATTTAAATCAAAAGCTAGAAATGATAGCTTTTGATTTAGCTGGAGAGAGGTAAATGCCTGGCTTCAAAGTTTCAAAAAACAAGCTGATTATCTTAATGAGACTAATACAGCTGGTGACTCTAAATTGAAGCCAGTGTTCATTTAACATTCTGAAAATCCTAGGACCCTTAAGAATTGTGTGAAATCAACTCGCCTGTGCTGTATAAATAAAACAATCAAGCCTGAATGACAGCACATCTGTTTACAGCATGGTTTACTGAATATTTGAAGCCCACTGTTGAGACCTACTGCTCAGAAACAAAAATATTTATTTCAAAATATTGCGGTTCATTAACAATGCACCTTGTCACCCAAGAGGTCTGATAGAGATGCATAAGGAAATTAATGTTGTTTTTATGCCTGCTAACAGAACATCCATTCTACAGCATATAGAGCAAGGAATAATTTCAACCTTCTGGTCTTATTATTTAAGAAATATATTTTGTAAGGCTATAGCTGCCATACACAGTGATTCCTCTGATGAATCTGGCAAAGTAAACTGAAAATCTGCTGAAAAGGATTCACCATTTTAGATGCCATTAAGAACATCTGTGATTCTTAGGGAGCGGTCAAAATATCAGCATTAACACGAGTTTGAAAGAAGCTGATTCCAACTTTCATGAATGACTTCGAGGGGTTCAGGACTTCAATGGAGGAATTTGCTGCAGCTGTGGTGGAAATACTACCAGAACTAGAATTAGACATAGAGCCTGAAGATGGGACTGAATTGCTGCAATCTCATGACAAAACTTGAATGGATGAGGAGTTTCTTCTTATGGATGAGAAAGAGTTTCCTGAGATGGAATCTACTCATGGAGATGATGATGCTGTTAATATTGCTGAAATGACAATAAAGGATTTAGAATATTACATAAACATAGTTAATAAAGCAGCAGCAGCGTTTGAGAGGACTGACTCCAATTTTGAAAGAAGTTCCACTGTGGGTAAAATGCTATCAAACGGTAGCACATGCTACAAAGAAATCTTTTGTAAAAGGAAGTCAATCAGGGCTCCCAAATACCTGGGACCATAGGCAGGCACCACCACGCCCAGCTTTTTTGTTTGTTTGTTTGTTTGTTTGTTTAGTAGATATGTGGTCTGGTTAAGTCATGTTGCCCAGGCTGGTCTCAAGCTCCTGAGCTCAAGCCATCCACCCGCCTCGACCTCCCAAAGTGTTGGGATTACAGGCATGAGCCACTATGCCCAGCCTTCATTGTTGTCTTATATTAAGGAATTGCCACAGCCACTACAACTTTCAGCAACCACCACCCTAATCAGTCAGCAACTATCAACATTGAGGCAAGACCTTCCACCGGAAAAAAAGATTAGGACTCACTGAAGGCTTAGACGATTGTTAGCATTTTTTGCAATAAAGTATTTTTTAATTAAGATGTGTACATTGTGTTTTTTGTTTTTTTTTTTTTTTTTTTTTGAGACGGAGTCTCGCTCTGTCGCCCAGGCTGGAGTGCACTGGCCGGATCTCAGCTCACTGCAAGCTCCGCCTCCCGGATTTACGCCATTCTCCTGCCTCAGCCTCCCGAGTAGCTGGGACTACAGGCGCCCGCCACCTCGCCCGGCTAAGTTTTTGTATTTTTTTTAGTAGAGACGGGGTTTCACCGTGTCAGCCAGGATGGTCTCGATCTCCTGACCTCGTGATCCGCCCGTCTCGGCCTCCCAAAGTGCTGGGATTACAGGCTTGAGCCACCGCGCCCGGCCTGTGTTTTTAAATATAATGCTATTGCACACTTAACAGACTGTAGTACTTAGGTAAATATGACTTTTACATGCACTGAGAAGCCAAAAAGTTTATGTGACTCACTTTATTGTAATATTTGCTTTGTTATAGTGGTCTAAAATCAAACAGGCAATTTCTCTGTGGTACACCTGTACTTAGTTCCAGTTCTAAGCAAAGGTCTTTGGCAAGGAGGAAATTAGGTCCAATTTTAGATTGTGAACTCTGATCTGCTAAAAAGTTTAATGAACCTTCTTGTTCCAACCTAACACTGAATAGCAAGCCAGCTTTCCCCATAGGATGTCTTTCAGTGACGTAAACAGAGAGGTTTAAGGCTGGAGGAAATTTGAGGACTGCACGAAGGACTGTCCAGGGATAGTTAAAATGGTGCCCAGATGGTTACCATTACACCACCTGCAACTCAGTGCCTTTGAAAAGCTATCTGTGAAGGGAATTATGTTTTCCCATTAACTTCTATTAATAATTTCAAAGGTGCATCTATGAAAAATAGAGACAGTAGAAAAAGGTGACACTGTCAGAGCTTGGAGAATACTGTTCTTCAGGGAGTGTCTTACTGTCAAAGATTCTGATGTTATTGCTAGGCAGTAGAGCCCAAGTGTTAGGATTTTTTTTTTAACTCCCTAGGAGATTTCAAATTGCAGTCATAATCGAAATCATCTGATATACAACAGTGCATCTCCAACATGAATAAACATACAGATAACCTGGGGATCTTATTGAAATGGGTCTCAGAGGGTAAAATCCCGGACAAGGAATATATCATCAAAGGATTTGAAAACATGTCAGCTGCATTTATGGGAATGCTGAAAGGAGATAATTTGGGGAAAACAATAGTGAAAGTATGAAAAAAAGGACACATGGAATCTGGAGGCCATTTAGAAGATTATTTAATTTGTTTTTCACCATTTGGCAAAAACGTATACTACCTTAAATGTCTAAGAAACAGTACTTGTAATGAGTTCAATCTACTTAATAAAATACATTTAAGTGGTAAAAAAAAATGCAGATTCTGATTCAGGAGGTCTAAAGTGATGCCTAAGAGTCTATGTTTCTAAAAATTTCAGGGAATGCCAGGGCTGCCGGTCTGTGAAACACACCTGGAGCAGAAAGGCTCCACTAGACAGCAACATGCAAGAGGGTGGCACTAATTTAATCAGAAAAACCCAGAGGGCAATTTGGAGACACAAAAAGTGGAACCTGTAGAAAACAGAAACAAGGTTCTTTAGCTTTGGCTACTGTGAGATCACATTGCAGAGAAATCCATGAGTGGAACTCCATCTTCCTTGCTCTGTTTCCATAAACTCATCAAGCAACTACATCATTAAGCTGTTGTGATCTAAGTCAAACATTGTAGGGATGGGGAGAGAGCAGCTTCCTTTTATGAGTAGAAACAATCTAGAGTGGGAAAGATGTATTCATCTTCTTTTTGTGTGACACCAGCCTGCTACAAGCTGTAAACAGGGGAACTCATTTGGCACACTTTCCCTGCAGCGATTTGTCAGATGTCATAATTCCATGAATAAAAAGCCATTGGGAAAGAATAATGAATGTATTCCTTAGTACTGAATTTCTGTTTATCCTGATATCTCTTGAGTCTCAGCTTTCATCTGGATACCAACATTATTTTAATATTAATATTATTAAGCTTTCTGGAAAAAATTTTTATTATACTTTAAGTTCTGGGATATATCTGCAGAAAGTGCAGATTTATTACACAGGTATACATGTACCATGGTGGTTTACCTCATGACAAACCTGTCATCTACATTAGGTATTTCTCCTAATGCTATCCCTCTCCTTGCCCCCCACCCCACAACAGGCCCTGGTGTGTGATGTTTCCCTCCCTGTGCCCATATGTTCTCCTTGTTCAATTCCCACTTACAAGTGAGAACATGCAGTGTTTGGTTTTCTGTTGTTGGGTTAGTTTGCTGAGAATGATGGTTTCCGGCTCATCCATGTCCCTGCAATGGACATGAATTCATTCTTTTTTATGGCTGCATAGTATTCCATGGTGTATATGTGCCACGTTTTCTTTATCCAGTCTATCATTGATGGGTATTTGGGTTGGTTCCAAGTCCTTGCTATTGTGAATATTGCTGCAATAAACCTATGTGTGTATGTGTCTTTATAGTAGAATGATTTATAATACTTTGGCTATTTACCTATTAATGGAATTGCAGGGTCAAAGGGGAATTTCTGGTTCTCTATCCCTGAGAAACTGCCACACTGGCTTCCACAATGGTTGAGCTAATTTACACCCCCACCAACAGTATAAAAGCATTCCTATTTTTCCACATCCTCTCCAGCATCTGTTGCTTCCTGACTTTTTATTAATCACCACTCTAACTGGCATGAGATGGTATCTCATTGTGGTTTTGATTTGCATTTCTCCAATGACCAGTGATGATGAGCTTTTTTTCAAATGTTTGTTGACTGCATAAATGTCTTCTTTTGAGAAGTGTCTCTTCATATCCTTTGCCCACTTTTCAATGGGGTTGTTTTTTTCTTGTAAATTTGTTTAAGTTTCTTGTAGATTCTAGACATTAGCCCTTTGTCAGATGGATTACAAAAATTATTTCCCACTCTGTAGTTTGCCTGTTCACCCTGATGATAGTTTCTTTTGCTGTGCAGAAGCTCTTTAGTTTAATTAGATCCCATCTGGTTTTGCTGCCATTGCTTTTGGTGTTATAGTCTTTGCCCATGCCTATGTCCTGAATGGTATTACCTAGGCTTTCTTCTAGGGTTTTTATGGTTTTAGGTCTTACGTTTAAGTCTTTAATCCATCTTGAGTTAATTTTTGTATAAGGTGTAAGGAAGGGGTCAAGTTTCAGTTTTCTGCATATGGCTTGCCAGTTTTCCCAACACCATTTATTAAGTAGGAAATGCTTTCCCCATTGCTTCTTTTTGTCAGGTTTGGCAATGATCAGATGGTTGTAGATGTGTGGTGTTATTTCTGAGGTCTCTGTTCTGTGCCATTGGTCTGTTTATCTATTTTGGTACCAGCACCATGTTGTTTTGGTTACTGTAACCTTGTAGTATACTTTGAAGTCAGGTAGTGTGATGCCTCCGGCGTTGCTCTTTCTGCTTAGGATTGTCTTGACTATACAGGCTCTTTTTTGGTTCCACAGGAAATGTAAAGTAATTTTTTCTAATTCTGTGAAGAGAGTCAATGGTAGCTTGATGGGAATAGCATTGACTCTATAAATTACTTTGGGCAGTATGACCATTTTCACGATATTGATTCTTCCTATCCATGAGCATGGAATGTTTTTCCATTTATTTGTGTCCTTTATTATTTCCTTGAGCAGTGGTTTGTAGTTCTTGAAGAGGTCTTTCACATCCGTTGTAAGTTGGATTCCTAGATATTTTATTCTCTTTGCAGCAATTGTGAATGGGAGTTTGCTCATGATTTGGCTCTCTGTCTACTATTGGTATATAGGAATGCTTGTGATTTTTGCCATTGATTTTGGATCCTGAGATTTTGCTGAAGTTGCTTACCAGCTTAAGGAGATTTTGGGCTGGGACAATGGGGTTTTCTAAATATACAATCATGTCATCTGCAAACAGAGACAATCTGACTTCCTCTCTTCCTATTTGAATACCCTTGATTTCTTTCTCTTGCCTAATTGCCCTGACCAGAACTTCCAAAACTATGTTGAATAGGAGTGGTGAGAGAGGGTATCCTTGTCTTGTGCTGGTTTTCAAAGGGAAGGCTTCCAGCTTTTGCCCATTCAGTATGATATTGACTGTGGGTTTGTCATAAATAGCTCTGATTACTTTGAGATATATTCCATCAACACATAGTTTATTGAGTGTTTTTAGCATGAAGGAGTGTTGAATTTTATGGAAGGCCTTTTCTGCATCTACTGAAATAATCTTATATGTAGTTTTTCTCATTGGTTCTGTTTATGTGATGGATTATGTTTATTGATTTGCATGTGTTGAACCTGCTTTGCATCCCAGGGAAGAAGCTGACTTGATCATGGTGGATAAGCTTTTTAATGTGCTGCTGGATTTGGTTTGTCAGTATTTTATTGAAGATTTTTGCATCGATGTTCATCAGGGATATTGGCCTGAAATTCTCCTTTTTTGTTGTTGTGTCTCTGCCTGGTTTTGGTATCTGGATGATGTTGGCCTCATAAAATGAGTTAGGGAGGAGTCCCTCTTTTTCTGTTGTTTGGAATAGTTTCAGAAGGAATGGTACCAGCTCCTTTGTACCTCTGGTAAAATTCAGCAGGGAATCTGTCTGGTCCTGGGCTTTTTTTGGTTGGTAGGCTATTAATTACTGCCTCAATTACAGAACTTGTTATCGGTCTATTCAGGGATTCAATTTCTTCCTGGTTTAGTCTAGGGAGGGTGTAGGTGTCCAGGAATTTATCCATTTCTTCTACATTTTCTAGTTTATTTGCACAGAGGTGTTTATAGTATTCTCCGATGATAGTTTGTATTCCTGTAGGATTGACTGTTTTTTTTTTTTTTTTTTTTTTTTTTTGAGATGGAGCCTCACTCTGTCACCCAGACTGGAGTATAGTGGTGCGATCTCTGCTCACTGCAAGCTCTGCCTCTGGGGTTCACGCCATTCTCCTGACTCAACCTCCCAAGTAGCTGGAATTACAGGCACCCACCACCACGCCCATCTAATTTTTTTTTTTTGGATTTTTAGTAGAGATGGGGTTTCACCATGTTAGCCAGGATGGTCTCGATCTCCTGACCTCGTGATCCGCCTGCCTCGGCCTCCGAAAGTGCTGGGATTACAGGTGTGAGCCACCGTGCCCAGCCCATTCATTGACTTTTTGAAGGGTTTTTTTGTGTCTCTATCTCCTTCAGTTCCACTCTTGATCTTAGTTATTTCTTGTCTTCTGCTAGCTTTTGAATGTGTTTGCTCATGCTTCTCTAGTTCTTTTAATTGTGATGTTAGGGTGTTGATTTTAGAACTTTCTTGCTTTCTCCTGTGAGCATTTAGTGCTATAAATTTCCCTCCAATACTGCTTTAGCTGTGTCCCAGAGATTCTGGTACATTGTGTCTTTGTTCTCATTGGTTTCAAAAAGCTTATTTATTTCTGCCTTAATTTCGTTATTCACCCAGTAGTGATTCAGGAGCAGGTTGCTCAGTTTCCATGTAGTTGTGAAGTTTTGAGTGAGCCTCTTTTTTTTTTTTTTTTTTTTTTTTTTGAGGTGGAGTCTCGCTCTGTCACCCAGGCTGGAGTGCAGTGGCCAGATCTCAGCTCACTGCAAGCTCCGCCTCCTGGGTTTAAGCCATTCTCCTGCCTCAGCCTCCCGAGTAGCTGGGACTACAGGCACCCGCCTTCACGCCCGGCTAAATTTTTTTTGTATTTTTTAGTGGAGACGGGGTTTCACCGTGTTAGCCAGGATGGTCTCGATCTCCTGACCTCGTGATTCATCCGTCTTGGCCTCCCAAAGTGCTGGGATTACAGGCTTGAGCCACCGCGCCTGGCTTGAGTGAGCTTCTTAATCCTGACTTCTAATTTGATTGCACTGTGGTCTGAGACAGTGTTTGTTATGATTTCTGTTCTTTTGCATGTGCTGAGGATTGTTTTACTTCCAATTATGTGGTTTATTTTAGAATAAGTGCTATGTGGTGCTGAGAAGAATGTATATTCTGTTGATGTGAGGTGGAGAGTTATCTATTAGGTCCTCTTGGTCCAGAACTGAGTTCAAGTCCTGAAAATCCTTGTTAATTTTCTGTCTCATTGATCTGTCTAATATTGACAGTGGGATGTTAAATTCTCCCACTATTATTGTATGGGAGTCTAAGTCTCTTTGTAGGTCTCTAAGAACTTGCTTTATGAATCTGGGTGCTCCTGTATTGGGTGCATATATATTTAGGATAGTTAGCTCTTCTTGTTGCATTGATCCCTTTACCATTATGTAATGCCCTTCTTTGTCTTTTTTGATCGTTGTTGGTTTAAAGTCTGTTTTATCAGAGACTAGGACTGCAACCCCTGCTTTTTTTTTTTTTTTTTCTTCCCATTTGCTTGGTAAATCTTCCTCCATCCCTTTATTTTGAGCCTATGAGTGTATTTGCACATGAGATGGGCCTCCTGGATATAGCACACCGATGGGGCTTGACTCTTTATCCAATTTGCCAGTCTGTGACTTTTAATTGGGTCATTTAGCCCATTTACATTTAGGGTTAATATTGTTATGTGTTAATTTCATCCTGTCATTATGATGCTAGCTGGTTATTTTGCCCATTAATTGATGCAGTTTTTTCATAGTGTCAATGGTCTTTACATTTTGGTTTGTTTTCACAGTGGCTGGTACCGGTTGTTCCTTTCCATATTTAGTGCTTCCTTCAGGAGCTCTTGTAATGCAGGCCTGGTGGTGACAAAATCCCTCAGCATTTGCTTGTCTGTAAAGGATTTTATTTCTCCTTCACTTGTGAAGCTTAGTTTGGCTGGATATGAATTTCTGGGTTGAAAATTCTTTTCTTTAAGAATGTTGAATATTGGCCCCCACACTCTTCTGGCTTGTAGGGTTTCTGCAGAGAGATCCGCTGTTAGTTTGATGGGCTTCCCTTTATGGATAACCTGACCTTTCTCTCTGGCTGCCCTTAACATTTTTTCTTTCCTTCATTTCAACCTTGATGAATCTGATAATTCTGTGTCTTGGCGTTGCTCTTCTTGAGGAGTATCTTTGTGGTGGTCTCTGTATTTCCTGAATTTGAATGCTGGCCTGTCTTGCTAGGTTGTGGGGGGGTTCTCCTGGATAAAATCCTGAAGTATGTTTTCCAACTTGGTTCCATTCTCCCCGTCACTTTCAGGTACAACAATCAAATGTAAGTTTGGTCTTTCCCCATAGTCCCATATTTCTGGGAGGCTTTGTTCATTCCTTTTCATTCCTTTTTCTCTAACCTTTTGTTCATGCTTTATTTCATTAAGTTGATCTTCAATCTCTGATATCCCTTCTTCTGCTTGGTTGATTCAGCTATTGATATTTTTGTATGCTTCACAATGGTCTTGTGCTGTGTTTTTCAGTTCCATCAGGTCATTTATGTTCTTCTCTAAACTGGTTATTCTAGTTAGCAATTCTTCTAACCTTTTATCAGTTTCTTAGCTTCCTTGCATTGGGTTAGAACATGCTCCTTCAGCTTGGAGGAGTTTGTTATTACCCACCTTCTGAAGCCTACTTCTGTCAATTTGTCAAACTCATTCTATATCCAGTTTTGTTCCATTGCTGGTGAGCAGCTGTGATCCTTTGGAGGAGAAGAGGTGTTCTGGTTTTTAGAATTTTCAGCCTCTTTGCACTGGTTTTTCCTCATCTTCATGGATTTATCTACCTTTGGTCTTTGCTTTTGGTGACCTGTGGATAGAGTTTTTGTGTGGTCATCCTTTTTGCTGATGTTGATGCTATTGCTTTCTGTTTGTTGGTTTTCCTTCTAACAGGCCCCTCTTCTGCAGATCTGCTGGAATTTACTGGGGGTCCACTCCAGATCCTGTTTGCCTGGGTATCATGAGTGAAGGCTGCAGAACAGTAAAGATTGCTACCTGCTCCTTCCTCTGGAAGCTTCATCCCAGAGGGGCACCTGCCAGATGCCAGCTGGAACTCTCCTGTATGAGGTCTCTGTCAACCCCTGCTGGGAGGTGTCTCCCAGTTAGGAGGCACCAGTGTTAGGGACCCACCTGAGGAGGCAGCCTATCCCTTAGCAGAACTCCAGCACTGTGCTGGGAGATTCGCTGCTCTCTTCAGAGCTGGCAGGTAGGAACGTTTAAGTCTGCTGAAGTTGCACCCACAGCCACCCCTTCCCCCAGGTGCTCTGTCCCAGGGAGATGGGAGTTTTATCTATAAGCCCATGACTGGGGCTGCTGCCTTTGTTTCAGAAGTGCCCTGCCCAGAAAGAAGGAATCTAGAGACGTAGTCTGGCTATAGTGGCTTTGCAGCTCAGTGGTGGGCTCCACCCAGTCCAAACTTCCAGGTGCCTTTGTTTACACTGTGAGGGAAAATCACCTACTCAAGTCTCAGTAATGGCAGACACCCCTCCCCCGACCAAGCAGGAGCATCCCAGGTCAACTTCAGACTGCTGTGCTAGCAGCGAGAATTTCAAGCCAGTGGATCTTAGCTTGCTGGGCTCCGTGGGGGTGGAACCCGCCGAGCCAGACCACTTGGCTCCCTGGCTTCAGTCCGCTTTCCAGGGGAGGGAACGGTTCTGTATTGCTGGCATTCCAGTGCCACTGGGGTATGAAAAAAGACTCCTGCAGCTAGCTCGGTGTCTGCCCAAATTGCCACCCAGTTTTGTATTTGAAACCCAGGGTTATTGTGGTGTAGCCACCTGAGGGACTCTCCTGGTCTGTGGGTTGTGAAGACCATGGAAAAATCGTAGTATCTGGGCTGTAATGCACAGTCCCTCATGGCACAGTCCCTCATGGCTTCCTCTGGCTAGGGGAGGGAGTTCCCTGACCCCTTGTGCTTTCCAGGTGAGGCAACACCCAACCCTGCTTCTGTTCACCCTCTGTGGGCTGCACCCACTGTCTAACCAGTCCCAGTGAGATGAATCGGGTACTTCAGTTGGAAATGCAGAAATCACCTGTCTTCTGCGTTGATCTCACTGGGAGCTGCAGACTGGAGCTGTTCCTATTTGGCCATCCTGCCCGGGTATCTTTTTTTTTTTTTTTTTTTTTTTGAGACAGAGTTTCACTCTTGTCGCCCAGGCTGGAGTGCAATGGTGCGATCTTGGCTCACTGCCACCTCCACCTCCTGGGTTCAAGCGATTCTCCTTCCTCAGCCTTCTTAGTAGCTGGGATTACAGGTGCCCACCATCACGCCCAGCTAATTTTTTTTGTATTTTTAGTAGAGATGGGGTTTCACCATGTTGGCCAGGCTGGTCTCGAACTCCTAACCTCAGGTGATCCCCCCACCTTGGCCTTCCAAAATCCTGCGATTACAGGCATGAACCACCACGCCCAGCTGAGAATTTTTATCTGATACATAAACACATGGTATATTTGGTAAAGTAATACAAGAATAATATTTCAGGATTTCCATTCTCCGTAAATGTTTGGACCTAGCTTTAGTAGTTGTAACACTACTGAGGTTTCTTATGGCTTTTTTTAAACATTGGTTGAGATGGAAATATGGGTGCTGATTTTAATTTTCATATGACCAAATAAAGATGCATGTGATTCAGGAGGTTTCTTCTAGGACAGCAGTCCCCAAATTTTTTTGTCCTATGGTTCCTTTTCATCCTTAAAAATTTGTGAGAATTCAATTTGCTTTTGTTTACATGGGTTATATCTACTGATACTCTTTTAAAAACTAAAACTGAGAGAATTTAAAAATATTTGTCCACCTTAAAATAACAAAGCTTCACATTATCATAAACACTTTAGAAAAATTAAGTTTGTTTTAAAAAATGAAATTATGAAAAGAGTGGCATTTTAAAAATCTTTTTGAAAATCTTTTTTGAGCCTGCCTTAATAGAATACAGTTTGGATGTCATATCTGCTTCAGCATTTAAGTTGTTGTGATATGTGGCATTAGTTAAAGCGTATAAAGAAAATCTGGCATCTCAAGATCTATGATCTAGAAAAGGAAGAGTATTTTAATATTCTTCCAGATAATTGTGGCTATCCCTCTTTTTACACTACAGCGAAACTCAACAAGTGTTCCTTTCTGAAAGGTTAACTGCAATGTGGAATAAGAAACCACATCGATGAACTTTTATTTTCTGTCACATTAAAATCCACTGTTCTTTCTCACTCTTTGAACGGATCTTTTACCCAGGCATAATTTGGTGACATTAGGACTATCTTGATTCCCTGAGTTATGGAGATCTCCCAAATGTTGGTGCATTTCATTATGTATTATCAAAAACACATTCATTAATATCCTCACCATTCTCATCAGAAAAGTCTTTATGTATTGGAAAGTTATCAAGTTCATGGTGGCAAATACAAATTTTCTAAAACTCAAATTGTCACTTGCAAGCTCAAACTTTATCACTGGCAACAAATGCTATCAGTTTTCCTTAAAGTGACAGAACCAATTTGTTCATTAAAAAAATAAAATTAGCCAAGTAGTCATGTCTTAATACCAACAGTTTGTTCATTAGTCATTCTTTCAACTGAAAATGGTGTTCCAAGAAAAATATGGTTAGTTCAACTCCACAAGTCCTTTTCCTCAAGATAACCATCATAACTCACATGCAGTAGAAGTGTTTTCTATGCATACTTTCCACTTAGTCACATAGGATTAAAAACATGTATGCTCAATAGCCAAGATTTAGTAACAGTATAAATAACAGTATAAATAAAAAACAAATTTATACTACTCTATTGAAGATCCTAAGTAAAACTGGCCTTTTGTTTTTTAAATTGTAAGTGTGTGGCAATGACAACCAGTAGTTTGAAACCACTTCCTTAATTTTTCCCAAGGCACCAGCCATGTTGCCTACCATTAATTTTGCACTACCATTATTATTATTATTATTATTATTTTTTGAGATGGAATCTTGCTCTGTTACGCAGACTGGAGTGCAGTGGTGCACTCTCTGCTCATTTCAACCTCTGCCTCCTGGGTTCAAGGGATTCTCCTGCCTCAGCCTCCTGAGTAGCTGGGACTACAGGCACACACCACCACACTTGACTAATTTTTGTATTTTTAGTAGAGATAGGGTTTCACCATGTTGGCCAGGCTGGTCTCAAATTCCTGACCTCAAGTGATCCGCCCACCTCGGCCTCCCAGAGTGCTGGGATTATAGGCATGAGCCTGTGCCCTGCCTGCACTGCCATTATTTGACCACAGAAAGGGTTTATATTTATGCTTTTCTTTTTTCTGTTTTTTGAGACAGAGTCTCGCTCTGTCGCCCAAAATGACTACTATCTTCTGCAGTAGTGCCCTATGTAACACATCTGGGAAACACTGTATTAAATACCCTCTTTAGTCCTTTCTACTTCAACATCCAATGAAAATTTATGGTTCCATCTATCTGCCATATTATCTCTTTGAACTGACGTAACTTCAGGGAATGGAGAAATTTTACCAATTTTTATTAGGCTTCAATATTCTTTTCTATGATTTATTAATCAAGTTTTGATTTACATCTGCAATATCTAACACAGTGCCTGGAACAGGCTATGTGTTTTGAAAATGTTTACTCCTTTATATCTTATCACTCTTAACAGAGAATTGGAGGCATTTTTTGCAAAAACACACACAATATGACAAATGCATTCTAAAACTCCAATCAAACACAAAGGTACAGCATGAACAATTAAGATTGGGTTGTAAATTTGACCCCAAGCTTCCTGAAGTCCAAAGAAACAGGAAATTTCAATCAGTTATTATAGAAAAGCCACATTATTGCCCAGGCACGGTGGTTAATGCCTGTAATCCCAGCATTTTGGGAGGCCAAGGCTGGTGAATTACAAGGTCAGGAGTTTCAGACCAGCCCGGTCAGCATGGTGAAACTCCATTTCTACCAAAAATACAAAAAATTAGCTGGGCATGGTGGCATGCACCTGTAGTCCCAGCTACTCAGGAGGCTGAGGCAGGAGAATTGCTTAAACCCAGCAGGTAGACGTTGTAGTCAGCCAAGAGCGCACCACTGCACTCCAGCCTGGGCAACAGAGTGAGACTCCATCAAAAAAAAAAAGAAAAAGCCACATGGAAATGATTCCAAGCCACATCCAGAGGTGGACTGAGACAGTTTAATAAATAATAGATGTAGACTTCTGTTCTAATTTATGACTAGTAAAATATAACTTTTTTTATAATTTGACTATATTTCATTGATAATTTTTATAAAAGTTACTTCTGATTGTACTTGTAAGGAGCCAAGTTGTCTACGAAGTAATCTAGGAAGTTCTCTCTCTCGTTTGTTGCATAAGTTAAAATCCTCTCATTATTCACTATGAAATCTCTAAACTCACAACAACACATGCCAATCATTCTAGAAGGATTAAAGTTGGTAAGGAAGCCTACACGTATTTATTCATATATTTATGTATTCAGAAATTGAGCATCTTCTATGTACAAAACCACGGTGTATGTGGTATAATCACCTATGTAAGACTTTCATACTTGCTTCAAGTCAGGAATCCAGACAATTTGTCATACAAATAATTATTTTCCTTAAAAAAAATACTTATAATACTTAAGAAGCAGCTAAAAGTAACCAACTTTTGCATTCAGTAGGGGCAAACTGTATTCAGTGCTTGGATAAGAATTCATATCAAGTATATGTGCCAATAAGCTTCGGTCTACACAATATAATATGAAGATGTGTAGAAAATATAAATGGATTTGAAGTGGATTTGGGGGACAGATGAATTATGTGTGGAGAGAAAAAAGAGGAAGATTACATGTTAAAGCAAGAAAGCATGAGTAACAAAACTGAGAACCAGGCTCTGTCTTCATTTTGCAGTTGCTAGTGAAGCAATCTTGAATAAATCTTTCAAAAACTTTTTCTCTCACTCTTCTAAACGTGAGTCCTTCACCACAACCAGGTGGTTATGTTCATGTCTTGGAAATTCAGGTTTAGTCTACCTAATCATTGTGACTTTATTCAAGCTGGTCTCTATCAAAGAATAGTCTCTTCCATTCCTCTCTTCCCATTCAAAATTCTATCTGTTCTCCAAGACAGTCAAGACAGAGTTCAAACTTCACGTCATACATGAAACCGACCTCAATATTTTGCATCTCATGGCATTCTCATCCCCCTTGTAATTCTTAAAGCATGTATAACATGTATACCATTAATTTAGAAAATAATTCACAGCTTTTGACTATTAACTATTTGGTCATCAGATGTTACATCTCCCTATTTAGCTGCTATTAGCCTTACAATACTAAATTCTAGCATTCTCAGTCCCTGACACAATACTAAACACATACATGATAGTTGCTCAATAAGTACTTGTAGAATTTAATGGAAGTTCGCTAATCTATGAAAAAGATTACTTACTGCCTACCAATGGTGAAGAGGTATTTCTATTAACAAGACAGTCACTAGTTACCAAAGTGATTCTTAGACTATCTAAACATTGAGGGCCCCCCGGCAGGCTCCATGAGTATCTTTAATAGGACGTTTCCCCCAAAATACTCTACCCAGACCTTCATAGTTTTCACTTTGTCTTTTTATTAAGCAGACTCACTAGACTTTCCTGCCCTGTCAATTGTCTGTGGTTCATTTATTCATATAATAGAGCTGGGTAGATCATAGTGAGTAATAAAATAATGTTATTTCACATTTCACTGTGTTGTACCCATTTTGTTGTGTCAGGAACTCATATATAAGGACATTGTATTCATCCTTACTCACTAAGCTCTTTTCAGTTTATAGTTCCATTGGTAAATAAATGAAGGTGTTTCATTATTGTCACAGCTGTTTTGGCAAATGATAATGTTTTCATAGATTTTAACATGATTTTGACTTGCTTCTTTCAGCACAAAAATAATAATAATTTATATAGTTAAAAAGACCAGTTATTACACTAAGTCAATGAAGGAACCAGTCCATGTCATGAAAATCCTCATGGCATCTTGTTCACACATGGAAGTGCCCAGGTAGATTACATGCGACCCTGAAAAATCTGTTAGATGCACATCACCAGGGTGACTAGAATCATCATGCTGGAACTGTGTGGCCTATTAATTTTTCTTAACTTTGCATGATGATACTAATAGGTCTATTCTAATTCTTTCCTACATTTATATTGTTAGAGGATAAAAGGGAAGAAAAATATTTTAAAGAACAAACACATAGGCTTCATTTGGCATCCCATATTCAATGGTCCTTTAAGACAATATATTTCAGTTAGTTTTTCCAAATAAGTATCATCCAAAAGGTTAACATGGGATAGATGTTAGATAAATAATGGACCTAAAGATCCAGGCATGACATTTTCTCAAGCTGGAAACAATTTGAGCAACATGAAATTAAAGAACCCACATAGCAAAGACAATCCTAAGCAAAAACAACAAAGCTGGAGGCATCACGCTACCTGACTTCAAACTATACTACAAGACTACAGTAACCAAAACAGCATGGTATTGGTACCAAAACAGATATACAGATCAATGGAACAGAACAGAGGCCTCAGAAACACACATCTACAACCATCTGATCTTAGACAAACCTGACAAAAACAAGATATGGGGAAAGGATTCCCTATTTAATAAATGGTGTTGGGAAAACTGGTGAGCCATATGCAGAAAGCTGAAACTGGATCCCTTCTTACACCTTATACAAAAATTAGCGCAAGATGGATTAAAGATTTAAACATAAGACCTAAAACCATAAAAACCATAGAAGAAAATCTAGGTAATACCATTCAGGACACAGGCATGGGCAAAGACTTCATGACTATAACACCAAAAGCAATGGCAACTAGAGCCAAAATTGACAAATAGGATCTAATTAAACTAAAGAGCTTCTCCACAGTAAAACAAACTATCATCAGAGTGAACAGGCAACCTACAGAATGGGAGAAAATTTTTGCAATCTATCCATCTGACAAAGGGCTAATATCCAGAATCTACAAAGAACTCAAACAAATTTACAAGAAAAAATCAAACAACTCCATCAAAAGGTGGGCAAAGGATATGCAGCCAACAAACATATGAAAAAAAAGCTCATCATCACTGGTCATTGGAGAAATGCAAATCAAAACCACAATGAGATACCATCTCATGCCAGTTAGAATGGTGATCATTAAAAAGTCAGGAAACAACAGATGCTGGAGAGGATGTGGAGACATAGGAATGCTTTTACACTGTTCGTGTGAGTGTAAATTAGTTCAACCATTGTGGAAGACAGTGTGGTGATTCCTCAAGGATCTAGAACTAGAAATACCATTTGACCCAGCAATCCCATTACTGGGTTAATACCAAAGTATTATAAATCATTCTACTATAAAGACACATGCACACGCATGTTTACTGCGGCATTGTTCACAATAGCAAAGACTTGAAACCAACCCAAATGCCCATCCACGATAGACTGGATAAAGAAAATGAGGCACATATACACCATGGAATACTATGCAGCCATAAAAAAGGATGAGTTCATGTCCTTTGTAGAGACATGGATGAAGCTGGAAACCATCATTTTCAGCAAACTATCACAAGAACAGAAAACTAAATATCACATGTTCTCACTTGCAAGTGGGAATTGAACAATGAGAACACATGGATACAGGGGCAGCGGCATCACACACCAGGGCCTGTCAGGGGGTGGGGGGCTGGAAGAGGGATAGCTTTAGAAGAAATACCTAATGTAGATAATGGGTTGATGGGTGCAGCAAACCACCACGGCACATGTATACCTATGTAACAAACCTGCACATTCTGTACATGTACCCCAGAACTTAAATATATATATATTCCATTTATAATTACCTTGAGACTTCATGTAATTGATCTAATTACACCCACTATGTGAAGCATCCACATTGCCTTTTTATGATCTAAACCTAACTTTAATGTTTTCTTCGTGAATCATTGACGGCAGGCCCAAACTGAAACCCAGAAGAACTGCTGAGCTAAGAAATCTTCAACTCAGCTAATTCAACCAAGAGAATTTACAGCAAAGAATCCTTAAAGATGTGTGTGACTTGTCTAGTGCAGCATTTTCAGGACTGGGAGGAATCACACATCTCAAGGATCCACCCAGAATTCCTCAGGAATTATATTTCTCATCACAAATGGTACTGCTAAAACATTGAAGACAGATGACTTGCAGCATAGTATTTTGTGATCTGTATTGAACAATCCATTTGATCAGGGATCTAAACTCAGAATTAGAATTGCTGCAAATTTTTAATAATTACTAGAACCCCTCCTACCATTTATGATATGCTGTGTTTCAGATAGCAAGTCCAATTAAACTGACATTAATGTCACCATTTTACAGATATCTGAAAATCGATGAAGTTAAGTAACTTGCAACAGGTCACACAGCTAAACATTAGAAAGAGACCAAAAGGAAGACTGTGAAGTGAGGTGTAAGAGGAAAGAAGGACTAATATATAAGAGGTGTCATAGGATAATAAACATTTTCTTCTTTATTCTGAGAACAATGTGATGCTACTGGAAGATTTTTAGAAAAAAAGAATGAGATGACACAGAATAGATGTGGATACATCACTTGAGGGGCAAATGTAGTGGTCCAGATAACAGTGAATAATAGCTTGGACAAGAATGATGCTGGTGGAAAGGTTAAAAACAGGAACATTTGAGAGATATTCAACATGATCACATTAACAGGAGTTAGTGATATGTTGGATACGAAGAGTAAGGGAGAAGTCAGCATCAAGAACAACTCGTGGGTTTCTGGCTAATAGAAATAGACTGATGAGAATATCCTTTACTGAGATAAGAAGTACTGAGTGTTATATGGAAAAATTCTAAGTTCTGGGCTGGACATGTTGGGTTTAAGATGCTTGAGATATCAAGAGAAGTGAGGGCACAGTTGGACATATGGGATTGAATTTAGACAGGAGGTCTTGAATGAAAATATACATTTGTCAGTCATCTGGGCATCCATGGTAATTGAAATATAGTTTGGGCTGATATTCCTTAGGGGAGGAATACAGCATGAGGTAAAACAGGAGGTGGGGAGCAAGGACTATACTTTGAGGAAGATGGGCATGCATGAAGGACACAGAAGAACTGGTCAGAAAATTTACAATAACAAAAAAGTGTATAAGAAAAGTTGAGAGAAGAGATTACCTCAAATAGAAGGGTGTGGGTATCAGAATCCGATCAGGTAATTGAGCTCTGATATTATCCACTGAATTCAGCTACATTGAAGACATTGGTGATGTTCGCAAATAGTATTTTGGTAGATTGTTAAGGGCATAAGTTAGATTGCAATGGATTTGAGAGGAGTGAAAAAAAATGGAGACAATGATTATAGACAACTCTTTCAAGAAATTTGATTGTGAATAGGGAGAGGAGAAACAGGACAAAAACTTAGGAGGGTTATGTGAGGTTCAGGAATTTATTTTATCTAAGAGAGATTTAAACAAGTATAAATGTGCATAGAAATGATCCATACTGATGGTGGAGGTGAAGACTGTGATCCACGTGCCAAAGTCATTAATAAATGGATACCCAGAGGCTGCCAGATGACATAAACCAGGAAATAAAAAGAATGATAGAGCTGAATGGCATGCGTTTCAAAAGACTTTTTCTTATAAAAGGGTAAGGGAGTGCTAAGTTGGAAGAAGCAAAGATAACAACAGTTTGTTTAATCACCAACCACAGGTTTGGCATGAGTAGGAAAAGAATAAATAGCACTACTTTGAGATAGCTATAAGAAATGTCCTGTCCTCAGGAGATGGGCTGGTTTCAGCGAAGGCAAGAGGGCCTTGGGAAAATTGAGAGGAGGTTAGGATACAAGGGCCTCTGCCTATTAGACCGTGAGATCCTTGAGATCAAGGATTCTGCCATATTGATGAGGTAATTTAGACCTATGGTTCTCAAAGCTTTAGAGTGTATCAGAATCACCTGCAGGGCCTGCTAAAACACAGATCGCTGGGTCCTACCCTCAGAGTTTCTGATTTACTAGACCTCAAGTGAGCTCCAGAATATGCATATCTAACAAATTCCCAGGAGATGCTGATGCTGCTGTCTGAGAACCACATTTTGAGAACTCCTGGGATAATCCATGCTATGTGATAACAAACCTGAAATCTCATCAGCTTAATAAAATAAAAGTTTATTTTCACTTATTCATAGTGTAACTGGGTAGCTCTCCAGGGCAGTCTTCTTCTAAGCAGAAATCCAGGAATCCAGGTTGCTCCTCCCTTGTAGTGATGCCATCTGGAACTTGTGGCCTCCAAGGTCAAAAGGCAAGGGAAGAGAGACCTGGAGAGTCACTTAAGATGTTTTCAGCAGTCAGGACTGGAAATGGTTTATTATCTCTGCTCAGCTTCCGTTGATGAGAACTTAGTCTCATGGTTCAAACATCACTACAAGGGACACCGGATGTAAATGTTAAGGAGAGAACATGAATGTTTCGTGAATATTAATCATCTCTGTCAGGGGATCTTCTGTCTCTAACTTCAGCAGAGGGAATGATACCAGTTAAGATCAAGAGCTCAATGTATATTGCCTGGTTCAATAAATGGAATAGAATTTAATAGTTATTTACCAAAACCTCGGTTTTCGCTTTCCTTCAGACAAAGCACCCCTTACAACTAACCACTATTACCTGCTCATATCCCCAACAAACACACACACAAATCATGGCCTCCTCTGAGTTATCTTTTCTCACCTTGCCAGGCTCGACTTTTCATTGCTACATTTGGGACATTCATAGATTGAAGTGATATGCACATGCTGAAATGGAAAAGGAAATTATACTGATTTCAAAAGAAAGGCTATTTCAAGTTCACTCCCCTTTGCTATGAATTCAAACATTTGAAGTAGAATATTGGGTTCAACAAGCAGCCTTATTTTTGAGAAGGCTACACCCTTGGGATGCTCCACTTCCTGTATTACCTTCAAGGTCTTTATTATATTCCAGGGCTGGAGATGGCCGAGTGACAGGAGATCTGACAGTTCTATTAGCCATAGAGCGAGGACAGGTCAATCAAGACTTCTCACATCTCTAAGTAACAAACTGGGTTTCCAATGGTAACCCAGATTCCAGCAGGACGGGCCGCAGTCTTGTTATAAGATGAAGTGGGCTCTTCAAGGTCAGCTTTTACCTCTAGGATCCTCCATCACCCACTTGAAATAGAAAGCATTAGTCTCATTTCTAACATGCTTGCTGCCAACCTCTGGTAGCAACTAGTGCAGAGTATAGAAATACAAACAAGAGAAAGAGAGCAATTTTCTGGGCTCCATGGTGCCAGGAGAGCGAGCTTCGTCCTCCACCACTGTGGTCGTGCAGAAAGGAAAAGATGATGTGATGGGTACTTGAGGTAAACAGACATTTTGATTTCAATCCATGGAGATCAAAGAGGTAATGTTTTAATCTTATTTTCACCTCATTTGCATCTTATTTTTTATCTCCAATTGAAGCACAAATCTCACAATGCTTAATAATTACTTTGTGTGACAAGCACATCTCTTTTAGGAAAAATGAGAAAACTAAGGAAAAAAATGAAAGAAATTCCAATGAGGAGTAAAAAGTGTACTTATTATTCAGTGTCTCAGTACAATTGATATAATGGAGAAGTTTCCTATCAAACAGCAGTTAGATAGCTGTTTTCTTAGAAATATTTTCACAGCATATCATAGATAAAAATTACATTAAAACATGTAGTACCTAGCTGCTGTTTTGAATGTTTGCATAGCACAAATATGTTTAGCCTCAAGTTTTCATGACAGAGACCAAAGGCACAAAAAGTTAGTTTCTAAATTCTTGACCTTAGTGAGATGCCTTTCAAAAGGAGGCTGAGACATTTGTAACAACTGTCACTGAATTCACTTTTCAGACATAAAACTATACTGAGACTTACACAAACATGGTCTGCATTCAGATTTCTACATATCTTGGGAAATGATTGGCTGAATAATATTGTATTTGTAAAATGTCATTGTGGCTTAAGAGCTAGTCCACAGGGAGGAGAAGTTGTTTCAGCATCAGCAATGAACGCCTTATTTTTTTGTATGCTGCTGTAGAGATCTGGGATCCAGAACTGTCCAGTCTCCATCAACATGCAATGTTCCACAGATCAGTGTTTATTAAGGTGCATTTAAAAAGAGAAAAATGATACTGTCCTAGGATCAATTCTGCACTCAGTCTGTAAATGCAGTCGTCCCTAGGTATCCATGGGGAATTGGTTCCAGGATCCCCCTTGAATACCAAAATCCACGGATGCTCACATCCCTTAGATTAAATGCGGTAGTATTTGCATATACGCTATGTACATCTTCCTGTATACTCTAAATCATCTCTAAATTACATTTAATACATAATACAATGCCTATATATCACTTCATTCACAAGGAATCAACATAGTGCTTGGCATATGGCAAATTCAAATTTCGCTTTGTGGACCTTCCTGGATTGTTTTAATATTTCAAAAATATTTAAAATATTTGTAAAATCTGCAGTTGGTTGCATCTACACAGTTGGATAGGAACCTGTGGATCTGGAGGGCTGAGTGTATTTATTGGAGAGCTATTATGTTCAATAGAAATACTTCTACATAATTTTCTACAATACTTACTGAATATAGAGAAAAGTGAAAGCATGAGCCTAGGAACCATAGTTCAGATTTCAGAACGTAAACAGTGAGAGCAGGTTTAAGAGATAAATACATGTGAAATTGCATTGTAACTTATTCCAGCCTATGTGGTATAATGGTAGGGTTTTTATGGATTTTTCAAATGCAAGACTTAAGTTTCTATATCACTCTATCATTTTCTATCTGTGAATCATGGAAAAATTACTTAAGCTCACTGAGCCTCAGTTTCCTTATCCATAAAAGAAACATAATGTTATTTACCTGTAGAGTTGACATGAGAATTAAACGAGCTATATGAAAGAGCCTAATGTGTCATAAACGTTTAATAAATGGTAGCCATAACTGGGCTATATTATCATTCAGCCTTCTGTGAACAGGTTATATTGTATTAATGTATTAATTATATATATTATATTTATATATTAATATATATTAAATGCTGCTTATCAGTCGGGCATGGTGGCTCACACCTGTAACCCCAGCACATTGGGAGGCTAAGGCAGGAAGAGTGCTTGAACCCAGAAGTTGGAGACCAGTCCAGGAAACACAGTGAGTAGAGACTTCATCTCTACAAAAAATAAACAAAATTAGCTGTGCATGGTGGGACATGCTTGTAGTTTCAACTGCGTGGGAGGCTTAGGTGGGAGGATGGCTTGCGCCTGGGAAGTCAAGGCTGCAGTGAGCCAAGATTGTCTCAAAAAAAGAAAAAAAGAAAAGAAATAAAAATGATTTTTATCGAAAAGGATGTGATTTCTAAAAAGAAAGCTTTGTTTATAAAAATTTTTAAAGGATTTAAAAAAATTTTTAAATGATCATACATTTGTGTAACAGTTAACATCAAATATGTATTAGCTCATAAGTATCTATTAACCTAGAAAGCTGGTTTATGTTACAAAGTAAATGTGGATGAAAAATAAGAGAAAATTAATTCTGATTTGTTATTTCATTATACTTTCTATTGGATGTTTGGATTTTTAAATTTCCATTGACCTTTAAACTATTTATGTTTTAGACACATCCCTAGACAATTTAAAAGAAACAAGCTAATCCTGGATATCAAATACAGCACACACATTGAAGTTTACCAAACATCATATAAGGGAAAGGTGATTCCTGAGTCATAGGGTGTAAAGAATTGTAGACATGAAAGTCATTTTAAAAGCTGGTCATTTTTAATTATTTCCTGTGACATCATTTATCATGGTAAAGTGTGAGAGACCTGTTCATAAATATTGGAATTTGAAGGTTGCATTTATAGATAACATAGCTTCTAGGCTTTTTCTAACTGGTCAATTGTCTATAAGTCATTTGTCACAAGGACTAGACACACATTCTTATAGCTCTCAAAAATATTCATTTCTAGAAGGCCATAGTCATAGTTCCTTAAAAGAAAAACTTTAAAAGACATGTATTATTAAAAAATTAGTATGCCTTTTTACCAATATGAAGTTCCTGGATTTCATTTGCTACACTGTTCAATGAGTTAAATGTCAGAAATCAGTAACAAACCCTAAATGTTCCATGCCATCTCTGACAACAGTGTAAATTAAAAGGCTGTCAAGTTATTTAGTTTTAAAGATGAAGGTAGACTTCCTGGCAGTCACATTTTCCATCACTGATGACTCTGACCGTATCCAGAGAGGATATGAACTAACAAAACCCAGACAGGGAAGGAAGGAGAAGGACAAAAGGCAGTGAAAAGCATAATGAAAAAAAGAAAAACAGAAAAAGAACAGTTTCCAAAGCAGGAATAGAAGTAACGGAAGTAAATAGTTATTTTTCCAACTACCTTGAATATAAAGAGAATTCAAGAAAATCAGAAATTTTTTTCCAGTAAGATACGGTAAATAAACAAAAAGACACCCCTCCAGAATCAGCTGTTTTTAACTTAAATGCAATTGTCCTTGTGGGGAAAAACACATTAGAAGCAAATGTTTTCAAACTGCATTATAAATACAGGTTATATTTCATGTCTTAGTGTTAGGAGTGGCTGAGTAAGCCTGCTAGACATTTGGCTCTCCTACCCAATCCAAGCAGTAGTACCAAGGCAGCAGCTCTGATGAAATAGTTTGAGAATGAAAGCAGGGTATGGGAAACTAATTGGATTTCTTATATTTCTTATCTAATGTGTCCTTTTGGAAAGAAATGAATCTCATTTCTTTCATGAAAGTAAATTCTAGAATTAGGATTCATTTATGCTAATTTCTGTATAGATATCTGGTTGTGCTATTTTTATATACAATATCATATCTGTACATTTTCCCATAAAAATACTAAAATGAACAACCACACAAGCAAAGATTACTGTTAATCTGTTCAGATGACAAATTCCTATAGAGGATAAAGACTAATACTTGACAGTATTTATATTGTTACAGTGAGATACCATTAAAATAGATGGATTTATAATACTGCTGTTAAAATATGTTCCCTAAATTGTAATTCAATACAGTAAAATTTCTGATTCAATAAGGCCCAGTGTGACTGTCAGGTAACATTACCTTGTAATGGATTCCACTACATATACATTTATCCACACATGCACATTAATAAATGTATAGGCAAATGCCATGTTTTGAAAAATTGTGAACAGCAAATAGCATTCGTTTCTGATCTATTATTAATTTTGTTTCTTCTGTAGCTGTCATGTATAACTAGCCCATTTGCATTATATGAACATTCCCCAGAATACAGTATTTAAGAAAGAATTCTACAAATCCAAGATAGCAGCGTCCACAGGTCCTAGCCATATGGTATATACTTGTTCTTTGAGTTACTGCTTGCTTAAAAGAACCAGAGTGGTTTCCCGCACAGATACAAGATGGGACAACTCCTAGTGCACTTCCCTTCTTGGGTACTTTCTAGGTAACTGACATTGTCCAGCAGGTGTATATCTCTTCTTATCTGAGAGTCAAACGCAGAAGCTAGCATTAATTATGAATATGTGACAGAAAGAACATGGTAACATGTGCAATTAGTTCAACCAAAAAAAAAAAAAAAAACCCTATATATTCTTTCTGGGCTATGTGGTACTTTCACATCCTTAACAATACTGTAGATACGATTCTATAGTTTGCATAGGTTTAAGGTGATTCTAGACCCATGATCTTCCACTTCCCCTTTCATTCCTTTCCCTTCCATAGAAATTTAGTCCTAAAGCCATTAGGTGGGACAGAATAACATACGTGTCCCGACCAGGACGGGGACAGGAGTCACAGTGGTCCACAGCAGGTATCAAAGCCCAAGGAGGATGAGGAAGGTATACATGTCAGGAAGGACCCAGTGTGGGGTATCAGAGCCAGAGCTGGGTGATGAGGGAACCTGCCCACTGAAGGGTGAGGCAGCTGCGATAAGAAATTGGTGACTTTTGGGAGAACTGATCAAATAAAAAATACATTAAGCATAATGGGTACCAGGTGTCTCCCTGTCAGAAAAGGGAACTACCACTATGAAAAGAGAGGGAACTAGCATGAGGCCTGTGGTGTTGGATTGGAAGGCATCAGGGTGAACTCATAATTTTATGTGTATGTGAGTGTGTCCGTTTTTTCATACAGAAATATATATATATATGTGCATATATATATAAATGTTTGTATACATGTATGTATTCACATACACACTCATATTCTCTAGCTCTGTCTACTGATATTGCTATCCCAGTAGCAAGGACCATACTAGCACTCAGATCTAAATACCATTCTTCACTGAAAGAAATGAGAACTCCTTGGAAAAGTGGCTAATTCCAGGGCCAGGGCAGGGAAAACATGAAATGAGCTGGGAACATCTTGCTGTGCCAGAAAACAAGAAAATGCTCACAGAATGAATGAGATATTTCAAAAGAATCCAGAAATTATCCTGAAGGGGTTCCCACTGGTCATATCTAAGACAACTGGGTCATTAAAATACTTAATGGTGATAATGAATTAAAATGCACTGAATTAGGAAACCCTGAGAAAATCAAGTTATAAATAAATATGCAAGCAAATTGAAAGTATAATATTTACATATTTTTACAATTTCACAACAACATCCTACAAAATATTTGCTAATTACAGAGGAAAAAGGAATAAGATTGTGGCAGAAACTACTTTAATCAAGCAATGAAAGTGAACATCATCAGTAATGGAACTGATCAAAATTGGTGCCATGTGCGAGGATGCAATGAGAAAAAGCCTGCATCACTTCTGTGATGTTACTGCAGAAGATGTATAATCAGAACCTAATCATGACAAAACATCAGACAAACCTAAATTCAGGAACATTCTCCAAAAACAATGACTTGTAACTTCAAAAATAGCAAAGCTGTGAAAGTTTAAAAAAAAAAAAAAAAAAAAAAAAAAACCTAAGGAAGTGCTCCAGAGGGAATGAGCCTAAAGAGACATGATACTTAATGCAACCTGTGATTCCGAACTGGATTATTTTGCTATAAAGGACATTATTAGGACGTTTGGTGAATGGAGTCTGAAGATGGTCATACTTCATTCATGTTAACTTCCTGACTTAGATGGTTGTTATGGCTGAATTGTATCCTTCTCCCCAAATTCACATGTCAAAGCCTAACACCCAGCACCTCAGAAGTGATTTTTGTTTTTGGAGATAAGGCCTTTAAAGAAGTGACTGAGTGGGCAGTTGCAGTGGCTCACGCCTGTAAACCCAACACTTTAGGAGGCCGAGGTGGGCAGATCACGAGGATAGGGGATTCGAGACCAGCCTGGCCAACATGGTGAAACCCTGTCTCTACTAAAAATACAAAAATTAGCAGGGCGTGGTGGCAGACACCTGTAATTCCAGCTACTCAGGAGGCTGAGGCAAGAGAATCATTTGAACCTGGAAGGCAGAGCTTGCAGTGAGCCAAGGTTGCGCCATTGCACTCCAGCCTGGGCAACAGGACGAGACTCCGTCTCAAAAAAAAAAATGAGGCCATTGGGTGGGCCCTAATCCAGTCTGACTGGTATCCTTACAAAAGTAGGAAATTTGGACACAGAGGGAGAGAGATATTAGGAGTGCCATGTGAGGACATGGTGAGAAGGCAGCCATCTGCCAGCCAAGGAGAGAGACCTCAGGAGAAACCAAAGCTGCCAACACATTGATCTTGGACTTCCAGCCTCCAGAACTGTGAGCAAAATAAATTTCTGTTGTTTAAGCCACCCAGTCTGTGAAACTTTGTTATGACAGCTTTTCAATTTAATATAATGATTATATTGTGGTTATGTAAGAGACTTCTTGTTTGTAGGAAATTAAAGAAACAGAAGTGATGACGGTTAGGTTACTAGCTTATTCTTAAGTGCTACAGGAAAAAATATTCTTTGAAATGGGCTTACAAATTTTCTGTAATTTTTTTATTGTTTTAAAATAAAAATATATAGTACAACTTAAAAGTCCCAAAAGAAGTGGTTGCAGAGTTGAAAGAAGAGCAAAAAGGATAAAATCCATACTGTTTTTGACACACACACACAAATGCTTTTCCAGGTCACTGCCAATGACAGGTTGAGAGGAAATGGGTTTAAACTGAAAGATTAAATATGTGAGTGAAAATATATATCATCTCCTTAAATAGAAACGCTTTTACACCGTTGATGGGAATGTAAATTAGTTCAACTATTGGGGAAGACAGTGTGGTGATTCCTCAAGGATCTAGAACTAGAAATACCATTTGACCCAGCAATCCCATTACTGAGTATATACCAAAAGGAATAAAAATTATTCTACCATAAAGACACATGCACACATATGTTAATTGCAGCACTATTTACAATAGCAAAGACATGGAACCAACCCAAATGCCCATCAATGATAGACTGGATAAAGAAAATATACCCCATGGAATACTATGCAGCCATAAAAAGAATGAGATCACGTCCTTTGCAGGGACATGGATGAAGCTGGAAGCATTATCCTAAGCAAACTAACACAGGAATAGAAAATCAAACACCACCTGTTCTCACTCATAAGTGGGAGTCGAACAATGAGAACACATGAACACAGGGAGGGGAACAACACACACTGGGGCCTGTTGGGGGGTGGGGCCAAGGAGAGGGAGAGCATTAGGACAAATACCTAGTGCATGTGGGGCTTAAAACTTAGATGACGGGTTGATAGGTGCAACAAGCCACCATAGCACATGTATACCCATGTAACAAACCAGCACGTTCTGCATATGTATCCCAGAACATAAAGCAAAATAAAATTTCAATTAAAAAAAGAAAATACATATCATCTCCTCTTAATAAAAGAGGCTCTAAAGGCATTGATTGATTGATTGATTGAGTGATTGACCTGGTCTCACTCTATTGCCCAGTCTGGAATTCAGTGGAGCAATCACTGCAGCTTCAATCTCCTTGGATCAAGTGATCCTTCTGCCTAAGTCTCCCTAGTAGCTGAGACTGCAGGCACCAGTCACCATATCCAGCTAATTTAAAAAAAAATTTTAGTACAGACAAGGTCTCACTATGTTGCCCAGACTGGTTTCAAACTCCCGAGTTCAAGCAATCTTCCCACCTCAGCCTCCCAAAATGCTGGGATCACAGACGTAAGCCACCACTCCCAGCTGCTCTAAAGGCTTTTACAAGTAGAAATTTCCTTAAATTTTATTTCTATATTTATCTGATTTAAGCACCTGCCTTCATGCTCTGTAAGACTGTGGTTTCAATAGATTTCTATTCACAAACTCAATCTTGTGAGGCTTCCCAATTACGTAAGCAGTAAAAATGGAGTTACTCTGGATAAAATAATGGTTCTGCATGAAAAAAAAGTCAAATTTACTCACCCTCCCTTCTCCTCTCATAAGCTCAGGAATTGTGGGGTGCCTACTAAGTTTGTATTTCAATGAGGGCTCCTCTGGCTCTTTAGAAAGAGTGGTGTAGGTTTTAGGTCTTTATCCCCCCATAGACATACACACACTCATACCCAAGATTTCTTTAGCATGCCTATGGGTCAGAGGAGGAGCTATGGCAAAAGGTTCTTGCCATGCTGGCAAAAAGATGGCACTGACATCTGAATGCTCTGGCACTTCAAGGTTAGCTTTATAGCCATTTCAAAGCTGCACACGTTTTCTGGAGTCCAGACAACCTCCAAAGCAAAGATTACTCTGTAAGATCTGCCTAGACTGAACCAGAATACTTCGAAACCTACCTTCAGGAGCTGGGACACTCAAGCATTGAGGGGATTGGTGTGTGTTGAAAAAGTAACGGCCGGGCGCGGTGGCTCAAGCCTGTAATCCCAGCACTTTGGGAGGCCGAGACGGGCGGATCACGAGGTCAGGAGATCCAGACCATCCTGGCTAACAACACAGTGAAACCCCGTCTCTACTGAAAAATACAAAAAACTAGCCGGGCGCGGTGGCGGGCGCCTGTAGTCCCAGCTACTGGGGAGGCTGAGGCAGGAGAATGGCGTAAACCCGGGAGGCGGAGCTTGCAGTGAGCTGAGATCCGGCCACTGCACTCCAGCCTGGGCGACAGAGCGAGACTCCATCTCAAAAAAAAAAAAAAAAAAGAAAAGAAAAGAAAAAGTAAGATAAAAAAATGAGCTGCTGGACCCAAGAGCATCTAGACTAGAATTGGCACCCAACTTCTAGCATAGCAATGGTTTCCTTGAGTCTATCCTCCCCTGTCCCCTATAGCCTGCACCCCTTTAACACAAAGTCAGGATCTCCACGGTAAACTGCATTCTTGTTCAAAAATATTCACTGCTCCTGTTTGGGCAAAGATTATACTTTGCCACCCCCATTGATGTCATGTTTGGTCTTGTGATTTCTTTTCAGCCAATAAAATGTGCCAAAGTGACTTGTGTCACTCCTGGACAGAAGCTATAGGAGCCAGCATATGGCTTACTGTCTTTTTCCCCCTCTGTTACAAAGCTAGTAATGATCCAGGTAAAGGTTACTGCACCCGCCTGACCCCAGAGTCAAGATTATGGGGAGCAGATTTGTAGTTTACCCATTGATGAACCTGTTTATGCTATCAATATAGTGTGGATGAAAAATAAATCTTTAGGCTATACCTTTGAGGTTTTGGAGGTATTTGTTAACATAGAAAACCTAGACCATTTTGACTAATACAATATCCTATTACCCAGTGTCATTTCATAAAAGTAAACAATTAATTAAATACTTTTCAAATATTTAGATGGATTATCAAATATTTGGTTTTAAAGATACCTTGAAAAAAATGGCGTCATATTGCTTTGTGTCTACAAAATGATTACTTGCTAGATAGGTAAAAGTAAAACAGTTTGTAGACCCACAATTTGAGGTCACGTATACCATTTTAAAAATATACATCCACGCAGGGCTTTTCTTTTAACCCATCAGAGAGTGCATGCTAATTTTTTGCCCTTCCTTTGTATCACATACTACATTATCCACAGTCCTTACAGACACCTGTCCCCTAACCACGAGTACCTGGAGATTGTAAGATTCTGTGTCACCTAGAGACTCATGATTTGAGCTATTTCTCACTCCTAGAAGAACTTTAAAGAACCAGCAAGTTCAAGCTCTACTGAAAGCCTCCATCTGGGAACATCACATTCAAAGGCCCTTTGTTGATAAATTATGCCATCTCAAGCAGGAGAAAGAGCAGTCTGGGCTGCTCCTATTTTTGGCTAAGAAAGAGATCTGATTCTGACAATCATCCTTCTGGAAAATGACTATTTACTATACCAAATTATAATAAAACAAATTTCTAAAACTCAACAGTAAAACTAGGCAAATTACTCTTATTTTAGCAAATTTTTAAAAAAAATTAATAAAAATAGGAAAACTGTATAACCATGACTATAAACCAAGCAATTGGAGTTCTTCCACTGGGGAGAATCCGTTTTTCTTTTAGTGAACTAGATGTTAATTCCCAAGATAATAATTTGGAAGTTTAGGACAGGAGGTGACAGATTGTTCCTCAATGGCTCAGAGAGGTAATTTGGCTAATATAATCTTGTTAATGAAGCTGGAATTACCTAGAAATAATAGCTCAGCTCTGCCAGGGGTTGATAGAAATTCAAAAGGCCAGGCTAATGTTTTTAATTTCTGTAAAACAATATTTCTCAAACTTTATTTCTTAGAAAAGTATTATCCTGAAAGTTATTAACTAGAATTATGTGAGAAAAAGATGTTAATAAGTATTCTGTGAAAAACATTCAAATAAATTAGTGAAATATCTAATATTATATCATCTTCTCTTTTTTCCAATGTACATTAACATATTAAAGACCCTGAAAAATAGTGCAATAAAGAAACTTGTTTTACATCATTTAACCAAGTGATTCATAAACTTACAGGGAGCACCATATAACATCCTTTGGAACTAGTCATTTTCTATAATTTGATAAGCTCCCTTGGAACTAGTAGTTCTTTGTAGCTTGATCAAAAATATCAAATCTGTATAAGCACCACAAGATGGTCACCCGGTTAGAAATGAAATTTTCAAAACTGTGTCCAAAGTCCTCAGGGGTGATCAGACTCTGTGTGACAAAGACATACCAGTCTGAAGAGATACAGTTTAAAGCAAATGTAACCCACATGATATCAGGCATGAAATGGTTAAACAGAAATACTCCTAAACTATTCCTGAGGCACTGCAAGTAGGGAGTGTTTAGAGGGGTTACATAGGAAGTACCATCTGGTTAGGCAAATAGTAGATGTATTTTCACCTTCAACTCCAATTTGCAAATGTTTCTTCCAACCAAGATTTATACCCACTGCTACCACCTCTCAACCCCCAGCCATCACCACCATGGTATACAGAAGAATGCAGACCCAACAGAAAGAGCATAGATTAAGAGCCCTCAGATTAAAGATACAAACATCTCTAGCCCCACAAAGCCATCCCTGAGGTTACTAGGCAAAGACTACTACATGATCTGTGATTAGCAGGCAACCAGTGACCTCAGCTTATCAGAAGACCCCCATCATTCCTCACCTCTGCTGGCCTCTGGTTCTGAACTGTCACCTGTGCTGTCCTAACTGTGCCACACTGGCTTCTGCTACGCTAAGTACAGATCCTTGTAGATCTCCCATTTTCTGGAGTCTTGGGAGCTTGGTAGAATCTTTTGAAGTGAAAAGACACGGGCTTCCTCCAAAAAACACTCCTCCTGGCTGGATAGGGTTGGTTTCAAGTGTATGTAACATTCTCTCTTACATATCTGAAATCATAACTTCCTCAGACCCTCAGCATCCCCCCTGTTCCTACATGAACCCTGAATTCCATTGTCCTTTACCCTCATTATCACAACATGCCCACACACACCTGAACTTCCTTGAAAGTCACGGCAAAAGACAGGTTATTACTGTTGCTTCCAGAAGGTTCTTTGACTCCTCTGTATGTCACTGGATATAAATAGTTTTTTGAGACAATTACACATTTCACACATTACGCTCAATTAAGTCTCAGTTCTAGACCACTTATGGCCCTTTATATGTATTGTCTTAGTCTATTCAGGCTGCTGTAAAATACCAGAGACTGGGTGGTTTAAACAATTTAACAATTTCTCACAGTTCTGCAGGCCGGGGAGTCCAAGATCAAGGCACTGGCAGATCTAGCATCTGTGAGGGCCCTCTCCCTGGTTTGCAGATGGCCATCTTCTCGTTGTAGCCTCACATGGCAGAGAGCAGAGAAAGAGGCAAGCTCTTTCATATCATTTTTTATAAGGGTACTAATTCCATCATGAAGGTTGCACCCCCATGACCTAATTACCTCCCATAGCCCCATCCCCAAACACCATCACACTGGGGGTTTCAATATATGAATTTGGTGGGGAGGGTATAAACATTTAGTCTATTACATTCTGCCCCTAATTCCCCCAAATCCATGTCCTTCTCACATGAAAAATGCATTTATTCCACCCCAACAGCCCCAAAAGTCTTTACTCATTCCAGAATCAACTCTAAAATCTAAAGTCCAAAGTCTCATCTCAATATCATATAAATGTGAAAAGGGTAAGTCTCAAGGTACTATTCGTCCTAAAGTAAAATTTCTCTCTAGCTGTGAACCTGTGAAGCCAAACAAGTTAGTGCTTCCAAAATACAATGGTGATTCAGGCATAGAAGAGATATCCCATTCTTGTAATTGCCCAACCAGTTCTTCCTACCTGCTGCACAGACAAAATCAATTCAGTGAGACCGTGGCATTGCAATAAAAAAATAGTTTAATTGATGCAAGGCTGGCCATGCAGGAGATGGAGTTATTACTCAATCTCTCGAAAGGCTCTAAGTTTAGGGGTTTTTAAGGACAGTTTGGTGGGCAGGGGACTAGGGAATGAGTGCTGCTAATGGGTTGGGGATGCAATCATAGCAGTGTGGAAAATTGTACTTGTGCCCTGAGTCTGCCTCTGGGTGGAGTCAGTGACCTGTGAGTGGGGTTAGTCATCTGCCAAAATGCAAAAGTCTGAAAAATATCTCAAAAGACCAATCTTAAGTTCTACAGTAGTGACATTATCCACAGAAGTAATTGGGGAAGTCACAAATCTTGTGACCTCTAGAACAATAGTTGGTATCATTTAACTACATCTACATTTTAGCAAACTTCATGCCCCTCTCATAATCCTAACCTCATGGCCTTTCATTAGTTTTACAAAAGGCAGCTTAGTTTGGGGAGGGGCTATTATCATCCTTGCTTTAAGATTAAACTATAAACTAAATTTCTCCCAAAGTTAGCTTGGCCTACACCCAGGAATGAGCAAGGACAGCCAGCCTGTGAGACTAGCAGCAAGATGGAGTCAGTCATGTTAGATCTCTCTCACTGTCATTATCTTTGCAAAGGTGGTTTCATTCCAAAAGGGAGACAAAAGAGAAAAAGAAGAGTGACAGGCCTCAAGCAAGTTCAAAACCTAGCAAGGCAAACTCTATGAGACCTTAAACTTCAGGAATAATACTTTTTGATGCAAAGCTGTGCTTTCCAGATCTACTGAGATGACAGTCCAAAATATTATGCCCCTGATCCCCCAAAATTCATTTCATTGTATGAGTTCAGTTATACTAAACAAAATTGTCATATGGAGATTGGCTGCTAACCTGAACTAAGCCAACAGAGTAGATTCAAGATTGGCTGAATCTTGGTTGACAATCTACTAAGCCAACAGAGCAGACTAAGATTCTGAATCCCCTTATACAATATTCTCTGGGTACGTTGCATATCACACGACAGAACTGCAAGCTTACTTGTTACCTATTTGGGGGAAGGGAGATTCAGCCTATACAGAAGTACTCTTAATTTTCAGGTCAAGAGACAACATCAACCCAGTAGAATGTCCTCCCATAAGCGTTGGTATATTTGTATTTCAATTTTGCTACTCCCTTTTTGGTTTTAGTACAGGGAGTTCATTTTAACATACTACTTTTTTCCAGATAAGTATACTTTTTTTAACCTTCTTGGAACCTAAGGAAGATTGTCTCCCCTGACCTCTTGAGCCTGACTTTTTATTAACTGGCCCCACGTGTTTGTTAATTTGTATGTTATGTTGTTCTTGCATTGCTATAAATAAAAACCTGAGGTTGTGTAATTTATAAGAAAAGAGGTTCGATTGGCTCACCGTTCTGCAGGCTGTACAGGAAGCATAGCACCAGCATGTGCTTCTGGCAAGGCCTCAGGAAGGTTACAATCATGGCAGAAGGCAAAGGGGGAGAAGGTATCTCACTAGGCAAGAACAAGAGAGTGGTGGGGGAAGGTACTACACACTTTTTTTTTTTTTTTTTTGAGACGGAGTCTAGCTCTGTCACCCAGGCTGGAGTGCAGTGGCGCGATCTTGGCTCACTGCAAGCTCCGCCTCCCGGGTTTACGCCATTCTCCTGCCTCAGCCTCCCGAGTAGCTGGGACTACAGGCGCCCGCCACCTTGCCCAGCTAGTTTTTTGTATTTTTTAGTAGAGACGGGGTTTCACCGTGTTAGCCAGGATGGTCTCGATCTCCTGACCTCGTGATCCGCCCGTCTCGGCCTCCCAAAGTGCTGGGATTACAGGCTTGAGCCACCGCGCCCGGCCGGTACTACACACTTTTAAACAACCAGATCTCTCAAGAAATCAGTCACTATTGCGAAGTCAGCCCCAAGCCATGAGGGACCCACTCCATAACCCAAACACCTCACACCAGCCCCACCTCCAAAACTGGGGATTACATTTCAACGTGAGATGTGAGGGAACAAATATCCAAATTATATCAAATTGGGAAGTTACTGTTGTTGTTTAGAGGTTTTTTCCTCCTATCCTAAGTAATGGTCATCCCCTCCAAAAGTTTATGTTACTGAAAAGGCTACCAGCCTTTCAACTGAAAATTATGACAAAAGAAACAATATATTTACAGCACTTGGACCAAACTCTTGACAAATAATTTAAATATAATTAGTAGAGTCAAAAAAAAAAAGCCTTTCCAAAATTTTTTTCAAAATCTTATTGTGACTACATATAACAGAGAATCCTTAATGATTTTAACTATATTTTATTTATACATATCTTATTTGTACATTTTACATATTTCTATAATTAATGTTGTTTATAAATTTAAATTTATAAATATTCTCCTATCTACAATTATTTTACCTATTTTTATTATTTTATACATATTTAACTACATTTTGTGTTATACCCTTTTTTAAGACAAATAGGTTCAAATATAGTAAACTTAATAGCAACAACTACATATTTAGATTCAGGTTCTTTCAAATACGAAACTATTCCTGTGTAATATGGCAAATGTATTGGAACTTATCACTTCCCTAACACTGGAGTAGCATTTCAAGAATGATGATCTAGGCATAGGAAAATAACTTCAAAACTGCCATTTTTATGTGACGAAAAGGTAGGTTACAAATTTTAAAAAATGTTTAAAAACCTGCCATCTCCAGTTGTGGGAAAATCATGACCTGTCGCCTAATTTGGGCATTAATGCTTCCTAATACTGCCTCTCCCTGTGGAGGTGAGATTAGCCAGAATTCTCCTCCAACCTACACTGCTAGAGCCATTGGGAGAGGGGAGAGGAAGCACAAAGAAATATTGGAACTTGAGTGGAGAACTCAGGAGAATTTGTTTTGGCCCACAGGAAAATAGCTATAGGGTGAGAGTGACACAGGCACATGCTATTTCAGAACAGGTGGTCAAGTGGATTTTGTAATTATTAAACATATCTAAAGAAATACAGTTCCATTATTTTCAGGTACACACTACCAGCAGGTAAGGTGAGGAAGTATAATTTAGACAGTTTCTCAAGGGAATTGCCTTAAAGTAATTCTGAGTGACTTGTAATTAAAACAATTTGAGGATAAATGGGCATTTCTGAAGTGCTTGAAGGTATTTAAACGATTTTGTTCTCCTCTGACTATAAGCAACTGCCTATAATGTGATTTATAGCATGACTTACTTTATCGCTTTCCAGAAATGGCTTCAATTTGACCTAATGACCACAGCAGGACGCTAACCATGAGCTTCATTTGAGCTTCAAATTGCGCTGACATCAAGGCACTTTCTCCCGGAGTTCCTTTAAAACCTTGAGGTCTACATTTTCCTTGGCTATGGCTCAAAACAGAAGCAACTCTTATCACCTGTGTCCTCCACCCACGTCCTGGTTTTGCTCCGTGCTTCCTCTCTCCTCCCTCAGGTTTCACCGCTTCCCTCCTTCCCAGAGATTTTCACTGAAACATGATAAACAAGCTCCCCTGCACCCTTCAGCTCCTCACAGAAAGCTCCTTCTCCTTCCCTGCCTCACTGCCCTGGTTAAAACCCGCCTCGCCTAAGATGGCTGCTCCTTACCATTGACAGGCTTCAGGAGACAGCTCTAGCTCATTTTCTTACTCTGAGCCCAGGGGTTGGGAATTGGAGTCGGCATTTAAAAAAAAAAAGTCATACTTGCCACTTCCAGACCGCTGGGTTTTGTTGTATTGCACAAAAATCCCCATTCCGTTTAAGGCACTGCCATTTGGCTATGTGTCTTTTTTTTTTTTTTTTTTTTTTTTTGAGACGGAGCCTCTGTTGCCCAGGCTGGAGTGCTGTGGCGCTGTCTCGGTTCACTGCAACCTCCGCCTCCCGGGTTCAAGCAATTCTCCTGCCTCAGCCTCCCGAGTAGCTGGGATTACAGGCGCCCACTATCACGCCCGGCTAATATTTGTTTTTTTGTTTTTTTGTTTGTTTGTTTTTTAGTAGAGACGGGGTTTCGAGACCCTGACCTCAGGTGATTCGCCCGCCTCGGCGTCCGGAAGTGCTGGGATTACAGTCATGAGCCACTGCGCCTGGCCGGCTGTATGACTTCTTCCTCCACTCATCTCCGTCAGCTCTGACCTCCAGTGACTCCACCTCATTCTGAACCGTTCATTGACCTGCTCGAATTTTTCCTCAACTCTGAGTTCCGCTGCCATCCTGTGAGACTTCATGCAGATGACCATTCAGGACCCTAACCTAATGGTTCATCACAGTTCCACTGATTGTAGCTTTTGTCATTCCATCTATCCCTTCCCCAGTCACACTGGGGCACTTGTCATTGCTCAGAATTGCTCCTATTTTGAAAATTCACTCTCTATATTCTCTAACCTTCTGGCTCTGCCTTTCTTTACTCCTGCTGTAGCAGTTCAGAAATCTCAGCAAGATTTCTCAGCCTCTAACACTTTTCTCTTCCAATTTACCTGTCGTTAATGTGTTCATTGTCTTTCCTGCCTAAAGCCTCAAGACACGTTCCATCACTACCCCCTTACCCTCCTTTGTATTCCTTATTACAATGATAACTATCAAAAGTCATATTGTTTTGTTTTTTTATGACTCTTCTACTAGAACAGAACCTCCTCCCTAAGGGCAGGAACTCCAGTTCACTGCTGCAATCCCAGGTTTTAATAGAGTGAGCCTCTCATGAACCTCATACCCCGCCCAGATTCATTAAATATCTGTGGAAGGAGAAACGAAAGGCTATAATTGTTTCTTCACTTCAGAGACTAAGAACCCCTTATTTAATCCAATAAGTTTTAATTCGAAACAATTTTTCAGAAATGTGTATAATGATTCAGTAAATCTAAAAATATATTATTCAACATGAGAGGGTTGACTTAATACTGGTACATCTATGTAAGAAGATACCAAGCAGTTAATGAAAAGATGCTCTAGAAGAATATCTAACAGTGTGAGAAAAGTTTGCAATATGTCATTAAGAATGAAAAGCAAGTTGTACTGCAGTATATGCAGTACAATCTCATGTTGATAAAATATATAGGCATAAAAAAGACTGGAAAGAAAATCTATGTGATTTTTGAGTTTGGCAATAAGTTTTTAGATATAATACCAAAATTACAATCTATAAAAGAAAAATAATTGTTGGACTGTATTAAAATTTAAAAATTCTGCTCTGTCAAAGACAGTTATGAGAATCAAAGCATAAGCCACAAACAGTAAGAAAATATTTGCAAAACATATCTGATAAGGGACTTGTATCTAAAATATGCAAAGATGTCTTAAAACTCAACGATAAGAAAACAACTCACCAAAACATGAGCAAAAGATTTCAACAGATGCCTCACCAAACAAAATATACAAATGGCAAAAAAAGCATATGTAAAGATGTTCAACATTAGCTGTCATGAACTGCAAATTGAAATAACAATGAATGGCCAGGTGTTGTGGCTCACGCCTGTAATCCCAGCACTTTGGGAGGCCAAGGTGGGCAGATCACTTGAGGTCAGGAGTTCAAGACCAGCCTGACTAACATGGTGAAACCCTGTCTCTACCAAAAAATACAAAAATTAGCCAGATGTGGTGACACGAACCTGTAGTTCCTCTGGACGCTGAGGCATGGGAATCACTTGAACCTGGGAGGTGGAGATTGCAGTAAGCTGAGATTGTGCCATTGCACTCCAACCTGGGCAACAGAGTGAGAACCTGTCTCAAAAAAAAAGAAAGAAAGAATGAAATACAAATACAACTATACAGTTGTTAGAATGGCCAACATCCAAAAGGCTAATCACGTTAATTGCTGTTGAGCCTGTGGAGCAGCAAAAACTCTCATTCATTACTGATGGGAATACAAAACGGGATGATCATTTAGAAGCAGAAAGGAGAGGAAGCTAGAATGATAACTATGGTACTGAATCAGGGTTTGGCAGTTTCTAATTTTTTAAATTTTAATTATTTTTAAGAGACAGGCTGGAGTGGAGTGGCACGACCAATCATAGTTTACTGTAGCCTCAAGCTCCTGTGCTCAAGCAGTTCTCCCACCTCAGACTCTTGAGTAGCAGGGAACACAGGTGCACACATCACCATGCTTGGTTAAGTTTTAAATTTTTTGTAGAGATGAGGTCTCTCTTTGTTGCCCAGGCTGGTCTGGAACTCCTGGCTTCAAGTGACCCTCCTACCTCAACCTTCCAAAGTGCTGGGATTACAGGTATGAGGCATCACATCTGGCCGAGTTTGGCAGTTTCTTACAAGGCTAAACATAGTCATTCCATATAATCCAGCAATTGCACTCCAAGGTACATACTCAAAAGATTTTAAAACTTATATTCACACAAAAACCTACATGTGAATGTTTCTAGCAAGTTTAAATTGAAAATTGAAAGCGACCAATTTGTCCTTCAACAAATGAATGAATAAACAGTAGTACAATTATTCAATGGTAAAATGTAGAGTATTATTCAGTGACAAAAAGAAGTGAGCTATCAAGCCATAATAAGACACGAATAAATCTTAAACACATATTGCTAAGTGAAAAAAGTAAGTCTGAACAGGCTACATACTGTATGATGCCAATTATATGACATTCTGAAAAAGGCAAAACAATTTTAGAATAGTTAACAGGGTTTCAAGGAGAGGAATGGGGGTTGAAAAGGTGAAGCACAGTATTTTTAAGGCAGTGAAACTATTCTGTATGATGCTGTAATGGCAGGTACATCTCTTCATATATTTGACAAAACCCATGGAACTTTACAACACAAAGAGTGAACCTCAATGGTTGAAAAATTTTAAAAAGGCATTTAGGAGTTCAGGGGATCTTAGCATGTGATCCTGGAATGCAGAATGTGACAAAAGAATTTAACTTACTACAAATGTATGAAACAATTTCAGCAAAATGGGTAGGGGAGAAAAGGTACTAAGTAAGTTCAGAAGTGAGTGAATACAGGAAGACTAAAGGCAAAATAAATTACATATAACTACTGTACTCCAGCTAATAAAGTTGTTTCCATGGGAATACAGGTTAACAATTCTGATTCTGCTATACATGTATACTGGGATTAAAGCATATGTAAATGGATGGCAGATGGTAGGAGCCAGGTTTTTCACTGCTGGAGTGGGAGGTTTTTGACAAGCAAAAAGAGGAAGCTAGAATGATCACTATGGTAATGAATTAGAGTTGGAGAAATCAGTATGAACTCATGTTTTAGCTTAAAATAAGTATAGATGGTTACATATAGAAATATTATATATATACACACACACACAAGTTGATATATACATATATGTTTTCTTGCTCTCTTCTGCTTAAAGGACCTAGAAGTAATGGCACCCCCATATTAATAAACATCCTTAGTGCCCAGATCTTGCTTTCTAATGTCATTGTTTCATTAAAAGACAAAAGCTCATTAAAGAAATGGCCAATTCTAGGCCTGGGGTCATGAATATGACCCACTGAAGATGAGTAAATGCAATACCAGAAAGTAAAAAATTACTCCAAAAAAAATCCCCCGAAACAAACCCACATTATAGTGGTATTTCAAAGGGTAAGCATACAACAGCCAATCGAAAGAGCTCTCAATGGCAAAAGTTGGGACAATTTGAGCAAGAAAACAAGTAAAATAGTATTAGATTACAACCCGAGGTATAAAATCTATACCCATGAGTCCATACTGATGTAAATAAATGACTAAATAAATAAATAAATAAATGGAGGAGACAAATCTCCTGTGCAAAAGAATCTCAAATAATGCATATAGATACTTCATCCTCAAGGTGGTAGAGCATAACTCCCCATTCCATAAGTTTGAGCTGTACATAGTGACTTTTCTTCCAAAGAGTACAGTATAGTGTGGGATAGGAGTAACTTCACAGTGAAGAAATCTAACAAACACTACCTCATCCAGGTGATCAAGGTTAACTTAAACAGTAATAAGTCATGTGTATAGTATGTTGTCCTTGATACAATGTGATCAGCATTGCATTTTACCTTTGTGACTTTGTGGTCTTCCTTCCAAAAACACATAACCTCAGTCTAATCATGACAAAAATATCAGACAAATCCCAATTAAAAGACATTCTACAAAATTCCTGACCAGTACTCCTCAGAACTATCAAGGTCATCAAAAACAAGCCAAGTATTAGAAACTGTCACAGTCAAGAATGGCCTTAGGAGGCATGACAGCTAAAGGTAATGTGGCATCCTGATGGGATTGTGGAACTCAGAAAGGACATCGGGTAAAAACTAAAGACATATGAATAAAATGTTAGTTATTAATTATGTATTAATATCAATTCATTAATTGTAACATATATGCCATACTAACATAAGATGTTAAAATAGGAAAAACTGGGTATAAGGTATATGGAAATCTTTATCCTATATTTGCAACCTTTTTGTAAATCTAGAACTATTCTTTTTAAATATATATATATTTATTTTATATTTATATTTATATATATTTATATAAATATTAAATATATATATATTTAAAAAGAAGAAAAAAACTAGAAAGATATGCCTCAAAATCCTATTAGTAGTTGTGTTTTAGTGGCAGGATTACAAATAGTTTTTCCTTTTTGCTTATCTATATTTTAAAAATAATATCGCTGAATTTTGATTTTTAGCTCTTGAAGTTTGGTATTAACCTAACAGTCCCAGTATTTGGTCTCTGGCCTCTTCAGATAGGTGGCATTTTGGTCCTTGTCAAGCAAATGACACCTCTTACCACCTCTAGGGGAGGAGTCCACTGCAGGGAGGACAGCAAAGAGCATGACAATGCCTACCACCGGGAGCAGCAGTCCCAGGATGTCACCTCACTGCATCAAGTCACCAAGAAAGCATCACCAAGAAAGACAGGATTCACACAGGTGCTGAATGGAACAACGCTCTCCTCTCATAGAGAAGAAGCAGAGCAAGTTCGGCTTCAAACAGGTGCCATGAAGAGCAGGTCTTGTCATACAGCCAATATAGGAAGATGGTCTGCATGGGCCCCTCTTGTGCTATAGGTGAAGGACTCTATTTCTTCCTCTGCAAGAAACAGAAATAGCAGTGCGATTGACCAGGTGTCATAGGATGCACACACTTTACACAGAAGAAAAAGTATACATTGAACCTGGAGCAGAAAATGATACTCCCAAACAAGACGATATGCCCAGCACAGGCTGTGAGGGCTCCTTATCTCTATGTAGGAAAATGTTTCAGAACTGAGGCACTCTTTTATGCAGCCATGCAAGGGTCAGTATTCTGTGCATGATTCATTTTTCCAACAGCCTTCATTCATAGGAATATACAGAGACATTGTAATCTCCTTTTGAAAAAGGAAGTAAAGGAAATATAATTATCTCATAGTGGGTGATAGAAGTAAGTCATTATAAATATTAGTGGAATACACTAACCATTAGAAGTAAAGGAAACATTACTTTTGCAAATTAAGCTTTAAAAATCATTCCAGAAAGTTAGCTACAAAACTCATAATACCTAGTAGAAATAAAATCTCAAGCTCTCCAGAAAAATGTTACAGAAGTCAGAGAGATCAACAGGGCAGAATTTCTTTCACAGAGAATGAAAATATCTCTGAGGGTATATGAGAAGACATCAGCTCTACCCTTGGCTAATACCTGAATCCTTCTGAAACTTGCCTTCCACATCTTCCTGAAGTGTCAAACTTCAGTGACAGCAAGTGTATTTGCTACTAAGGTGTCTGGTTTATTCTCAGATAGATTCCCAAATAAAGTTATGCAAATTAAGACTAAAATAATCCATGATAATTTGCATTTTTGTAAACAAATGGTTAATCAATAATAACTGTGAATTGAGGAGATGAATATTACCTATAAATGATGGGTGCCTTTTTGTTACTTAAAAAGGCGGTATAGAGTATAGAAGTTACAGGATAAGTTCGTGCTCAATATTGGGCAATTATTTCACCTCTCAGAGCCTCATTTTCTGCTCTTTTAAAATGGAGATATTTATAGTCTGTACCTCATAGAGTCATTGTAGGGGTTAACTGAATTAATACATGTCAAGTGCTTAGGATGCTATCTGACACACAGCAAGTTCTATATAAAAGTTAGCTGTTGGCTGTGTATGGTGGCTCATGTCTGTAATCTCAGCATTTTGGGAGGGTGAGGTGGGTGAATCACTTGAGGCCAGGGGTTGGAGACCAGTCTGGCCAACATGGTAAAACCCCATCTCTACTAAAAACACAAAAATTAGTTGGATGTCATTATGCATGCCTGTAATTCCAGCTACCCTGGAAGCTGAGGGAGGAGAATTGCTTGAACCCGGGAGGCAGAGGCTGCAGTGAGCAGAGATGATGCCACTGCCCTCCAGCCTGGGTGACAGAGAGAGACCCTCTCTTGAAAAAAAGTTATCTGTTATATTAAGTAAAGGCAGTCAGTGGTTTTTAGCCATCTCTTTTTTACTCTGTTTCACATTCCACTCAGATCTAACAGTTTTGATTTGTATTCCCCTAATGAGTAATTCATTGTGCTATATTGGACATCACATTGACCCCCTTCACCCCTGACAGCTTCTCACTCCTTCATGGCACAGCCATTCTCTGAGTTACCCAGGAGCAAAGCCTATTGATTCTTCCCTTTCTCACTTCTCTTGCAATTGGAGTTGCTACATTCTGAAGTCTAACTTTGGTTATGGTTCTTACATTTGTCCCCATTGGCATCACTAACACTGAGCTTAAGCCCTTGTCAATTAATAATCTATTAACTTGGCTATTCTGCTTTCTTCATCCACCCCAATTGGTTTATACCCTGATGCCGGGTTAAATTTTATTTTTATTTTAATAATAGCTTTGTTGAGATATTCACATTCCACAAGGCTAAAACTTTTGAAGCATATCATGCAATGGTTTTTAATATTCACAGACTTGTGCAACCTTCACCATTATCTACTTACAGAATATTTTCATTACTCTAAAAAGAAAGCTCAGACACATAAGCAGTCACTCCTCATTCTCCCTTTCCCCGAGCCAGACAATCCCTAATCTACTTTCTATTTCTATGAAGTTGCCTAATCCGGATATTTCATACAAATGAAATAATATAATATGTAACCTTTGTGTCTGGTTTTTTTTTCAGTTAGCATAAAGTTTTTAAGGTTCATGGCATATATCAATACTTCATTCCTTTTTGTCACCAAATGCTATTCCATTATATGAATATAATCACATAGCATTTATCCATTCATCAATCGATGGACATTTGGGTTGTTTCCATATTTTGTTATTGTCAACAATATTGCTATGAGCATTTGTGTACAAGTTTTTGAATGAACATCCAATTTTCGTGGGTATATATCTAGGATTAGAATTGATGGATTATATGGTAACTGTTATGTCGAGCTTTTTGAGGCACTTCCACTGTTTTTGAAAGCAATTGCATTATTTTACATTCCCACCAGAATATATGAGGGTTTTAGCTTCTCTATCCTCATCAACACTTGTTATTATCCATCTTTTTATTATAGCCATCCTAGTGGATATGAAGTGTTATCTAACAGTTTTGATTTGTATTTCCCTAATGAGTAATTCATTGTGCTATATTGGATGTTATTTTTTGTATATATTTTTGTAGAAATATCTATTCAAATCCTTTCCCATTTTTAAATGGAGCTATTTATCCTTTTATAGTTGAATTGTGATAGTTAATTATATATTCTTGGTTCTAAAGACTTTCTTATTGAATATATGATTTGCAAGACTATTCTCCCATTCTGTGGAGGCTGTCCTTTTACTTTCTTGATATTGTCCTTTAAAGCAGTAAAGTTTTAATTTTGATACATCACCATTTATCTAAATTTTCTTTTGTTGCTTGTGCTTTTGCTGTTATATCTATGAAATTTTTGCTTATGCAAGGTTAAGAGGACTTGCTCCTTTGTTTTATTCTGAGATTTTTTTTTAAAGCTTTACCTCTTACATTTGGTCTATGATCAATTTTGAGTTAATTTTTGTGTGTGGTGTGAGGTAAGGGTCTAGCTTCATTCTTTTGCATGTGAATATTCAGTTGTCCCAGTACTATTTGTTGAAAATACTATTCTTCAATGGATTGGTTCCACAAAAGGATATAACAATTTAAAATTGCACCCCACGATGCACTCAACACTCAAGCACCCCAGATATACAGCAAATATTATTAGATGTAAAGGGAGAAATAGACTCCAATACAATAATAGCTGGAGACCTCAACACCCCATTCTAAGCATTAGATCATCTAGACAGAAAATAACAATAAACCAGGGACTCACACTACACTTTAGACCAAATGGACCTGATAGAAATATACAGAACATTTAATCTGATAGCTTCAGAATATACATTCTTCTCCCCAGTACATGGAACATTCTCCAGGACAAACCATATTTTAGGCCACAAAAAAGTCTCAAAAATTTTTTTAAATATAAAATCATATTGAGTATTTTCTCAGACCAAAATGGAATAAAACTAGAAATCAATAACAAGCAGAAGATGGGAAACTATAAATACATAGAAATTAAACAACATGCTCCTGAATGATCATTGGGTCAATGAAGAAATTAAGAAGAAAATTTAAAAAAATTTCTTGAAACAAATGAAAATGGAAACACAACATATTAAAACTTATGGGATACATCAAAAGCTGTGTTGAGAGAAGTTTATAGCAATAAACACCTACATCAATAAAGTTCAAAGATGAACATAATAAGACCTTTTCTTAAAAAATTTTTTTTTGTTTTAATTTTTAAAAAAATACTTTGGATCAAGACAGCTGAATAAAAGCCTTCATCAGTTGTCCTCCCTTCAGGAACACTAAATTGAACTATTCACATGAAAAGCACTTTCATAGGAATCAAAATTTACCTTGGTGTCAGCTCAGCCACAGTGGGGTAGAGCACCAACTGGGCTGTTGGGGTCCCCAATTCCAGGCCTTGGCTCTTACACAGTATTTCTGGACTTGCCATGGGCCAGAGGGAAGCCCACTGCTCTGAAAGGACAGACCCAGGCCTTGCAGGAATCACCACAAGCCGACTAAAAACCTCTTGAGCCTTGAATGAACATCAGTAGTTGCCAGACAACTCTGGCCATGTGACTGGGGTGGTGGTAGCCTTTGGGAGAGATTCCTCTACTTGTAAAATGGGGAGGAAAGAAGGAAAGGATTTTGTCTTGTGGCTTGGGGGCTAGATCAGAAGCAGTAGAATGGAGCACCAGGTAGATTCCTAAGGTTTCCCTCTCAAGGACCCGGCTCCCAGATGGCATCTGTGAACCTACCTGGGAACTATGGGAACTTGCCACTCTGAAAGCAAGGACACAAGCCTGGCTGGATTCACCACTTGCTGATTGTAGAGCCCTAGGGCCTTGAGCTTTCATAGGAAGTCGCCAGGCACTGGTTACTGTGGGCCTTGAGGGAGACCCAGTGCTGTGCTGGATTCTGTGCTTCTGTTCTGTGTAACTCCTCCCCCAGATCCAGACAGCTCAGCATAAACAAAGGGACTCTGTTTGAGAGAAATAAATGGAAAAGAATAAGAGTCTCTGCCTGGTAATCCGGGGAATTCTTCCAGATCTTATCCAAGACCACCAAGGTAGTACCTTGGTACAAGTCTGCAAGAGCCACAGTGTTACTGGGCTTGGAGTATCTCATAATGCAGCTATAGCTGCAGTGACCAAAAACTTCTATAACACCCAAGTCCCTTCAGTGCCTGGAAAGCCTTCCCAAAAAGAATGGATACAAACAAGTTCAGACTGTGAAGACTACAATAAATACCTAACTCTTCAATGCCCAGACACCAACAAACATCCACAAGCATCAAGACTATCAAGACCACGACTTCACCAAACAAACTAAAAAAGGCACCAGAGACCAATACTGGAGAAACAAACACATGTGACCTTTCAGAGAATCCAGAACAGCCATATGGAGAAAATGCAATGAAATTCAGTGTAACACACAGAAGAAATGCATAATCCCATCAGATAGATTTAACCAAGAGAATGAAATAATTACAAAGAATCAAACAGAAATTCTGGAGCTGAAAAATGCAATCGACATAATGAAGAATGCATCAGAGTCTCTTAATAGCAGAATTGATCAAGCAGAAGAAAGAATTAGTGAGCTTGAAGACAGGCTATTTGAAAATACACAGAGGAGACCAAAGAAAAAAGAATTATGAAAGAATGAAGCATGCATATGAGATCCTCGAAAATAGCCTCAAAAAGGCAAACCTAAGAGTTATTAGCCTTAAAGAGGAGGGGGTAGTAGGATGTTTATTCACTGGGATAGTAAAAGAGAACTTCATAAATCTAGAGAAAGATATCAATATCCTAGTACAAGAAGTTTATCAAACACCAAGCAGATTTAACCCAAATAAGACTACCTCAAGACATTTAATAATTAAACTCCGAAAGGTCAAGGATAAAGAAAGGAGCCTAAAAGCACCAAGAGAAAAGTAACAAATAACATACAATGGATCTCCAGTACATCTATCAACAGACTTCTCAGTGGAAACCGTACAGTCCAGGAGAGAGTGGCATGACATATTTAAAGTGCTGAAGAAAAACAACTTTTATCTTAGAATTGTATATCCAGCAAAAATATCCTTCAAACATAAAGCAGAAGCAAAGACTTTCCCAGACAAATAAAAGCTGAGGGATTTCATCAGCATCAGACCTGTCCTACAAGAAATGTTAAAGGGCATTTTTCAATCTGAAAGAAAAGGCTATTGGTGAGTGATAAGAAATCATCTGAAGGTCTAATACTCACTGGTAATAGTAACTACACAGAAAACAACAGAATATTATAATACCATAATTGTGGTGTGTAAACTACTCATATTTTGACTAGTAACACTAACAGATAAACTGGTCAAAAATAACTACAACAAATTTCAAGACATATAAGTACAAATAAAATATAAATAGAAACAACAGAAAGTTAAAAACAGAAGGATGAATTAAAATGCAGAATTTTTATTAGTCTCCTATATGCTTGTTCATGTATGCAATCAATGTTTAGTTGTCATCAGTTTATAATAATGAGCTATTTATAAGCCTCATGGTAACTTCAAATAAAAAAATATACAACAGATACACACACAAAAAAATAAAAAGCAAGAAATTAAATCATATCACCAGAGAATATCACATCCACTAAAAAGAGATGGAAAGGAAGAAAAGAAGGAAGAGAAGACCATAAAACAACCAAAAAACAAATTTTAAAATGGCAGGAGTAAGTCCTTATTTATCAATAATAACATTGAATGTAAATGAACTAAACTCTGAAATCAGAAGACACAGAGTGGCTGAATGGATTAAAAAAGAAAAGCAAGACCCAGTGATCTGCTGCCTACAAGAAATACACCTGACCTATTAAGACACAAATAGACTGAAAATAAAGAGATGGAAAAAGATAATCAATGCAAATGGAAGCCAAAACAAGAGCAGGAGTAGCTATACTTACATATGACAAAATAGATTTCAAGACAAAAACTATAGAAAGAGACATAAAAGGTTATTATAATATACAATGATGAAGAGGTCAATTCAGAAAGGGGATATAACAATTGTAAATATATACGTACCCACAGTGGAGTACCCAGATACATAAGGCAATATTGTCAGAGTTAGAGAGATACACATCAATAAAATAATGGCTGGAGACTTCAACACCCCACTTCTAGCATTGAACAGATCATCCAGACAGCAAATCAACAAAGAAACATCAGACTTAATCCACACTATAAACCAAATAGTTTTAATGGATATTTACAGAACACTTTCTCCAACATCTGAAGAATATATTCTTCTCCTCAGCACATGGATCATTACCAAGGATAGACTATATGCTAGGTCACAAGAAAAAGTTTTTAAAAATTCAAAAAAATTGAAATTATATCAAGTATATTCTCTGACCACAATGGAATAAAACTAGCAATCAATAACACAAGGAACTTTGAAAACACGTGGAAATTAAATGGTATGCTCCTGATTGTGGGTCACAGAAGACCTTAAGAAGGAAACTGAAAAATTTTTTGAACCAAATGATAATGAAAACACAACATACCAAAGCCTATGGGATATAGCAAAAGCAGTACTAAGAGAAAAGTTTATAGCTATAAGCACCCACATCCAAAAAGTAAAAAAACTTCAAATAAACAACCTAACAATGCATCTTAAAGAACTACAAAAGCAAAAGCAAACCCAACCCAAAGTTTGTAGAAGAAAAGAAATAACAAAGATCAAAGCAGAAATAAATGAATTTGAAATAAAGAAAACAACACAAGGATCAAAAACTTAAAAGTTAGCCTTTATTTTAAAGATAAACAAAATCAGGCCTGGCATGGTGGCTCATGCATGTAATTTTAGCACTTTGGGAGGCCAACGTGGGAGGATCACTTGGGTCCAGGAGTTTGAAACCAGTCTTGGCAACACAGTGAGACCTCATCTCTACAAAAAGGCAAAGAATTAGCTGGGCGTGATCTCATGCAGTTGTTGTTTTAGCTATGCAGAAGGTTGAGGTTGAAGGATCACTTGAGCCCAAGAGGTGGAAGCTGTAAGTGAGCTATGATCATGCCACTGCACTACAGCCTGGGCAACAGAGGGAGACCCTATCTCAAAAAATAAATAAAATAAATAAATAAATAAATAAATGAAGAAGAAGAAGAAGAAGAAGAAGAAGAAGAAGAAGAAGAAGAAGAAGAAGAAGAAGAAGAAGAAGAAGAAGAGGAGGAGGAAGGAGATAAATGGGAAAAAACCTTTAGCCAGGCTAACTAAAAAAAGAGAGACCCAATAAATAAAATCAGAGATAAAATGGAGACATTACAACCAATATCACAGAAATTCAAAGCATAATTAGAGACTATTACAAACAATTATATGCCAATACATTGGAAAACCTAGAAGAAATGGATAAATTCCTAGATACATATAATCTACCAAGATTGAACCATAAAGAAATCCAAAACCTAAACAAACCAAGAACAAGTAATGAGATCAAAGCTGCAACTAGAAAGACTCCCAGCAAAAGAAATTCTGGGATGCGATGGCTTCACTGCTGAACTTTACCATGCATTTAAGGAGAATTATTACTAATCCTTCTCAAACACCTCTGAAAACTAGAGGGAGAGGGAATAGTTTCAAATGTATTCCTTGTGGCCAGGATTACCCTCATACAAAAACCAGAAAAGGACATATATAAAAAAGGAAAAAACATAGGCCAATATCACTGTTGAACATTGATGCAAAATCCTCAACGAAATACTACCAAACTGAATTCAACAACACATCAAAAAGATCATTCATCATAACCAAGAGGGACTTAATGCAAGGATGCAAGGATGGTTCAACACATGCAGATCAATCAATGTGACACATCATATCAACAGAATAAAGAGAAAAAAACATAATCCTTTCAATTGATGCTGAAACACATTTGATAAAATTCAACATTCCTTCATGACAAAAACTATCAAATGCCTGGGTATAGAAGGAACTTACCTCATCACAATAAAAACCATATATGAGAGCTCCACAGCTAGTATCACATTGAATGGGAAAAAACTGAAAGCCTTTCCTCTAGGATCTGAAATATGACAAGGATGCCCACTTTCACCACTGTTATTGAACATGGCAATGGAAGTCCTAGTTCGAGTACTCAGATAAGGGTAAGAAATAAAGGACATCAAAATTAGAAAAAAGAAAGTCAAATTATCCTTGTTTGCAGATTACATAATCTTATACTTGGAGAAACCTAAAGAATACACCAAAAACTATTAGAACTGACAAATTCAGTAAAGTTGCAGGATACAAAATTAACATACAAAAATCAGTGGTATTTATATATGCCAACAACAAACAATCTGAACAGGAAATCAAGAGAGCAATCCCATTTACAATAGCTACAGATAAAATAAAATACTTAGGAATTAACTTAAAAATGTGAAAGATCTCCATAATGAAAACTATAAAACATTGATGAAAGAAATTGAAGAGGACATCAAAAAATGAAAAGATATTCCATGTTCAGGGATTGAAAGAATCAATATTGTTAAAATGTCCATACCATCTGAAGTAATCTACAGATTCAATGCAATCCCTATCAAAGTAACAATGATGTTCTTCACAGAAATAGAAAAACAATCCTAAAATTTATATGGAACCACAAAAAACTCACAATAGCCAAAGCCATCCTGAGCAAAAAGAACATAACTGGAAGAAACACTAATGTGTTTCCTGACTTCAAATTATACTACAAAATTATAGTAGCCAAAACAGCATGGTACTAGCATAAAAACAGACACATAGACCAGTGGAACAAAATAGAGAACCCAGAAACAAATTCATACATCTACAGTGAACTCATTTTTTATAAAAGTGCCAAGAACATACATCAGAGAAAGGATAGTCTCTTCAATAAATGGTTCTGAGAAAACTGGATATCCATATGCAGAAGAATGAAACTAAACCCCTATCTCTCGCCATATAAAAAAAAATCAAAATTAAAGACTTAAATCTAACACCGCAAACTATGAAACTACTACAAGAAAACATAGGGGAAACGCTCCAGGATATGGACTGGGCATAGATTTCTTGAGTAATACACACAAGCATAGGCAACCAAAGCAAAAATGGACAAATGAAATCACACTAAGTGAAAAAGCTTCTGCATAACAAAGGAAACAATCAACAAAGTGAAGAGAAAACCCACAGAATGGAACAAAATATTTGCAAAATAGCCATTTGACAGGGGATTAATAACTGGTATACATAAGGAGCTCAAACAACTCATTAGGAAAAATCTAATAATCTGATTTTAAAATGGGCAAAAAATCTGAATAGAAATTTCTCAAAAGAAGACATACAAATGGCAAAAGGGTATATGAAAAGGTGCTCAACATTACTGATCAACAGAAAAATGCAAATCAAAACAACAATGAGATATCATCTCAACTGAGTTGAAATGGCTTTTATGCAAAAGACAGGCAACAGTGAATACTGGCAAGGATGTGGAGAAAAGGGAACCCTTGTACATTGTTGCTGAGAATGTAAATTAGCACAATCACTATAGAGAACAGTTTGGAGGTTCCTCAAAAAACTAAAATTAGGACTACAACATGATCCAGTGATCTCACTTCTAGCTATCTATCCAAAAGAATGGATATCAGTGTATAGAAGAGATGTCTGCACTCCCATGTTTATTGCAGCACTACTCATAATAGCCAAGATTTGAAAGAAACCTGTTTCTGTTAACAGATAAATGGACAAAGAAAATGTGATGCCTATGCACAATGAAGTACTATTCAGCCATGAAAAAGAACAAGAGCCTGTTGTTTGCAGCAACATGGATGGAAGTGGAGAACATTAAGTGAAATAAGTCACGCACAGAAAGACAAACTTTGCATGTTCTCACTTATTTATGGGAAATTTAAAATAATTGAACAAGTGGAGACAGAAAGTAGAATGATGGTCACCAGAGGCTGGGAAGGTAGTTGAGCAGGTGGGGGAAGGGAGCATGGTTAATGGGTACAAAAATATAGTTAGAGAAAATGATTAAGATCTAGCATTTGATAGCGCAACTGGGTGACTACTGTGAACAATAATTTATTGTACATTTTAAAATAACTAAAAGAATATAATTGGATAGTTTGTAATACAAAGAAAACATAAATGTTTGAGGTGATGGATGTCCTATTTGCTTTGATGTGATTATTGTATGCCTGTATAAAAATATTTCATGTATCCTATAAATATGAACAAAAAGATATATTTTATATACCTACAAAATTAAAAATAAGAAATTAAAATTTAAGAAAAAAAATTAATTCTAACCACCCCTCCCAACTTACCTATTAGTCGTCAAGTATTTTTAATTCTTCCCTTTGTTTTAAGCCTTCACAAATTAGATATCACTTTATAAAAATGTTTGTTTTGACTTGTTTAATGACTTTACTGATTTCTTTTTTCACCATTCTTTCTCACATCTCAGCTCTTTCTTCTAGAATAATCTTTCTTCTTTCTTAAATACATCCTTTAGATGTTCCTAAGTATGATATGTGGATAATTCTCTCAGTTTTTGATTCTCTGTAAATTACTTTATTTTGTTTCATCTTATTCTTAAAAGATAGTTTTGGTTGGTACAGAAGAGTTGCTTTTCAGATATTATTCCAGTCTCTTCTGCTTCTGTTGTTGATGTTGAAGTTACAGTTGTAGTGTCAATTGTCAGCAGTCTAGGTGTCTTTTCTCTCTAGGTCATTTTTGTGATTTCCTTTTGATTTTTGGTGTTCTACAGTTTCACTACAATCTAGATAGATAGATGATAGATAGATAGATAGATAGATAGATAGATAGATAGATAGATAGAAGACAGATAGTAGATAGATAGATAGATAGATAGATAGATAGATAGATAGAAGACAGATAGATAGTAGATAGATAGATAGATAGATAGTAGATAGAAGATACATAGATAGATAGATAGTAGATAGAAGATACATAGATAGATAGATAGATAGATAGATAGATAGATAGATAGATAGAAGACACATAGATAGATAGATAGATAGATAGATAGATAGATAGATAGATAGATAGATAGATAGATGGATGGATGGACAGATAGATAGATAGATAGATAGATAGATAGATAGATAGATAGATAGATAGATAGATATCCTGCTTGGTAGAAATAGATTCATGTCTTCCCTCAATTCTGGAAAATGTGTAATTGTTATCTCTTGAAATATTGCTTCTTCTCCATTCTCTTTATTTTCAGTCTGGGATTCTAACTATACATTTATTCACCTACTTCTTCTCAAACCTTGGGTGTATATTGTCACCTGAGGAGCTTCCTAATCAATAAAGATTCTGATACAAGAGGTCAGCAGTAAGGCTGAATCTGAATTTCTAATGATCTCCCAGGTGGATCTCTTGCTACTGTTTCTTGTATATGTCACAAGGGACATAGTATTAGACCTTCTCTTTTTATCTTCCACATCTCTTAACACTTCTTTCATTTTACACCTCCCATTTCTCTGTGTTGCATTCTAGTTAATTTCTTCAAGTCTGTCTCCAAATTAACTTATTTCTATTCTTTTATATCTATTATGTTCCTTACCCTCTGTGTTTCAACAACTACATTTTTCATGTCTAAAATTTACATTTGATATTCTTTATATATGCTTGGAAAATTTTAAGTGCTTTGTTGCATGTACATTTTTTGTTGTTCCATCCTCCATTTCTTTAAATAGTTCATAAAATGTTGTTTTATATCCTACATCTTATGCAACTATATTTTATGATTATCATGTCTCAACTCTTTGAGGGTTCATATGTATTGTATGTTACCTATGCTAGCTATCATTGATATGGTTTAGTTTCTTTGCATGTTTGGTAATCTTTCTCTGTGGGTTCCTATTTGGCTGATCTTGATCAATGGAAAACACGACAGCATAAAATAAAGACATTTTCACCAAAGTGGATTTGGTTTCCATCAAACACAAGCCAGGATAGGCTACCAACCTCTATGATGGCTTAAATCACCTTCAAGTTTCTTACACTTAACCTGGGACACTCAAGTTTAGCAACTTCCCACAGACATCTTTTCACCAGACCAAAGCGCAGTTTCTTGGTAGCAGTGACAATTTGGCTCCTGCCTTTGTTGGAATCCCTCATTACTTCTGTGTTAATTGCTTTTTAAGTCCTCACAGCTTTTCCTTTTTTTCTGGTCCTTTGGAAATTTTCCTTACTTTCTTCAAACCCCAAAACATAAGAACTATGTCTTACGAAGTATCTAACTTTAGTCACCAATAAGAAGACCTTCATGCACATGCACACACACACACACACACACACTCAGTCTATGATATTCCCAGAGCCACATGTCATGAAAATAATTTTCACTTGAGTCTCCTTCACAATTGGCTGTGTGTGACCCTCATCCCATTACATGGTTATTTCCCCAGGTCCTGACCATAATGTTTGAATACATTTCAGTAGCTAGAAAAATACTCACATTACATCCTCAACTCATAGAGTAAGAGCTATAGAAAAATAGGGACATGCAGAGGCTATCTCTCTTTCCATACAGAATAGTAAGTCAAGAACAATACTACACCTGTAGGAGAAGTGCAGAGATTATTGCTACCATGGAAGGCTGGAAATTGCAGAGTGGTAATTATAAAATGCTCAGTGTAGTTCTCTAGTTTAGTTAGTGCAAAACATGATTGATTTTGGAATAGCAATAGTGAATTTTCATAACCTGAATTAGCTGATGACTCCAATAAAAGCTACTGTTCCAGATGTAATATTTTTAATGGACTAAATTAATACAACCACAGATACCTAATAACCAGTTATTGATCCAGTGACTTTTTTTCAATCCCAACAAGCAGAAAATACCAGAAACCAATAGCTTCCCTGGAAAAAGATTAGTACAGTAAGTCATCCTTTAATGTTGTCAGTAAGTTCTTGGAAACTGACTTTATGCAAGACAACATGCTCTGAAACCAATTTTATCATAGGCTAATTGATATAAAAAGGAGCTAAGTTCCTACAGCATATTTTTGGTCACAAAATCATCGTTAAACTTCTAAAGGCTCAAAACACTTACAGTATTAACATTTGAAATAAATGTGAGCTGCATATACATTTAAGAAAGATTAATAGAAGCAAGTAAGGTAATTATTTACCCAGATAATTATTTACTGGTTTTGGTGAACTGGTGAGTAACAGCAGTCCTAGTGATGGGTTAAATCAAGGAATAAGTGTTTGCAAGTCAAAACTTGAAAAGAGCACTTCCTACCACCACACAGTTCAAAACCACACAATAACAAATATGGCAGGCTCACTGAGCTCTTTCATCCGGCATTATTTATTGTCATTCATTTGGATGATTATTGTACACTTTATGAATTTTTATTGGACTATAACAAAATTCATTATTCATTCAGTCATTGATTTCCTAACCCACTTATTCCAGTTCAGGGTTGCCAGTGGATGGAACCTATCACGGCATAAAATTGGCACCAACACTATTCCACTGCAGGATGCACTCACACACACACACACCCACACACACACTTACTCAGACTGAGACCATGTAGAAGATATACCAATTAACATAATGTACACATCTTTGGGTTGTGGGAGGAAATTAGAGTACCTGACTCCACACAGAATGGGGAGAACATGCAGACTTCACACAGACGGAGGCCCCAGCAAAGAATCAATTCTTCTTTTTATCATCAAGTTTATTTATAATGAAACAACATTGAACAAAGTGATGTTATTCAAGGACCTGCTGTACATCTTTGTTATTCCATATTAGGACACAGCACCTCCTCAGTGTTATGCCACAATTTACTTCTCAAGGATCTGACTATTTCTCATTCCACAAGATATCTCCCTGGTCCATCACATTGTTGGTAATAATACAACCTGAAGAGCAAAAAGAAGCTGGTTGCCTAGAAGCCAGACTCATCAGAAGATGGATGGTGTCCTCCACAAAAGTATAAAAATCTGAAAGCTCAGTAAAGTTTTTGGCAGACTAGTAGACTGGCTCAGCATATTCCTTCCAAAATAAAAAACAGGTTGCAATATTTTGTATATACAATTCTTGGTGGGATTTTTGCATTTTTGAAGTAATATAAACTATATTTACACCGTAACTTATTTATTTGGTTACCTGAAACTTTGCCTAATTTGATTCAGGCCTAGAGCAAGAGAAGAGTCTTCATCTTGTCCAAGCTACACGGCAAACAGCTCTCTGCACCTTGATCCCCATGACTCAGCCAATGCTATGGCTAATTAAATGCCTTGAGCAGATTAAGATAATATATGATGGCTGCAGAAATTCCCGTTAGAAGAATCACAATGAAGTCTCCAAAGAATCTGAGAGAAAACTGCATCCTCTTTGGTATGTAGCTGTCATTCTTTTGGAAGACAGTAGTTTGATTGCCACTGGGCCCTGCTAACCATGGTATACCTGGTGATAGGGGACTCAGCTGACCATTATAAACTTGGTGTTACCAGATATACCTAGCTCTAAACTGGCTGCAAACAATACACTGCACAGTCAAGGAGAAGTTAGTGTATTAGAGACCAGCCTTAGACAGATCCTCAAAAAAAAAAAGTTGAATAAGAATGTTGCCTACCCTTCCAGCAGGCCTGAATCTCCCATGCTGCCATCTTCCCCTCAGCTTACTTCATGGGCCCACATTGCTGTGTGGAAAGTTCCCTATGATGCAGTGATATAAAAGAGACACCTGTGGCTGACAATAGGCAGAGACACACCTCCATGATATTAGAGCCCACTCAGGAAGAGAGGTGGAAGAGATAATTTTTTCCAGTAGGCAGAACCTCAAGTATATATCTTTGTCCATATTGGCTAGGAAAAGGGCAGATTGATTAGATTTAAGAGATCATCAAGCTCTTAGAAGAAACAGGATCAGATGATTGATGGCAAGAAAAATATCTGTGTCTCATAGAGATGTTCATTATAATGCCTCCACTGCAGAGAAGGTTCTCAGTTGTCAGGTGAAGCTCAGCTAACCTGTGGTATTAGTTAGCCTCTTTCTCCAGCCAGCCCATCCTTGTTCAGTGGGTTCTAAAATCATCCATATTGACAAGGACAGAGGTTATACACAAGCTCATCAACAAAGAACTACTCTCACTATGGTTGACTAAGTTACTGTCAGAGTCAGGTGCAAAGTCTACCAACAACAGTTACTGACCCTGACCCCTCCAGTAAGGTAGAATACTCTAATTGGACCAGGAATTCACCTGCGGCAGATTCATTACACTGACTCCTGCTACATCCTTGGAACAGACATTTATTCTGGATTTGGGTATGCCTTCCATGTCTCAATATCTCCTCAAGTAGCACCTACCATAGACTTACTAGATGGCTTTTTCATCCTCATGGAATATCACACAATATTGCTTCTGGCCAAGAAAGTCCTTTTAACTATAAAAAGAAATAAGGAAATGTTATAAAAATGCATTGGTCACATCTGCTTGCTCATTATCCATATGTAGCTGGAATTGCCTATTAAAGACTCAGTTACTATATCAGCCAGTATCTAACACTTTGCAAGCTTGAAATGCTCTCCTGTGGAATTTGGTAAATGTTCTGAAGAGCAATCAATTACTGGCTAGGAAACAAGAGTTCCAGCACTGAAGGGGTGAGTAGGGTTGGTCCTTTTTATAGCTACAACTCATGACTAATTTACAAAATATTTATTTCCAATCTCCATTACTTTTTACCCCTAATGACTTAAGTTTTTCAAATCCAAGGGAGAAATGCTGCCATCAAAGGGTTTAATAATAATACCACTAAATTGAACATGGCAACTGCCATCTGCTCAGTTAGTCTCTTGAGGACACCAGATAAAACAAACAAAGTGGTGTTTGATCCTGGTTGTCTAGGAGAAACAGAATAATTGCTGCAAATTGGGGGCAGGAAGACTTTGGCTAGAATCCAGTTGATCTGGGGTGCCTCTACTAAGCCAAGAGGCAAAGAAGGGTCTTGCAATCCAAAACAAACTGGACACCAAGAGTTCATATTCCTCAGAAGTGAAGGCTTCATTGAGAAAGTCAACAGTCTGAGGTGCTAACTGAAGGAAATATCAACCATGGCTCATGCCATTGCAGAAGTAAGAATTATGGCATCTACCTATCATTTCCTACTCGCTCTGTTATGTATATAGTCATATAAGTAGATAAAATGCCCATCTTTTCTCTTTCCTTTTTCTCAGGATCGTTAACTTTACTGTTTGGTACTTATATTGCAGAACTTGGGATGAGAACTTGATTGATACACTAAAATACATTTTAGTTGCCTCCCTTCAGGAGTTTCTGATCATTCAGAAGGTGGTTATACAACATTAGGCAATTTTTGGAAGTGTAAATTTGGGACTAGATTTTAATCTCTGTACATGGCACATAACACAGTGCAAAAGATAAACTATGTCATTCGTAATGTTTATGTCATTCGTAATGTTATCTGCGTCTCAGTACAAATAGTTTTCTTCAGATCTATCTTCCAGTTCATGAATTCACTCTTCAGGTGTGTCCAATATCCTGTTTAAAATGCTCACTCAGTTTTTACTTCAGTGTTTACATTTTCAATTTCTGGAAGTTCTATTTGGCCTCTTTGGCAGTATATTTCTTTTCATCATTTTAACATACCTTTTAAAAGTCTAATGGATAAAAGTAACATCTGAATTCTTAGGCTTGTGATCTTGATATTTATTTACTGTCTTTACTGATTTTGGTTCAGGGTAAATTATTTCCTTGAATATTTTGTAATTTTAGATTGTGAGCTCATCTTTAGAGGATCTATTTCTGTGGGAAACCACTTTGGCCTAGGCTGTGTGTTTGCTTTTCCCAGGTACCCATGGGTTTCACTGACCTGTGACAACTTCTCACCTTGTATCTCAGCTTGAGGGTTCATGAATCATAAAGAAAAGTATGTATTTGAATCACAAACCATGAGATGGCAAGCCTGTGATTATAGAGTTCTCCAGGGGAGACTTTGTACCCAAGCAACCAGTCTTAGCTAGTGACGCTGCCATGTGGTTTCCTTGCATGGGTGAGCATATTTATTTTCTAGTCACTCTTTTACTAAGTCTTGCCCTTCAAGAGTCCCAGCTTTATACATATATCTCAGTTCCAATTCCTGTCTCTTACAGTCCCCACATCTCATCATCTATCGATCCATGGTGTTATGGTCTATATCCCTAGCTTCTCATGACTACTGGCACCCCCCCAACACACATACACACACACACACACACACACACACACACACACACACACACACACAAATAGCAGTAACTGCTACGGTGTCAAATATGACTTTCTATTCACTTTCTCTACGGAGATTATGTTTTATCAACTCATCTATGCATTCAAAGGAGAGGTTTAAAAAATTGTTCATATAGAATTTCTAGGCATTTCGTCATGAAAGGATTTGCAGTTTAATTCATATAATGTCTGGAAAGAAAGTCTCAGGTAGTAATAAATTAGAAAGGGCTCTGAGATAATGAATCTTAAAGAAGGAGGTTAATTTGCTGGGAAACAAAAAAGGAAATGGTAGTGGGAAAGAGAAAAAAAGCACCCCTGCAGGAGAGTGGTGGTCGTAAAGAACCACAACAGAAAAGGGTAAAGCAATTGGCTTTCACAAGTGAAGACAAAAATCTTCAAGCCTGCCAGGGAGACTGTTAGATGAAGGGGCACAGAAGTTGGGGAAAGAGTGTGCTGCGTCATATGTATTCTGGGAGGTGATGGGAATTTTCCATTAAAGATCTGTGTCAGGTCATTGTTAAAAGAAAGCAACAGTATATATGGCTTTAAGATCCAGCCCAGATTCCCAGTTCCATGGGGAAAGGGACGCATGAAAAAAGCCTGACAGTTTTGAAATGAAAGTTCATTTAACCAAAGGAGATATAATAGAGCCGAGAGATGACTACTGAAGTCCAAAAGGAGACTGAACCCTCTGATACAATTTGACATTGAACAAGTGTTGACAGATGAGCATCCACAAGCACTTCTGACAAGACATAATGCCCTCAGGCTGTGGACAAACCTGGAAGTGGGCAACTGACAGCCTGCAATACACACACCACTTTATTCTTCCTTGTCTGCATTTTATGATTACGAATCAGTTTTCTTTGACGTGCCCCATTTTTCACTGCAGCATCTTCGTCTCAGTGCCTTTATCAGTTATAACTTCATCAGAGCATTTGAGTGCACCATTTACAAAATTGCTTTTTGCTGAAAGTTAGAGAGTATGAACCAGTGCAATTCTACAGAACAAAAGAGAAGAAAGAAGCACTACCTGGAGACTCCAGCACAGATGGCCTTCAGTTTTCTAACAAAACACCATTGTGAGGTGTTTTGCCAATAAATTTCTTTACGTGTTACAGTAAGATGAAATAACCATTGAGTTGATAATGCATGTATGTTTTCTCTATACATGGATAAGAGAAGAAAGTAAAGGCCTTTGATGTAATGTAAAGGATTCCATGTAAAACTTAAATGCACAGTGAAGCATTTGAATATGCAGAATATCCACATGCAAGCTTCTCTTGCAAATCCTCTAGCTCATAATACAGTTATTTCTGTTCCAAATGAGAACTCAGTTCTCTCTGTGGGCAGCTCTATTTTATACCCCTCCAGGTCTGTGTTCTCGGGCTTCCCTAATATACTCAAAGGCCTATAGTAGAGGACTGGCAAATCCTCTAATTTTTAGAAGCTATCCACACTATCAGTTCAGCTTTGGCATCCTCTTCTGTTGACAAAATTGCTTGCTTTTATTCTATCATCCCACGTGTTAATGTAATGCTAATCGCCATGGCATGATCAGCTCCAGTGGCTTTATTCACAATTATGGTCTGTAAATAATCTATAACCCATGAATAAATAATCTGGTAAATATGATTCATGAAAGCAACATTATGTCCTTAAAGTCACAGATTTCTACAGGTATCAATTATAGCAAACAGGAGTTGGAAATTGCAACATAGCTTCTGCTGTGCCTCAAATGTCAGATCCCTGAGACCAGATAAATGTCTCTGTGTTCCTATCCTAATTGTGCCACTAAGCCAGTAGTCCAGAGAAGGTAATTTACCCTCTTTCTGCCTCCCTTTTTCAATCAGCAAGTTGAGAGAAGACTACTATTTGTAACTGGGCTAACAGAGTTCAATAAATGTCAGTGAATAAATTGACATTAATATAAGTTTAGATTCATAGAATATAAATTTTCTTGAAACATGCCTGCATAAGTACCAGGTGTCATTCTCCTAACTACCAGCTACTTCAAATTGCAAATGTTTGGCTTCAAAGTTAAATCAAGGTCATTTTTATTATAGTTTAGTGCCTCTTCATATAACACATTATTCTAGTTTAACACAAAATAAATATATGTTGTGCTTGGGTATCCACCAAATCCCATCTCTCCTAGAAATATGGCCCACATAATCTATTTAGTGAAAAAGCAAATAAAACCAAACAAACTCCAGCTGCCCTCATGGAAAGTTACTGCCCGGATGAGCTGAGTGTTAGCCTTCAAGATACTTAGATGGGTGGGCAGCTAACCCTTTCCTGAATCTGTTTTGTATCCAGTCCAGTGAACAGGAAACAGCTGTGACTGTTGAATTCCAACAGCCATGCAGTGACCAGAAGCAACAAGGTGCCCATCTCTGCCCATGGCATCAACTAATTCATAGATTCGGCTGCTCCTGTTGTTGTGCTTTTTCTTCTTTTCATTTCTTTCCTTTTTTTTTTTTTTTTAAGGCAGTTCTAGCAGATGGATCAATCAAAGCCCCAGAGTTCGAAGAACCCAGAGAGATCACATGTGTGAATAAATTCCCTCTCCTTCACTGATGCTCATTTTTCTTCTCATTAGCAGATAAAACTGAACTGGGCAGGATGGTTGTTGAGCCAACCTTTCTGTTGCTTTCACCTGAAGCTCTGGCTTATTCCATCTTCACGGTGCTTTCTCCTTTTCTTCTTCCTGTCTCTTCTCCTTTAGATTTGATGTAAACATGTTTTTCAGAAGAATCCCCAGTAAATGTTCCATGAGTCACCTTGCTTATGGGATCTCCCCCATCACTTACATTTTCCCCCAGCAACGTTCTCATCATGGCAATGCTGCTGTAGTGTGTAGGAGGAATGAGTTGGGATGGGGTTTGAGTTCATGGTTCTCAAACACCCGTATACTTAAGTGATACCATACCACGCCTTTGCCTGGTTATAAAGAGACAAATATATTAATATGTCTTGCTTTAAATTGTCAATGCCTTTTCTTGAGCTGCATGTTATAGGTAAGCTGTATAACTCCCTCTTATCATGTACTCTGGAATCAACTCTTTTTTTTTTTTCCTGCTACACTGGCTGGATCTGACCTATCATGCACTCTGTATTTTCACATATGTATCATTGAAGCACAATTCCTATATAATATGGTTTGACTCAGTGTCCCCACCCAAATTTCATGTTGAATTGTGATCCCAAGTATTGGAGATGGGGCCTAGTGGAAGGTGATTAGATCACTGGGGTGATTTCTAATGGTTTAGCGCTATCCTCCTAGTGCTGTCTTATGATAGAGTTCTCATAAGAGCTGGTTGTTTGAAAGTGTGTAGCACTTCCCCCTTTGCACTCTCTCTCTCTCTCCTGCCACCGTATGAAGACGTGCTTGCTTCCCCTTCACACTTCTGCCATGATTGTAAGTGTCCTGGGGCCTCCCCAGCCATGTCTCCTGTACAGTTTGTGGAACCGTGAGTCAATTAAACCTCTTTTCTTTATAAACTACCCAGTCTCAGGTAGTTCTTTGTAGCAATGTGATAATGGACCAATACACTAAAAATCTGGAAAGCTGATTTTGGTAAAACCAGTACCCATCAGTTAATTTTGCCTCTGGTCTTTAAAAAATACATTATGAAAAGAATTTTGCTCTACTGCCTTGGCCATTCTTCTTGGCAACCATTCTTTTTCTCATCACTCAGAAAGCAGCCTAAGGTTTGGGGAACCATCCTGACTTGTTTTGTGACTGTGAAGGGGTCTGGTACACTTGCCAGCTGTTTTCTCTCAGCTTGTCAGGCTAGGGCCCAGCTGCTGAGACAGCTCTGCCCTGGCTCCTGTCAGTCTGCAGAACCTCAGAGGTCTGTTAATATTGGCCATTCATTTCCAGGTCCAGACTGTCCCCCTCTGCCTTTGGCCACAAGGTCAGTTCTGCCCACAACAGTGATACGACCTGGCCATGCCCCTTATATCCCTCCTTAGGAGCAGGTAGAAATTTCTCTGTCCCATCTGGTCACACATGACCCAGGATTTCGTATAGGAGCTCAACTCAAACACTTCTTCCATTCTGGGACTTCAATCAAATGTACCTTGATAGTCAAGGTCCATTAGGCCTTGACAGATGAGTGATAAATATAAGAATCAGAGAATTTCTTTGCCTTAAAAAAAAGTCTGGTTTTTAAGAGCTGTGTCTTCTTGCAAAATCCTATTTTGGATTTCAGGAGCTAATTTAAAATCTCTTGCTTTTCTTTTTATCTTGTTCTCCCCAACCCTTGCCTCAACACACACCCCCTCCCACTTTGTATTTCCGCTATAACAATCTTCAGCCTCCCCAAGGCAAAGAATGTTCTCCAGAACAGTAGGAGGAACTGCAAAATATAAAGTATACATGTAGTTTTTTAAAACTGTCCCCTCATAAGGACAAGGAACCACATCCTGTCTGTACCTCAATCAAAGTGCCTAACATCTACAGCTCATTCCTTTGTTTCCTTCAGACCCCCAAATCCTCTGTATTTCTTTCTTTTGAAACTGTTCCTGACACTATCTTCATTTTTTTCTTTTTCTCTCTTTAAATCACTGCCCACTTTTCTCTGTCCCTTTACACTCTGGGGATGAGGCCTTTATTGTTGCTTGAACTTCTCTGTCTTCTCATCTTCTTGACATTATCTAAACTTTTCATTTGCATTTTAATTTTTGTTGCTTTGACTTAAATTTCTTTGCCTCCATCCACCCCAAGCCTCATCTCCATTAAATACTTATGCAACTAGGAATATATATTTTAGTTTTTAAAGTCTCTGGGTCCATTTCTTCCCCTTCGCGTTTCAGGAATACACAGAGGATATTTAATGTGGTTCTTCGGGAAGTGTTAGAACCTATGTACTGGGATGGGCATCTATTTTTTTGTTTTTTCATTTTTTATTTTTTGTTGAGGAAAGGTCTTTCTATAGCCCAGGCTGGTCTCAAACTTCTGGGCTCAAGCAATCCTCCTGCCTCAGCCTCCCAAAGTGCTAGGATTACAGGCATGAGCCACCATGCCTGAAGGACATCCATTATTATGTAGGGCCCAAAGGAAGAAAAATTTCTTAGCAAGAAAAAACTCCTACCATCTAAATGGAGAATCCAGGACAGGCCATAGTACCTAGCCAGAGAATACTGAGGTTAGACAGAGAGCTACAAAATAGAGTTTAACAACAGCAAGAGATAAATTTTCAAGTTATAGTTTTCTAGTAAGGCAGACAGCCAGCATTTTGCAAAGCATAGTGAAGGAAGAACCTCTGTAAATGCTATGCTTACAATGAACAGTTTTCATTTGCATATTCATTGACTGAAAACAAGTTGTAACTAGTAGTAAGAACCCTGAAAGGAAAGAGAAAACAAAACCCACCACTATTTAATGAGTGTTTACCATGTGTTAGGCAGAATGCAAAGTACTTTACATGTGTTGTCTTAATTTCCACAACCAACCCTATAAAATTGAAGTATTATTTTAGCCATCACACAAAAGGTAAAATTGAAGTTCAAATAAGTCAAGTTGCCCCAAATCGCATAGCATATATGTGACAAAATCTAGGTGGTTTTAACACAAGCCTACACTCTTCTACCAGAATCATGTGAGAAGAGAAGTGATCACAGGATATAAATGGGAAAGAAAACAAGCTGAATTTGGACAACACGGGGAGAAGAGGAATCCAAAACAGAGATCCTTTCCTTGGATGTCTGCATAAGAATGATTGTCCAATGTTTAATGAAAAAGAACATGATATTGACATCAGAACTCCATTCAGTAGTATATATAGGTATTATATATGTTTACATTTTTAAAAAGGTATAGCAATATATACTACTCTCTATAGAGAGTAAATTGATTCTGAATGAATTATTTTTATATATTTATAAAAGTATGAGTTACAAGTCCTCCATTGTCAACTGTAGATACATAAAAATTTCAGTAAATGTTTTGGTAGGAATCATGAAAAACCAAATGAATAGTCCCCTTGTTATAGAATTATATTTCAAATAGTGTTTTAATTGTGTAAGCCAATTAATATTCTTCATTTCATATTGTGTTATGTCACACTATTCTATATTATCCTGAAAAGAGACAAAACGTTCTTGCTTTTAATCATTTTAAATCATATGTTAACATTCTCTCTTGTTCAAACGAGATTTTTTAATCCTCTATGTATTCTTTGCAAAGTATCCTAGTGCCTGAGAAATTTTTTCAGTTATTGCTAAGGCATGATCAGAAAGAGCAATCGTTTCACACTATATTTCATAGCCTCTGTTCCTTTTAGTTATAATCCTATTAATTATTTTGGATCTCTTTCCTTTTCTGTCAATATTTATATTTCAAAGTGTTAGCATACATACCTAAACAATTACATTTTAATTCTCTTTTCTTGTAGGCTGATTGAAAATGTGATGGCATCATTACATTGTAAACTCCTAGACTGTAGTAACCACAACTTATTAATGGTGTCTACAGGGTATTGGGTGCATAAAAGGTGCTGAGTAAATATTTGTTGACAGAATGTTGGCAACCTCTATACTTAATTTTAAAAAACAGTAATAATAATGAACATTTCCTGAATTAAAGTAACAAGTATGTTTGGCATCATGCTAGATTTAAAATTACTTCTCTTATGTAAGCCTTACAACAACACATTATTTCTATTTTAAAAATGAGGAAATTAAAATCAGGGAGGTCAGGTGACCTACTCAAGATCACATACAATAAGTGACAACAAGTGATGGAGTCAGACTCCAACCCAGGTGTATCTAACTCCAAAGCCCATCCCTTAAAGAGTACACTTTTCTGGCCTCTCAATGTTCCCTAAGCAATTGCTGAACACCTTTTTGACCTCATCATTCCCTTTCACATTTTCTTGGAGAACATATACATTTACAAATTTCATTTCCCAACTCTTGTCCAATTCATATCTGTACTCCTGCAAGGACATTTCAGATCTTATCCTGTATGTTCATTATTTATGGTTCTTCCCAGTAGTGTGCTGGTAAATGTTAAAGAATCAGTTTGGGAGAGTGGAAGAGAAACCCCGATCTATAATGCTTATCTGATTTCCGTGATATAGATTCTGCTGCCATGGATGATTTCAAGCTATCAACACGATGTCGTTGAACAGAATTGGAAAGAGATATCCAATCTCTCGGGTACAGCTTTCTGTACCTGGCACCTGTGAATTCTAGCATACCATCAGCTCTTTCCCATATTGGCTAGTATGAAGCTGAAAAAAAAAAAAGCACTAAAAAATTAAAATCCTCCATGTTAGGATATGCTTTGGATAAGTACCTAGTGACATGGTTTGGCTGTGTTCCCACCCAAATCTCATCTTGAACTATAGTTCTCACAATCCCTATGTGTCATGGGAGGGACCCAGTGGGAGGTAATTGAATCATGGGGGCAGTTACCTCCATGCTGTTCTCATGATCCTGAGTGAGTTGCTATGAGATTTGACAGTTTTATAAGGTGCTTTCCCCACTCTTCGCTCAGCACTTCTCCTTGCTGCCACCATGTGAAGAAGGACGTGTTTGCTTCCCCTTGTGCCATGATTTTAGCTTCCCGAGGCCTCCCCATCCATGTGGAACTGTGAGTCAATTAAACCTCTTTACTTTATAAATTACCCAGTGTTGGGTATGACCTTATTTGCAGCGTGAGAAAAGACTAATATACCTGGTAAACACACATCTGTTTTAAAATTTTTGAGTACTGTTTCATGAATTAAATGAATTTTCACTCTTCCAGAACAGAAGTTGTCAAACTGTGGTCCCCAGACCAGCATCATCAGCATCACCTGGGAATTTATGCAAATGCAGATCCTTGAACCCACTCCAGACTTACTGAATCAAAAAACTTGGTGGTGATCAAGGGAGATCAGCAATTGTTTTAACAGGCATCCAGTGATTCTGCACGCTAAAGTTTGTGAACTATTCAAAAGTAAAAATCTCTTGTCCATTTCAACTCTCAAGGTACAGCAAGTCTAACAAGGGAGAGTCCAAGGTCAATTTTAATGAAAAAAAAAAAAAAAAAGTGGGGAAAGTCAAAGTTCAGGCGAGTAAGTGTATAATGTAGACTGCAGAGAAGAATGGTCCAGGCCCAATTATTACTCATAGCTGAGTCAGGAGACGTGGGTGTAAAACCTACCTGAAGAAAAGCCCTCCAAATCAGAGAAGAAATTTGCTGACTTTTGGAGACTCCTCCCAGAAACAATGCCTTAGTAGGTATCAGACAAGAGTGGACCCAGTTGGAAAGCTTCACGCCTTAGCACACTTAGCTAGGGGACCTCTGTGTTTTACATAAGTGAGTTAAAACACAGATTTCCTACCTAAACCCCACCTGGGATAAATTTTTTCTGCCTGCTTCAGTAGTTCACCTGTCTTAGATTCTTCTGCTGGGTTTGTTACAATAACACAGATGGCTGACTTCCTCTCTCCTCTGCCTCTCCACCACCTGACAAAGATACTCTGTTTCACCAAATTCCAGTGAGCCTCCTCTGAACTCTCTTCTCAATGAGACCCTGGCTTTTAAGCTTCTGTGTTTGTGTCTGCATTGTCCATTTTGGCAAGAATCCTACTAAAGCAGCTGAACCAGAATTCTCCACCCTGCAGATCTGATTACCCTGAATATCTGACCGTCCACCATCCCCTAGGTGATGTCTGATCACCCTGGCCTGCCTTCCGCAAGAATCCTCTTAGGTCCCTTTAGCCAGAATTTCCCCTTATTCCTGATGTTTCCTCAAGTAAGTTTCCATCCTCTGATGCCCCCCTGCTCCTTAGCTATTGGGATGGTTAATACTGAGTAGCAATTTGATTGGATTGAAGGATACAAAGTATTGTTCCTGAGTGTGTCTGTGAGGGTGTTGCCAAAGGAGATAAACATTTGAGTCAGTGAACTGAGAGACGCGGACCCACCCTGTATCTGGGTGGGCACCATCTAATCAGCTGCCAGCATGGCTAGGAGAAAAGCAGGCAGAGGAATGTGGAAGGACTAGACTGGCTGAGTCTTCTGGCCTCCATCTTTCTCCCGTGCTGGATGCTTCCTGCCTTCGAACATTGGACTCTAAGTTCTTCAGCTTTTGGACTCTTGGACCTGCACCAGTGGTTTTCCGGGGGCTCTCAGGCCTTCAGCCTGTGGCTGCAGTGTCGGCTTTCCTACTTTTGAGGTTTTAGAACTTCCTTGCTCCTTAGCTTGTAGACATCCTATTGTGGGACTTCACCTTGTGATTGTGTGAGTCACTACTCCTTAATAAACTCCTTTTCATATATACATCTATGCTATTAGTCCTGTCTCTCTAGAGAATCCTGATTAATACAGCTATAAATCCCCACTCATCCTTGTTGTATTTGGAGTTGAGCCCAATCTCTCTCCTATTACAAAACCCTGTTGTAGGACCTTCCTTTGAATAAGGTCTGTCTTACCATCTTTAACAAGGGTCGTGGCACAGCTTTTCTCTAACACAGTCCACCAAGTTCCTAATTCAGTAGGAATGCCCAGGAATTAGCATTTGTAACAAGTTCCCAGTGATGCCACTACTGGTCTGGGAACAACACTCTGAGAATTACTGGCCCTACCTACATTTTCTAAGTTCTGTATCGTGTTCTTGAGTTGTTAAGGAGCTGTTGGATTTTGCCTCGGGGGCTGTTTTGATGGGGTGTTAGGTGAGGAGATGTGTACAGTGGAGCCAGCAATAGAAAAGCTTTCATTTTGGCCAGATCATCATTGCAAAGCAGAGACACAGTTTAATCAGAACCATAATTGTTACACTGCATAAGAATTCCAATTTTCTCTAGTGTATCTCATTTTACTGTGAAGAGATATTTACTGCAGAAAATTTTTGTAATTAACACATATAAGTATAATCAATTTTGGCTTATGGGAATGCTTTTCTAGAAATCAAAATGTATACTGGCATCAATGTACAAATATTCCAGAAACCAACATTAAACAATTTATGAGGTATTCATTAATATTCTAATACATTATTTTCGGCATCTCATTCAGGAATGAGCTGAGACTTTCTCTGTGAAGATTCAGTGTTCCTATTACTGAAATGACCCAAATGTAGCAGAGCAGTCAGTACAGCCTGTCTTCCTCATTCTGCTCCTAACCACATAAATAACCAAATAGTATTCATTAAATTTGCAAATGGCATCACGCTGGGAGAGAAATTACCACAAAGGAGAGAAAAAAACCTTAAATACAACATGACCTTGATAATTTGGAGCAAAGGAGAGAAAATATAACAAACATTATCAAAGCAGAGTACTCACATTTAAAGAGAAAGTCCAAATTACAAAATAAAAGGAAGGTCATTATACATGCAAATTTGCCTTTTATTTGTTGATCTATTCAGCAATTTATTATTGAGCACATATTATGTGCCAGGCTCTGGGGATAGAGTGGTGAACAAAACAGACATTGTTTCTCACTCAGGGAACTCACAGAACAAGAGGGGACAGGGGCCTTAAACAAGAAAATAAATAAACATCTTCCAGTTGTGATAAGTGTTTTGAACAAAAAGCAGAGTAATGTGAAAAAGAACAACTGATGTGTGAGAGAAGGAACTATTTACAGTAGAGTGGTTAGGGAAACCTCTCTGAGATATGAGCTGGAACGCAATGAGAAGCAATCCGCTTTCGAAAGAATACTGTTCCAGACAGAGAGGGCTGTCCAGACAGAGCAAATATCCTGTGCTAAGTCCCTGGGCAGGAAAGGTCTTGGTGTTTTCCTGAAACTGAAAGGAGGCAGGTGTGGCTTGAACATAGTGGACAAGAGAGGTTGAAGAAAGATATGAGGCGATAGAGAGATGAGAGCAAGAGGAGAGAGAGATGAGGCTGGAGAGAAGGCATCCAGGGTAAATATGGCATAGTAACATTTTCAAGCAGGAGTTGGCAAACATTTTCTGCAACAGTCCTGTATTAGGGTTCTCTAGAGGGACAGAACTTAATAGTGTATATATAATATATAAAGGGAAGTTTATTAAGTATTAACGTACACAGTCACAAGATCCCACAATACGTTGTCTGCAAGCTTGAGGAGCAAGGAGAGCCAGTCTAAGTCTCAAAACTGAAGAACCTGGAGTCCAACGTTTGAGGGCAGGAACATCCAGCATGTGAGAAAGATGTAGGCTGGGAGGCTAGGCCAGTCTCCCTCTTCATGTTTTTCTGCCTGCTTTATATTCACTGGCAGCTGATTAGAGGGTGCTCACCACATTAAGGGTGGGTCTGCCTTCCCCAGCCCACTGACTCAATTGTTAATCTCCTTTGGCAACACCCACACAGACACACACAGGATCAATACTTTGTATCCTTCAGTCCCATCAAGTTGACACTCAGTGATCACAGGGCCAGAGTTTAGGCTTTGATGAGTCCTAAGGTCTCTATCACAACTATTCTGTTCTGCAGTTGTAGCACAAAAGCAGATACAGACAATACTTAAATGAATACAGGTGGCTGTGTTCTAATAACACTCAAATATTTACCAAAACAGGCAATGGGTGGACTTGGCCTACAGGCCAAATTCTTTCAGTTGCCAACCCCTGAAAGAATAAAATTGGGCACAATACTATCCTAGGAAACATAAGTAGGAGCAGGACACTCACCTTCCAGATGAGTCAGCATTAGTCAGAACATCACTGAATGAATGTCTTCCTTGGGCTCCACACTTAAATGGGATATGATAAAACTCGCGTAGGTTCTAAAATAGTGATGATTAAAGGTTTGGAAAACTGGCCAAGTAAAAAGTTTAAATGAGCTGATGTATTCAACTTGAGCAACAAAGAAGAGGTAATAAAATAGTTTTCACATGTTTTAAGTGTTATTTTGCTAAAGATTGTCCAACTGTTTATATGTTCACTGAGCAGAAAGACATGAGAACTGAAGGGAAGGGAAAAGCAAGACATGAGAAGGAAATGGAACTGGAAGAATATAATGACCTGACAAGGTAAACACAAAACAATGGGTCCCATTGGCTCTCCTCTCTGCCTCCATGGCAGACTTTTCCGTTCAGGAGTGAAATAATGTTTTAATGAAAGCATATTAAAAAACCTCATTTTAAAGGAAAACCATAGTGTATACTGTTATCAAGCAAATAGTTGCCCATAATTTGTCATCTTTAAAACATTACATTTTCCTTTTTTTTTTTTTTTAAAAAAAAGCCATATTGTATTGATCAATTACTATAAGCCAAGTGTGCCGAGCATTTGACATGCATCATCTTGTTTACTCTTCACAGTACTCCTAGGAAGTCAATACTATCCCCATCCTCATTTTACTAAAAATGAAGTCAATGCTATTCTTATCTTCATTTCACAGACAACTTAGACTAATGTTACTAAATAATTTGTCCAATGGCAACTAGCTAATAAATGTTAGACCCAATTAATTTTATTTTTTAAGTGAGGCATAGTAAATGAGGAACAGCTGTATTTACACTTCTTTTTAAAATAGCACTGAGTAATATTTATCATAAGATCTCTACGTTTTAAATCAAGAAGGCCAAAATTTAGAATGCACTTTTGACTACAACCAACCTAGCTAATCCACAGCTCTATAAACAATAATTTCTTCTTATTGTCTACGTGTGTGTGTTATGTGAAGAAGCTCAAATCTTTGAAAACTCTATAGATTCAGTTTTCTAAGCTCTCTTAGTGTCTTTTGTAGTATTTAAGGTTTTAAATTTCTTTAAAAAGAGGAAGCATGGTTATTTGATCATTTCTTTGATAGTTCTGATATCTAAAGTATTTGCAGGTCTGTTTTTGCTGTCTCTTATTCTGTTGGTTCCCACTCTTGGGTATTACTTTCTTACTGTGCTTAGATATTTTTTGTTATAAGCTGCTCATTTTTTTTTTTTTCCCAGAAAATTTATGGTGAGACTTCTTTGAGGCCGAGGATAAAGGCATATTCCTCCAGAGAGGACTGGAATTTACTTCTGCAAGTGCTAGGAGGCACTACCACTTCAAGGCCAATTTAAACAAAATTTACAACCTGTGGTTTTACTGGACTGCAAATCTGGGAGGCTGGGTTGCAAATCTGTGTCAAGATTAGCTTGTAGTAATATCTCAGGGATAGCTTTCCCTCTTTCTGTCACTGCTTGGTGCCAAGGTAAATATCCTTGCACTCTCTTGGAGGAGGGTATGAGGTGAATTTTTTTTCGACTTACCCTTATACTTTGAGATCCCAGTATTATGAGCAGACAGATCGTCTATTACTCAAGAGTCATCTGCCCTTTGCTCTTGGCTCCTGGGTGAGGATCTCTAAGCCCTTGGAATGTACTACCCAATATGAATGTCACTGTGTGCCTGAGAGTCTGGGCCACACCAACAGCCTAATGATGTGATTTCGAGTTGGGGCTGTGAGTCACATGGTATCAGCTCGAGCTCTAGAGGGGCTGGAGACTAAAGGTCAGTTTTAAGGCAGGCAGCCAGGTCTAAGTAATTGAGCCCCAATACAAAATGGAAGCGATGGCTCAGTTGAGCGTCTCTGGTTGACAATACTCTGTGCACATTGTTTCACATCCTTGCTGGGAGAAGCTGGCATTGTCCATGACTCAGCTGGGAGGGGGCAATGGAAGCTCCATATATGGATTCTGCCCCCTGTGTCTCTGGCATTTGCAGATTTTAATCTGTATCCTTCTGCTATAATAAATAATAGCTGTGAGTATAAAAGCTTTCAGTGAGTTATGTGAATCCTTCCAGCAAGTTTTCAAGTCTGTGGCTATCTTGGGGACCCCAAACTTGTAATGGTGTCAGAAGTGAGGGTGGTCTTGGGGACTCCCCTACCTCTGCAGTTGTTCTCAGTAGAAAGTGGTTGCTTCAGAGGAAAAGTGGTCTCATTTCCCAGCCAGTCACATAGAAATGGAAGAGTCTGTAGTAATTAGGAGATGCAACATTTTCCTGCCTTTAGCCTGTGTTCCATACCTGTTTCACCTAAGTTGAGCAGTATGACTGAACTAATTTTAATTGAAATGTCAGAACAGGCTTTTATGAAATTCAGATGTAGTCAAATATTGACTAGATAATTTCTCAATAAAACAAATTTTATCATATGTGTATGCATCTATATATAAATGTAACATATACATTTATGGTTATATGTGAGTCAACAGATGTGAATCACACATACAGTTCTGATCCTACCACTTCCTAGCAATTTTTTGGTGATTCACTTAAATTTTTTGAGTCTACCTCCTCATAAACCCAGTCATCTAGGTCAGGGGTTCTTAGTGGCGATGATTTTGCCTACCAGGGGCCATGTTGGAAATTGATGGGGCTACTTTTGGTTGTTGTAATATTTGAGAGTGCCATTGGCATTTGGGAGAAGCCAGGGATTCTAAATTTTCCACAATGCACAGCACAGCACTGCCCATCAAAGAATTGTTCTACATCCCACACAAATACTGGATGTTTTGTCAGACATTCCTATAGGTGAGATCGCTTTTTATAATTATCTGAGCCCAGAATCTAACTCCATTTTATGCAGAAAAATGAAGTATGTGTTTTGCATGATTTTAATACACATGGAATTTTCCAGATTTACAACTACCATGTATTGAGGGGAGATTTCACTGTGTTTGGTTTGGCACTTGCCCTGAGATGCCGCTAGAGTGAGTCACTGAGACCACCCACCTGTGTGAGTCTGCACGTGCAGCTGCACATGTGTGGTGTAGGCATAGCCTGCTACCCAGGTCTTCCAGTGTGGTCCTAAACTGAACATTCCCATATTAAAGTGCAGAGTATTTATTATAGATTACTTTCATTTCTCCTCTGTGTTGTTGGTAGTGCACTTTGTGTGCCTGTAGGTTATAATATCTGTGGAATTAATTTCAAAATAAACTTAACTTATTCCTCCCATCTAACTGAGGCTTTGTCCCTTTGACTATCATCAGTTAGATATTTTTTTAGATCAATAGTACAACATGGTGAATATGGCTAATAATTGAGTACCGTATAGTTCTTTTTTCTTTTTTTCTTTTTTTTTTTTTTGAGATGGAATTTCACTCTGACGCCTAGGCTGGAGTGCAGTGGTGTGATCTCGGCTCACTGCAACCTCTGCCTCCTGGTTTCAAGTGATTTTCTTGCCTCAGCCTCCCAAATACCTGGGATTACATGCATGTGCCACCATCCCCAGCTAATAAATTTTGTACTTTTAGTAGAGACAGGGTTTCATCATGTTGGCCAGGCTGGCCTCAAATTCCTGACCTCAAGTGATCTGTCCACTTCGGCCTCTCAAAGTGCAGGGATTGCAAGCGTGAGCCACCATGCCTGGCTAATTTTTGTATTTTTAGGAGAGAGGAGGGTTCGCCATGTTGACCAGGCTGGTCTTGAACTCCTGACCTCATGTGATCTGCCCACCTCGGCCTCCCAAAGTGCTAGGATTACAGGCATGAGCCACTACACCTGGCCAAGTACTATATATTTCAATATCACTAAAACAATAAATTTTAAATTTTCTTATCACAAAAAGTGTGAGATGCTTGAGATGATGGATATATTATTTCACTTGATTTAATTATGGCATATTATATTTAAAAAATGACATCACTTTGCACCCTATAAATATATACAATTTGTCAATATATAATTTAAAAAATAATATCTATGGATTTTATTCTGTATGGCATTCTAGCATCCTGTCATATTTGCCCCATGCCGATTGCACACACACAAGAAGAGTAGAAAATGATTTAGGATCCCCTTTTTATGAAAAAATATCCACATTGTTAAGAAAATGCCAAGGTACATAACTCTGTAAACTTTCTTCCTGCTTTCACTTCAGTTAATTAGCCTAGTTTGGGCTTTGCACAGTAAAAAGCTCTGGGTATGTTTCTAAGCCACCCTGTCCCATGTGGCTTCATAACTATCTACTCCTTCAAGATATGGTGTCTTATCAAGGATTATCTTCTAGTTCAGAGAAGGGGCCATTAAGGTCATTTTCAAAGGTAGCCTCTACTCAGGACCAAGTGATTTTGTCTTCATTTCAGCAAAATGCATTTCAATAGACTTACTACTAAGGAGTGAAATCACACTAAATGGATAAGACTGGGTCCTTCATCATAAACGTCTTGTAGTGTAATTGGGGAGAACGTCTTCAACCCAAAAGGCTGTGACATAATACAGGGAATGTGAGGTATAAGCAAATGCTATGAGGGACCTGGGGGAGTAATTCATTCGACCTGAAAGAATGAGGAAAGGTTTTAAGAAGTGGGATGGGTTTGGGCAGATGTGTTTCAGGCAGGGGCACTTCATTAACAAGGTGTGAAGAGGAGAATAGAAAGCATGAGGGAAGCCTCAGGAGATCCTGGCTAGCATGCTCAGAAAGTTAACATCAGTGAGGAATTGTGGGCAAAAAGGCCAGAAAGATAGGTTAGGACCTGTCTTAGTCAGCTCAGGCTACTATAATAAAGCACCATGGACTCCGTAGCTTACAAACAATAGAAATTTATTTCTCTCGGTTCTGGAGCCTGGAAGTACAAAAGTAGGGCACCATCATTGTTGGGCTCTGGTACAGGTTCTTTCCTGGTTTGCAGACTGCTGACTTCTTGCTATGTCCTTATGTGAGGGAAAGAAGACAAGAGAGCTCACTGGAATTTCTTCTATAAGGCCACTTATCTCATTTATAAGGGCTCTTCTGTCATGATTTACTTGCCTTCCAAAAGGCCCACCTCCTAATACCATCTCATTGAGGGTTCAGATTTCAATACATGAATTTTAAGGGGACAGAAACATTCAGTCAATCGCAGGATTCAGCTGTGGAGGACCTTGAAAGCCAGGTTGTGAGGTCTGGAGAGAATCCTGCATGTAAGAGGGAGCCGTGAAGTTTGGAGGAGAGTGACATGATCAGAGTCCTGATTTTGGAAAATTTTCTAGCCAGCAACTGCAGGATGCATTGGGGTTAGGAGGAGGTAGGGAGAAAGGGACTTTGGTAAGTTGGTAGTTGTGACAGTGCCGCCAGGTAGGAATATGAGGGTGGGAAGCAGAGAAGAAGCAATCAGACTAGAATAAGAGGGCAGAGACAGACTCACAGAGGAGGAGGATTACGAGGAGGGGTTGTATCTTGGCTCCAAGGGTTCTGGCCTGGGTGCATGAGCATCTGGTGATGATGCCGTAACCTGGATACCACCTCCAAGGGGAGGAAGAGATAATGAGCTTGGTTTTTAGATCAGTTGGATTTGAAGGGCAGATACTATGTTCATATGGAGACGTCCAGCACACTATTAGAAAAAGAGGCTGAGTGCTCTACAGTTTCCAGAGTATGGGTCACTTCTCTACTGCTTTTTCTTCCTCTGAAAAAAAGGCCCTCTTCTCTGTCCCAGCTGAAGGCTATGGACAGCACTGTGGTTAACAGTTCATGCAGAACCCAGTCATCCTAGAATCACATACTAGTTCTGCCTCTCTCTAAGTTGTATGACCCTAGGTGAGTTATTGGATTTCTCTAAGCCTCATCAGTTTCCTCACATATAAACTGGTGATAACAAAAGTATCTTCTGTATAATGTTCCCACAAATAAATTAATTAATGCCAATAATACCTGGCATATTGGAAATGCCTAAAAATATCAACTGTTATTAACTCAAATTATTTACCATTCCATGAACACACCCAGAACGTTCCTTCCTCCTCTCATTTGTCCCTGCTGCTGCTCTCCACTTACAACGCTCTCCAAAGGAACTGATTCCTACCATTCACCTTACTCTCTACACAAGATCCTGAAATCATACTTAGTCTTGACTCTAGGAGCCAGTGTTTGAATTTGGAATTATCCATGAGATTGGAAAAGCTTGCACCCTCACTGTGATGATTAAAAAAGGCTTGACTGGCTTAGAAGGGGAAATCCAGTTTATCCTATTACAGAAAATACTCTCATGCTGTAGGGCTTTCCTAAAATCTTTTAACAGAGGGATCATATAGCAAAACACCTCATCAAAATAAAGGCTTTTTTGGAATATAAAAAAGGAGAAAATAAAAGTTGGGGAAACCCCAAAAAATGTGGTAATGTCTAATGTTTGCTACTGTTTTTTTGTGGACAATTGAATACTTGGCACCTCTATTTTGGATTCCTCTTTGGCAGCACTTTCCCAGGCTAAAAGTGCTAGCAGCCAGTTCTTCCCAGCTACCTTCCACCTATGCTTTGTTTTGGCAAGTGTAACTTGCCTGAGAGTTGCAGAAATGCTACTCTGCGCAGAGCTGATGCCAGACTGGAAAAGACATTGTTCTCTGTAAAATTAAGATAAGAGATTTTGAAGCAGAAGGGCCAATCTGCTTCAAACTACCACTTCAACAATGTTTTTAAGTTATCTGAAACAGTAGCTCAATGTCATTCTTCGGGTTTCTACTTATTACAGTATCTTTCTTCTGTTTTAGAACAGTTCCTATAGCAATATAATGAAAATAACATTTACTTTTTTTCAGCCACAAAGAGAGAACTATAAATTATTCCTCACCCTAGTTTCCTTTCATCACATACAAAAGCCAGTGCTTGCTCTGCCCCAATAAATCAAAGCTTCAAAAAGGGCAAGGCAGCTAATCAGAGAACGCAGCTTCTACTAACTAGACAATAAATTTCTGTGTCTGTCATCTTTGGAATTAATAAGAGATAAAGGGCCACTTTACACAAAGTTTCCAAAACAGGTCAAGAAAGAGTCAGGACATAGAATGAACTCGTAAACCTGGTCATTATGACAATTTAATCTAATAAGAAGTGAAGGTTCATCTGTATTTTACACATGAGCAAATGTCTTCAATACATTTCCAACAGGACAAAATACTTAGTCGTTTTATTTTTGAAAAGTATATTCTCAAAACAGAAATAAATGTTTTTAGTCTGGGAGGAATAAGGAAAATGTCTCTTAGAGGAAGTGATATTGGAAATAAACCTTAAAGGAAATAGAACCTTTTAACAGCCAGAGAGATTCATATTTTGTAAGAATGGATTAACTCAAATCAGTCATACCCTATTGACCCAACTTTTCTAGTTTTCCAATATGAATGTCCCCAATAGAGTAATTAATGAAGCCAACATTTACTGAATTCATTCTCTACATTAGGCATCGTGCTAAGCACAGGATTAAGAAGATGAATAAAACACTGGACCTGCCCTCAAAGAGTGACCACCCTTCGAAAAGTTCAACTGTTCCTTAATTCTATTACATAAAATAAAACACAAGAATCATTATAAATTGATTCCCAAGTTTAGTTGGAATCTCCACATGAAAGTTTTGCTCCACAGCAGTTTTCTCAGTAAAATAAAATTGAATAATCTAAGACACAGAGAAGACAGCTTTCCCAGGATAGAAAGGAGTTGCAAAAATCAACTCAATCTAACATAGCCATAGTCACAAACTTAAAGTTGGTAATTCTACATAACAGCTTTAAAACTAAAAGAGAACAAGAATGGTCAAAGCTTGTGTTACAGCACTTCTATAAAGGTAGAACAGGCAAAAAAATAATAACTAAATTTTAGTCCCAGGTTGAACCCAAATAGTACTAATACCTGAGATTTCTGCCCTGAACATATTTACATGCAGGACCAAGAGAACTTCTGGGAGAACCTCATTTTGGAAGAAGAGATAATTCTGAACTTGCATTTGGTTCAAAAATGGTGTTCTAGTGTTAGATTATATGGTACTCAAAATTTGTTTTCAAGTCTAGCCCCTGGGCTGGGATAATTTCAAATTTTAAAACATTAAAAAGAGCAACTTTCACTAAGAAACTATAATTATAGACCCTGGGGTGCAGGGCAACACCCGTTTTGGGATCTGTGTCACAAAGTGCAACACATGGTGGAGAGGATCAACCTTCTCCTTTGGTCTATACCCTACACAGTGTAACTTTGGCTTATTGAAGTTTCCAAGACTGTTTCACTCCTTTGCTCCATTGGAGGCTCCCAGGTAGTAGAGGCACCTACACCTCATATG